>NW_026732151.1:0-402570 GCF_028476545.2 Physella acuta | reverse complement strand
GGAAGAAACTCTACATGTATAAAGTTGAGAGCCAAAGTGTCATGCGTCCTTAAGTTAGCATTTATTTACTAAAGATAATGTCGTGAGTTTACATTTCATTGGATGCGTATGGTGGCTAAATATATCCTCCCCTCACCCCTCCACCTTAAGGAAAGACTCCCGAAATAAACAATATATGATGTCACAGAGTGCGGATATGACAATAAGGATCTTTCATTAACATTTTTCTGTTTAAATAATTAAGAATCGTCATTATACAGTACATACCTCAACCTATGGGCCACAATGACAACGGGTTTGTAGCGGGTTTTTGTAGTTTGGGTTGAATTTTACACGGAGGCTCCTAAATGTATTTCTTTATCAAATCATTGTCCCATTTATAGATTTGATGCAATATTTTACTGTTGGCTTTGTCAACTTCTTGCTCTAATAACATGAGTAAACATTATTTATTAATTAAAACTTCAATAAAACTGATTTCGGAGTAATATTGCACTTGAGAGTAAATAATGTTGTTTTCTGTTGTTGTTGATTTTAATGTATTAAAATAAAACTTAGGTTGTTTAAGTAAGAAGCCAACTTACAAATAAAGTCTAGAGGCGTGCTTAATACTTAAACAAACTTTCAAGCGGCATGCAAGGCCAATACCTCAATTGATCTAACTAATATTTTTTGATTACTAATTTTATTATTCTAGCAGAGCAAGCTAAAATACTATAGTAACTTTTGTGAGATACATGTGTAATTTTTTAAAAATATTAATAAATATTATTTCATATTTAAAGATATTAATATATATATATATATATATATATATATATATATATATATATATATATATATATATATATATATATATATATATATATGAATACCTAATTCTACATATTGAAAAAAAAAATGTGTGTCTTTAACAAACTGGTAGATTTTGTAAGTTGCATATCTTGGCTCTTCCTTCTCAAAGGGTTGCCGACCCCTGGTGTACACTTAAACCTTTCCTTAAACGACAATACTCTACTGTCGTGTTTTCGCAGGAGAATTACTACGATAATAAACGACCTGTTTTCAAGTACGATATGTGCTGTAAAAACTAGCGAAATGACTTTCAAAATAAATGTAATACTGCTGCCCAACAAAGAGTATTATATGCAGTGTGTTAGCACTTTTGTTCTGACTAACTTAATGTTTTACTTCTTTTGTTTACACAATTTTATAAAACTCAAGCGAATTACTTCAGTAAACTTTCCAAATAAAAAACAATAATTAAAAACAAGTAAAAACCAAAAAACATTTTTATATAAATCACAATGTCCAACAGTAATATTGAGTTTTTTAACCTTTATCTTATATATCTTTTTCACTCAGAATAACCATTTACTTATTTTTTTTTAAGTTAAATGCTCTTTAAGTAAGAAAAAACGATGCACAACTATAGGAAAATCTCTTTATTAAATCTATATTTCTTACAGAAGGGACACAATTTTTTAATGCAAGGGAAATAACTTTACATAATAACTAAAAATAAAAATAAATCTAACAACTCTTAACAAATACACAATTTCTATTACACATTTACTAATACCGTGTATTCAATTATTTAATAAGCAAATAATTGTGTACTAGGTGTAGATAAAAAGAAAACACAACATATACCTTACTTTCACTTAGAAATTAAGACACATTAGCTTTATTTTAAGGTTTGTAATAAATTTAAGAAGCATTAAAATTTCTCTAATCGTAGCTAGATCATAGTTGATGTTATCTATTTCTGGATCCCTTAAAAAGGGACAAAACTACTATAAATGAGTGTATGTTAGGGGTCGGCAACATGCGGCTCTTGTGATGCCAAGATTTCGCTCTCGAGTTCCCATACACAAATATCAATAATAATATTATTATTTTATTTTCTAAACTCATATAAAATATTATTCTGCAACCATATAATAACGAACGATATAATAATAAATATAAACAATACACGCTATTCTTTTAGAATATTTAGTTACTCCTTATTTCAATGTACTTACTATTAAAGTGTCCATCCAAAATTGAAAAAAATTCAACATCATGGTGGCTATCATTTGTTGGAAAACGTGGATTGTTTCGAAAAAAAATACTTGTTTTTGTTGAAGACACGGAAAAATTAATATCGTGAAGAAAACAAAGCTACTAATAACATGAATCACTTCAGCATTAATATCACCAAAAAGAATGAATTTTTCGCTGAGAGATTTGACCATTTGAAAACAGATGGCGTTCATAGTAAATCATCTCAACACAAAAACAAATGAGATAAGCATTGAACCATTTGGAATTGATGTTGGTTCGCGTCAAATGCAATCGCTGGATTTGAAAACCAAATATTTGTGGGGTTGTAAATTCACAAAACTCAAGAGCAAGTTGCAAGAGTTGGAGGTTAAGAAAAGAATGCAAGTTACACTTTATAAGTACACAGTTCTAAAAGAAATGTCGCCAGAGTTTCTTCCAGGCATCTCTTTGCCCCCCCCCCCCCCCCAAAGAAAGTCTACCGCCCCCCACCCCCCGAACAAAATGAAATATATATAGACAATATAAATTTTTAACAGTGTCCGCAATCCCGAAGAAAGTCTACCGACCCCCGACCCCCCCCCCCCCCGAAAATTTCAAGAAAAAAGTCTGGAAGAAACACTGAATGTCGCGAGTTGAGGCACTTATATTTGACGAATGTGAAGCACCCATCTGGCCTACATCCCAATCAAACAACTCGAGTTTGATAACACAAAATTGTGATTTTCTTCCATTACTGATTGTCCAACAACTTATTCGTTGTCTATACCAAAGTACCTTAAATGCTAGAAATGTAAAACAAATAAACGCAAACATAACAATTTATATTATGTTTTTGCATCTGTAAGGTTTCTATTCTCGGCTGTTAATTCGTTTCCTTGTAATTTTTAAAATTTTTTTTTTACATTTTTGATGTATTAATCTAATGTCAATGTGATCTACTAGACATATCACTGTGTCCACTTAATTGAAACGTACGTAAGTATTCATGTTTAAACACACATACATACAGACACGCACATGTGGGGCAGAACTGGGCCCTTTTGACTCATTAAAGCTATCGTCAAACTTAGTTTCTTTTTCATTACCGCAAAAAGGTTGTAAAATTCATAAAGAAGAAAGACACGAACAAATACCGTTTCTAAAAGATAATGACAGAAAAATGCTGAAGTCGACATTAATACCCAATATACACAAATGTACCCTATGAACCCAATTCTTGTTATCTTAAAACAACACTACCTACCATACTATACATGTATACAACATTTGTAGATTTTAAAAATATGTGATCATGCTTAATAAAATAACTATTATATAGCTGGTATCTCTTAACTAATGACATTCATGTGTTTTCCACATAAAATGACTTAGTACACACTAGATGATAAAGTGGCTCCCTACAATAAAATGACTACAGATCGCCTCACAACAAACCTAGAGATACCGATTTATTTATTTTTTACCTTTGTTTACAATGGTTGACAAAAAAATTTCTGGCTGAAGGCTAATACAAAAAGTCTAAAAAGAAATAGAGTTGTCTTGGCGAAGCGTTAGCTGTCAACTTTTAGAGTAGTGGTTCCCGAACTTTTTTGAGTGGCGACCTTCTTTTAAAAAAAAAAAAAATTAAGTGACCAGCGACCCCCCATACAATAAAAAAACATAAATTAGCAAGAAAATTAATAAGCACTAAAATAAAACTTTCTAGTAGACTTTCAATATCAATTATTCTTGATAACTGTTTAAAAACGATGAGTAAAAGCGCATGCTATTAACTAAACGTTTAAACATTTTTTTTCATTTTTTTTTTAATTGGAGTAGTGTTGAAAATCTATTCTCACAAAGACAGCCACACAAGGAACTAAAACTCGAAACACAATTAATGTCACTTTTAGGTGTGAATGGTGCATAGTACACCAAAATTGTGTGTGTAGTTTTTCATCTGACGCGGAATCATTCCGCAAATTAACTCATGTTGTAATTCATGGGGAATGCTGGTAACATCGAGGGAAGCAGAGACTGGGTTACGCTGTTGTGAAAAATGCAACAATGGTTCAATTAACATGTTTTGAATGTTCTTGTGTAGTTATTTCTTTTAATATCTGGACTGATGAAAAAATTATAATATTATATTTCTTTTTACGGGTCTTATTTCTTTAAATATACATAGAGTAATCTTTATAGCAATAAAACAATATCTAGCTTCACCAGCGACGTATCATACGCCGCTATCTAGTTGTTTTATTTTCTACTTATCAACAATTCATAATTTGTGAATTCAACACTACACCACCCCCTTGCCTCCCTCACCCCACTCGTGGTGAAAACCGAACACTTTATAAGGGTTATGTATACAAAACAAGGGACACAACTTATCAAAATTGATAATTAAAAATAAATAAATAAGTAATTAGTACAATTCGCCACAAAAATATATTAATTGAATTAACATTTATATAAAAAAATGCAATCTGAAAGAATATGATATTTCTATATGACGTTTTGAAAAACACGTTAAAGAATTTCAAAAGTCTGAAAAATAAAAACTTTAGCTGTATTTCAAGACCATTTGTTGTATAAAATAAATTCTTCATTTGTTAATTCTCGCAATTTAATGTAATATTATAAATTTTTGGCTCCCTCTACAAAGGGACACATTACAATAATAAAACCGAAATTACTGCGGCAGGTGTGGTGTTGATTCAAAGTTTTATCTAAGGCAGGGGTCGGCAAGAAGAACCAAAAGTTAAATATGAAATAATATTTATTCAAATAAAATTATACACCTGTTTCGCAGAAAAAGTATTTAAGTATTTTATCTAGCTCTGCTAGAATAATAACATCAGTAATCGAACTCGAACAACACGGAGCGGCAGCTAAGGAGTTGCGATCCCATTAGCCAGGCCGGCCTCGACGCAGTGTACTCCGACTAACTGGCTTTACGTGGGCTGTTGGCAGCCTGACGGAGATATCGGTTCGAACACTGGGTGTCGGTCGCTTTGCTTCCGTGGGTTCTCACCAGGCTTACCTTCCCCCTCGCCTGCTGGTTGGACTCGGGCTTATCTCCTGCTCCAGTACGTAGACGAGGGCGTTCGCGGATACTTCTTTACGTGCTTCCGTGGGTAAGTCGTAGCTATGGCGGCCCTTCCGTACCCCGCCGAATAGGTACATTCGGGCAACCAGGCTAGAACACGTGGGGGGGGGGGGGTGAAGCATTCATCTCAAGCTGCCACTTACGCGGCTATCGGCCCAACTTGGGTTGTCGCCCGATCTACCGGCTATGGCCGGATCGACGACTACTTGGTTTTGATTCCTGCCCCCCACCCACACACCTACTAGGTCGTCGACAGGGGCTGCGAGTTGGTTCTAGTGGGGACTCGGTTCGTCTAATGCCGTTTTCTGAGTAAGGCCACATGGTCCGCCGCGCGGCAGTACGAGAGGACACCACTCTCGTTCGAAATTGCAAACGTCCTTCATCAACCCCAGGTTCTTATACAAGAGCTTATCCACGTCACAGATCCCGTCGATCCCAGGGCACTCTACGATGACATGTTCCACCGTTTCTACGGCATTACCACAGTGGCGACATTGGTCATCACAGGTAATCTGTAGGCCATACAGGTATGACTTAGGGCTACAGGACATTACCCCCCTGGATATTTCCCCCCCGGACATTTCCCCCCCCCCCCGTATTTACCCCCCGGAGCAATTACCCCCCTGTCAATTACCCCCCTGTCAATTACCCCCCTAGGGAATTACCCCCCCCCCCTCTCAAGTTAAAATCCTAACTCTAACTAGAATTTTATACCTATATACTACTTTAATCCAAACCTTAAGAAAAAGACCAAAACCTAAGCATCCACCTTAGCCTAAAACTTCACACAAAACCAAAACCAAAGCTAGACACAACCCTAACCCTAAAACTACCTCTAACCCTAACCCTAGCCCTAGCCCTAACCCTAACCCTAATCTAACCCTAACCCTAACCCTAGCCCTAGCCCTAACCCTAACCCTAGCCCTAGCCCTAACCCTAACCCTAACCCTAACCCTAACCCTAGCCCTAACCCTAACCCTAACCCTAACCCTAACCCTAAAACCTAACCCTAACCCTAAAACCTAACCCTAACCCTAACCCTAACCCTAACCCTAACCCTAACCCTAGCCCTAACCCTAACCCTAACCCTAACCCTAACCCTAACCCTAACCCTAAAACCTAACCCTAACCCTAAAACCTAACCCTAACCCTAACCCTAACCCTAACCCTAACCTAACCTAACCTAACCTAACCCTAACTCTAACCCTAACCCTAACCCTAACCCTAAACCTAAACCTAAACCTAAACCTAAACCTAAACCTAAACCTAAACCTAAACCTAAACCTAAACCTAAACCTAAACCTAAACCTAAACCTAACCCTAACCCTAACTCTAACTCTAACCCTGTCCAGGGGGGGGGGTAATGTCCTACTGGGCGGGGGGTAATTGACAGGGGGGTAATTGACAGGGGGTAATTACTCTGGGGGGTAATGTCGGGGGGGAAATATCCGGGGGGTAATTGACAGGGGGGAAATGCCCTGTTCCCATGACTTAGACGGGCAGTGTCTCGTCCTCAGCTGGGTGATAATGGACTGTTGCCATCTTTGCAAATTCCACCATGGGTCAGACCTAGAGGGTCTCTTCATGTGCTTGAAGACGGTCCGGGCTTTAGACCCCTCTGTCCACTCCTTTTCCCTCTCCTGTTTAAAACTCTCCTTTAGTCTCACAAGACATTCGCCATATGTAACAGGGGAGGTAGCGGTCACTTTTTCGCACCCCTGTTTGCAAGAAAGTCAGCTTTTTCGTTCCCTGCTAACCCGACATGCACCCATCTCGCCTACATCCCAATCAAACAACTCGAGTTTGATAACACAAAATTGTACTTTTCTTCCATTACCGATTGTCTAACAAATTATTCGTTGTCTATACCAAAGTACCTTAAATGCTTAAAATTTAAAAAAAAAAATGTATTGTGTTTTTGCATTTGTATTCACAGCTGTTAATTCGTTTCGCTGTACTTTTATTTTTTTAATTTTTTTTTATATCTCGTTCTAATGATAATTTGATCTAATAGACATGTCACGGTGGCCGCTTAATGAAACCGTACGTAAGTAATCATGGGGCAAGAATGCAAAACTGGGCTCTTTTGACTCATTAAAGTCTATCGTTATACTTAGTTTACTGTTCTTTATCAAAAATAGGTTGTTGTAAAATTCATAAAGAAGAAAAACAAGAGCAAATACCGTTTCTAAAAGATAATGTCAGAAAAATGCTGAAGTCACTAAATACACAAAATACACAAGTGTACTCTATTGTTTTAATATTTTTGATCATGCTTAATAAAACAAATATAATGTTTAGTGGTATGTTTTCCACACCAAACCTAAAGGTGCCGTTTATTTTATTTTAATTTGTCCCTTACGTAAGGGATCTAGAAATAAATAAACTATATAAAGTTATATATGATTAAACAAATTTTAACACTACTTAAATAATTATTATTAAAATAAAGCTAATGTTTATTAATTATAAGTGAACATATGGTACAAGTTGTATTTTATTTTTTTACCAAAACTAGTACTGAATAATTGCATACATTTTATAAATAAAACAGTAATAGACATCGTGCATTTTTGTTATGAGTTGTTCAATTCGTATTTGTTTCAGCTATTTGGTTAAGTTATTTCCCTTGAAATTATCAATTGTGTCCCTTCTGTAAGGGATACAGAATAAATATTAAACAAAGGGATTTACGTGTAGTTATGCATCATTTTTTCTTACATAAAGAGCTTTTTTTTCAATAAAGTAAATGTTTATTCTGAGTGAAAACGATATATAAGATAAAGGTTGAAACAATCGATATTACTGCACGATATTGTGATTTATATAAAATTATGTAAATTAAAATTTTGAAACATAAAAAAACATAAAAAAACCGCATGGTATTATATCAGTGGCGTAGGCATGGGGGGGGGGTTACTGTTATATTACCACTGTTTCTTATTATAATCTATTTCTGAATCAGTATATATTTATAATTGTATATGTATGTTTAGAACAGTCATCTTAAAATTGACGCTATGTTCACTGAGCTCGTTATTCCCCCCAATATCTGGTGGTTGATATATACAGAAAGAAAAAAAAAGCCACATAAGTGGAGCTAGGGGAAATTATTGTAGGAGTTAAGTACAAAAATAAATTTAAAAAATAAAAATAAAAAATAGTACAGGGTCTGGGGTAGCTTTAAATTTAAAAAAAAAGAAAGATGACCCTTCCCATATCACATAATAAAATATTATGACCACCACGCTTAGTGGCTTACATCTTAAATGCCTAGAATTCGTGAAGGGTGCTGAGTTTATAAACAAATGACAAAAAGGGAGGTGACTCTTCCGGTATCACATAACATAATATTTGGAACTCCAGGCTTCGTGATTTACATTTTAGGTGCCTGACATTTATAAAGGGTGATGTGTATATAAACAAATGATATCTTTATATATAATTATCTTTTGGGAGACGCTAGAAAACAAGCTGTAAGCGCGCTCCCTACCACCCCCACCCCTACATGGTATTTTGAGATGTGGTTCACGCTAAATGTTTACATAACAATCGTAGAGCTGGGTTTAGTGACGACTATAAGGGACAGATAATTTAGTTTGAAACGATTTTAAACATAGGGGAGGTAACTAAGAGAAGTTTACTTTCACGGGGGTGGAGGTGGGGGTTGGGGAAAGGAAGGGGGTTATTGTCCTTAACGAGCTACTGTGTTTTAAAGCAAATATTTTCAGTGGCAGCGTTGGTACTGTCGAATTCACAAATTATGAATAACTGAAAAGTAGAATATAAAACAACTAAATAGCGGCATGATACAATAAAATAGGAATGTCCTTACTGCCGGCATCAATGTAACAATGCAGTTACAGAAAACAGTGATGTTCTGCCAAAGCATCATCAATAGTATTAAAGTTTGAAAATAGTCCATGTTTCAAGCACAGGAATACCGAGTTACAGTTTTTACTTTTGGGTTACCTAAAAGGGGGTTGACTCTTCCGGTATCACGTAATAAAATATTAGGAACACTAGGCTTAGTGGTTTGCATCTTAGATTTGCACCCCACCCTCAAACTTTCGATTTGCACCCCCCTCAACCTTTCAATTTATTTTTCCAACCCATTTTGGCGCCCCCTAAGGTCGGCGCCCAGGGACATATGTGTGCGATGGGTTAACTACTCGTCCACATAAAACAAAAGACAGTTACAGAAACCGAAGCCAAATCTGAAATAAATCCAGTCCTGGGAAGAACCAGGGCTCCACTTAGGAGAAGTATCGTAGATTGGCGGCTACACACTAAACTCAAGTAACTGGTTACACACAGACCGCTGTGGTTTCTGATGCAAGAGAAAATATCGTAGAATTCCTTAAGGCAATTGTATAAAACAACTTGATCGTATATCTTAGATGAAATGTGTTTTTATATTAATCGAGATCTGAGTAATTGTGAGCTGAGAGTATCAGGTAGATCGGATAGTTGAATCGTGTTTTGAGTAATCGTGAGTTTAGTAATCGTCTTTTGTAAATATCGAGTAGTCAAGTTCATCGTTGAGAAAAAAATGTCGAGATTGTTGTTTGCAGTTCGAGAAAAGAAGGAAGGGTACATATAGGTAACATAGTGTTGTCACTAGGGTAGTGGACTTAACATAACATATTACCTCACATAAGTTTATCTTTTAGATGTGTACAATGTAGGAGACATTTTACTATGGAAAATAATACATTTAAATGAAAACGAAATGAAATATAATGTGTATATAACTTTTTTGTTTTTGTTTATTAAGCAGTGTTGTTTTGAATAATAGTTAGTTCAGTGATATATAAAAGATATATAAAACATAAGAGCCGTAATAGCACATATAATATTCTTTTATTAAGTCCAAATATACGCATACAACTTTGTTATTGTTTATTGTGATATCAACTTCATCTATTCCGTAGATTTGAATGTTACCTGTGCCTGTGACAGATACAATTAGAGTGGTTTTAACCTGGGTATGTAAGGAAATAGGAGATAAATGATAGCCATGTCTGACGGTTCTTTTACATTACAGACAACATATCACATAATACTTTTTGCAAGTGTTTGAATTTTACTGGAAATAAAGTTGTATTTTATTTATTTTATTTATTTTATTTATTTTATTTTTGTTAACGTTAAATATATGTATTGTATTTTTACTGTAAAAGCTGAATATGTATGTTGCATATATGAACGACAGTGACCCATTAGGTTCAGTATAATAATGGTATCTTAATGGCTCATTATACCTCGGCGCCCAAATAAAACTATATACCTACTTAGAATAAAGTAAACTAACTATAATTTTAATTTGATTTATGTCCCTAATGCAAGGGATCCAGAAATACTCTGTAGGTAAACTGTGGCCTATGCTAAAGCGTACTTTAACAATACTAAAAGAATGATTATTATAATAAAGTTAATGTTTCTAGTCTCTAAATGAAAATAAGATGTAATTTGCATTTTAAATACATCTAGTGTTAGTAGACATGTTTTGTTACATAGCAGTCGTATAAGTATTTTTGAAAAGTCTCACAAAAAATTAATGTGTATTTTGGTTTTCTGATTTTGGATTTGTAATTGTTTCATATATTTGATTTGGTTATTTCCCTTACAATTAAACTTTTTTTTTTCTAACAACAGGAAAGTGATAATATATTCGGTATTAACCCGCGCCTTTCTTAAATTAAACGCATCATAGTATGTCGAATTACAATAAGACTTTCTTTCCGGGGTGGGGGCGAACACTGTTAAACGTATATACTTTTTATATACATTCTGTTTCGTTCGGGAGCGGTAGATGTTCTTCGGCCCGAGGGAGGGGGGGGGGGGGACCGGGGGGTGAGATCTTCCCAGAAGATATGCCTGCAAGGAGCTACGTGTGTATCGCCTTTGACAATTTAACGAATATGAGGCTAACGTTGAGAGTTTGACATTAGAAGTTATAGAAATGTGAAAAGGCTTTGTTACGATTATCATGATAAAAAAAATGGTTGAATAATATTTTTAAATGTACAAAGTAAGCTCCTACATGTTTTTATTGTATTGTGTTAAACAAAAAAAAAAACAAAAAAAAAAACAATGCGACGCTTTATCAAAAGCCTTTTTTCTGATCACGTGTCAGTAAAAAGAGCAGCCTTGTAAAATTTGGACGTCAGCCTGTCAGGACCAGGAGATGTATTGTCTTTTAAAATTTCTGTTTAAATGAAATATTGTTCCATGGTCTTGACAGAGCTGTGGACGTCACGTGATGTTTTGTGTCGCTATCTATTACAAGGACTACGTATCATTCGTATTTACTGTCTTGATATAAAACCAACATTTCAGGCTACAGCCCCGTTAACCAGGTTGACGGTGTGTCCAAGGTGGTTTGAGTTGTTTTAATGTAGTTCTAATAATATAGACTACGTGAAGTGATTCATGTTAAACGTAACATTAGTTTCTTTACGATATTTTATTCAGATGTTTCCGTATCTTCAACAAATCAAATAATTGTTTTTAGAAACAATCCACTTTTCGAGCAAATGATATCCACCATGATGTTGAATAACCCTTACCCCTGACATACACTCATCATATTACTTTTGCCCCGTTTTTAGGGATCCAGAAATAGCCAAAATTTGAAATGACACACGAGGCTAAAGCAAATTTTAACACTAATTAAATACAATATCTTAAAATAAAGCTACTGTGTATTATTTCTATGTGAAAATATAGTATTAGTTGTATTATCTTTGTATCTATAACTAGTACACAATTATTTGCCTACTGAACAACTGCATACATTTTATAAGTAAAACAGTAATAGATATTGTGTATTTTGTTATGAGTTGTTCGATTTGTATTTGTTTGAGCTTTTATGTTAAGCTATTTCCCTTGCATTTAATTGTCGTGAAGTTATGCATCGTTTTTTCTTACTTAAATCACTTTTTTTTGATAAAGTAAATGGTTATTTTGAGTGAAAGCAATATAAAATATAAAGGTTGAAAAAATCGATATTGCTGTACGATATTACTGTACGATAATGTGATTTATATCTTCTTCTTCATTCTTAATTTTCAGTGTTGGAAGGAATCGAGCCTTATCTGCCAGGGGGTTTCAACTCGAGTCTTTTTATTTTCGAATTTTAACAACCATGATCCGACCCGACCACGCCCCCCCCCCCTGCGATTATATAAAATTATGTAAATTAAAATAGTGAAAAAAAAAAACCCACATCGTATTAAATTACTACTTTTCAAAAGATGTCTAAACTGTGTTTTAGTTAGTATCCTCCCTTTTTGAAGAATAATGGCTTTATATAAAAAAAAAACAGGTATAATTTACTTTAACCAAATTTTTCTTGCAATTGTGAAAACAAGTAATTAAAAAAAGTCTAGTGACAATTTTAGCGCAATTTCCTTATGTTATCTAAAAATAGCACTGTCGTAGCGTAAATCAAGAGCAGGGTTAGTAAAACCATTGGTTAGTTATTAAAACGTTTTTTATTAAAAATTTTTTCAGTATTTTACATGTTTTATTTACAATAGAGTAACATGACTAAAAACCAATGCGCGCCTAGCTACCGAACGTGATGTCGCAGCCATAGAACGTGATGGCGCAGCTATTGAACGTGATGACGCGTGTGGTGTGGTTGCATAAATGCCTACTAATTCGGTCCAAATTTTAATTAATTCAAAAAAAAAATTGTGACCAAACGAAAGGATATTTTTGAAAATTTTCTTCGGCAATATTGTTTTAAATTGTGGCAGAAATCGATTGGTACATGTTTCAAGTCGCTAAGTGGTCTGGTTGCCGAGATATGGGCAAAAAAAAAGCATTTGTTCGAGTTTTTTTTTGGCTTTTCCGGGAAATCCATGAAAGGAATCCGGAATTTTTATGACCTATGTTCATCCTCGTAACTTGCTTAACATAATTGTTTTTGTAACTAGTCATCGATATTGCTTCGTTGAGGAGGAGATACGACTTAAAGCTGCGGACACACATCCATACATTCATCCATCCATCCATCCAGAAATGACGAGTTAATAAACGCAATTCTCCAGAATGGAAATTGCGCTAAAAATATACAGTTCACAAACGAATATTTTATTGTCTTTAGGATTATGGGTTTTAAATTAAATTTGACCAGACGTTGTAGCGTTACACATTTAAATGTGGGGGTGGGGTGGATCGCACTAAAACAAAAGAATTACAAAAAAACATAAACACACATCTATTTTAGTTGAAATTCAAAAATGTATTCAACTAAAAGTAAAAACTCCCGAAATGGGGGGAGGGGGTAGACTTGCAATAATCACATGCGTAAACATTGCTTACGTAATAGATGTCCGTTGAGGGAGAAACACAAAGGGCACTAGGTTAATAAACTGGTTCTAGGTGATTTGACCACAGGTGCTTTGACCATAGGGGGGTTGACCACAGCGGAGCTTGACCATAGGGGGTTTGATCACAGTGGAGCTTGACCATAGGGGGTTTGACCATAGGGGGTTTGACCATAGGGGCTTTGTCCACAGCGGTGTTTTGACCACAGAGGGGCTTTGACTATAGGGGGTTTAACCACAACGGGGCTTTGATACAATTAATACGATTTCATACATGTTTCCTGAGAGCTAAATAATAATTAGAAATAAACATTTACTAAAAAAGTCAAGAACAATATTTTAGTCTCCACATAAAGGCTGGTACTAGGCCACATAGATTTATTTTAAATATAAATGGAACACAAATAATGCGACATACAACAAGTTTCACAAAAAATAATGCAGATGTACTTGAAAATACATAGCATATATGAAGGATAAAAAATATGCCAACAGTATAGTCAAAGAACTAATACTTGTATGGTTAACTAAATGACAGATGGATTAACATATTAATACATCCTGCCGCAATTTAAAATATAATCACACAACTTTTAAAATTAATCCTTATCATATATGGACAAGGCGCTTGTTATCAAACGCCAGCATTGGACGAACCACCTGTGGTCAAAGAACCTATCTGGACAAAACACCTGTAGTCAAAGCCGAAAACAACGCTTGTGATCAAACACCCGTTGACAAACCACCTGTAATAAAAGACCCTCTGCTGAAAAAACACCTGTGGTCAAACCACCTATGGTCAAAGCTCAGTTATGCTCAAAGCCCGCTGTGGGCAAACCACCTATGGTCAAACCCCATATGGTCAAAGCACCTGTGGTCAAAGGTCCGCGCACCAAGATATTGGCTCTAAACCGAAACCTAAATAACCTAAATAACTTTTTTAAATTTCATATTTAACCGGGTGTCACTATTTAGTTATTTTTTATTACCTTTTCATTAATTTATTTTTTGTGAATTCGGCACTGTCAATGCTACAAGTTAAAATATTTTGCTTTAAAACACTATCAGTAGCTCTTGAAGGACGATTATCCCCACCCTCCCATTCCATTGTTGTGAGAATTCAATCCACAATCCCTGATGTTCAAGACAGCGCTGCTAAAGTTAATTCGTTTTATTTAAACTCCTGATTCGAGGATTAACGCAGTAATCGATTGTAAATAATTGGCAGCCCAGGTTTGTGATGGTAGATTGTGGAGGAGTATGTGAGGTTAACGGATGAAGTTATAAAAATCACGAGAGGAAAAAAACGACATACATAGGACCTAAAAACTAAAGTACATAATACATACTTTGCATATAGGTCATATATATAAAAATATATATATATATATATATATATATATATATATATATATATATATATATATATATACATTTACAACAAGCAGGGATAGAGAATATTATAGAGTTACATTACCAGTTGAAGTCGTTAGCTTGTACAGTGGTCTTTAAATGTAACTGTTAGTTATCTCGTAACATACAGACATGTATGATTGTATGGCAACATGGGTTCAACATGAACAATACAGACATGTAACACATAACACGAGGGTTGAACATGAACAATACGGACAGGTAACATATAACACGAGGGTTAAACATGAACAATACAGACAGGTAACACATAACACGAGGGTTGAACATGAACAATACAGACAGGTAACAGTGTACAATGAACATTTATCCATCCAAACCAGTTGGTCTGGACAGAGATCTGCACCATCCACGAGCCACACACTCTGCTACCATCAACTGCCCTCTGTACTCAGATCAGACATTCTATTTTCTGACGTTAGCTGATGACTCGATTTCAATTTATTTAAAGGCTAACACATCTGTAAGGGATAAACTGTAAGGGATGACGTTGACATACATATAGTAAAATAATAGGTCACATAATGTATACACTGAGCATGGTATAGATCTTGTCGCTTGTAACTTGTACTATAGCAAACAGAAATAGACATCACGAATTATGTAGCGCAAATAGCAGGGGGCTAGTGTCATGTTTCACTGGTACTATAGCAAACAGAAATAGACATCACGAATTATGTAGCGCAAATAGTAGGGGACTAGTACATGGTTCACTGGTACCACAGCAAACAGAAAGTTAAAAGAACATTAAAAGGTACATGAAACATTATCTAGAATTATTATCAGATAAAGTGTTTTAACATGGCATTTCAAAAGAATGGAACAATTGTATCAAGCACAAGCTGAGGATGAGATGGGAGGAGCTTGTCCTATATGGGAGGAGCTTGTCCTATATGGGAGGAGCTTGTCCTATATGGGAGGAGCTTGTCCTATATGGGGGGAGCTTGTCCTATATGGGGGGAGCTTTTCCTATAAATAGACCAGAGACACAGTGCACTTGTCGCTTACTTAACCATAGCGTTGTGTGTGTGTGTGTGTGTGTGATTGTGTGTGTGTGTTTCAGTTTAATAAAATTTGTTTATCTCTTCGAGGCAAAAAATTAAATGTTTTAAGCAAAAGAAAAACGTGTATTACTCAAAGCTAAATTTAAACCAAAAAAAAACTTAATGTTTGAGGATAATTAAAGTAATGTAGTCTGTTTCTTAATCAGATTCTGCAATAATTTAGGTTAGAACTGAAAGTCGAAATGTTGAAAAACATTAAAGATTCATGTCTCCGTATTTTCTTCGCCATAAGTCTTCAGTAGTCTACTTGCTCCTGTCTTCCAGCCTCTACAATTTCAATTGAATATTTGTCCCTTTGGATAGGGAGCCAAAAATAAATCTGTGTTGTGAATTATTTTAACTGTTGTAAATTATAAGTACCCTTAACTAGATAACCTTTACAAAAACAAAACGCATGTTTCTATATTCGTTTTAAAAATAATATTTTAAAAAATTGTAAAATTTAAAAAAAAAAATGTATATTTCAGTTTTCCTTACTACACTTTAATTACAAATACAATTTCATTTTCAAATAAAACAAAAAGATAGTTCAAGTAAACTGCATATTATTAATTCCATTTCAGAAGTTAAAGCAGCAGTTCAAAATAAGTTATTTACCCCCCTGCAATTTTTACATATTTTTAACGATTTGTATAGGGGAGGTAATAAACCGCTTTTTAGGTCACTACCCATTAATATAAAGAAAAAAAAAGTCTTAATTACTTTCTCTTTTCAGACAACACATTACTTTAGAAAACAAAGTATAGTATATATATATGCTCGAACACTGCACATCAAGAGATACCAGTTTAATAGCTCGGCGTGGTCGAGTCGGATAAGATCATGGTTGCTAAACCGAAAAGTTTCTCGAGTTCGAACCCTCGGGCAGATGAGGCTGGTTAGCTGGGGACAGCCACTCTTCTAGGAGAGACAACTCCAAAAAAAAAAAAAATGCTGCCTTGTAGTTTGTTCTTGTTTGGACAACGGCTATGGAAGCGAATCCAAAAAATTAAATGGAAAATAGGGTGAAAATGGAGTCAAATGCCACAATGGCGCATAATCTATTGACACGTATACTTGTGTTAGTGGTGATCCCTTCCAACATTAAATGAAGAACGAAGAAGAAGATCACGGAGTTCCTTTACAGCCAATCAATGTTTGTCTTACGAAAGTGAAACATCCGGTTATAACTTAGGTTTCATGAAAATAAATAGAAATGTAACCTTAAACTAAAAAAAAATATTCTTAAGTTATCTGGATTTGCAACTGTTATAACATTGATTCTAAAAATATTAAACTTCTAAATTATATTTTGGTATAAGTTTTTAATTTGTTTTATTTTTGTTTTACTGCCTCTATAAAGTAAAAAGAAAAAAAACATTATTCATGTCAACAATATAATAAAACGATTCTCGTCAACTGGGTGGCCTCCATTTTGTGCTAGAAGTCAGTCTACGGTAGAATAGTGTGAGTACTGTAGGATAGTTTGTAGAAGTTAAATGTCACTATTGTAGATCAATCTATTCTCGTTGATAGATATAATAATATGTGAAAACTGATGTTAAAAATAATAAATTATCCTCTATCACGATATGAATGAACTATGTGAGATAGTAGAAAATCTGGGCAGTTAAAGTAAAGGGTGAGCGACCACTCAATATGTTGTTTCCGTGATTTCGCTCTTTGATTTAAACAACCTTAGTTTTATTTGAATACATTAAAATCAAGAACAACAGGATGCAATATTACTCCGAAATCAGACACGTTGATTTTATTGAAGTTTTAATTTATAAATAATGTTATTAGAGCCAGAAGTTGACAAAGCCAACAGTAAAATATTGCATCAACTCTATAAACTGGACACTGATTTGATAAAGAAATAAATTTAGGAGCCTCCTGGTAAAGTTCAACCCAAACTACAACAACCCGCTACAACCCGTTCTCAGAGGTCACATCATCGTGGCCCATAGGTTGAGATCTATATGGCCTTTGGCAACCCATGTTGTGGCCCAATGTGTTGGGGCCACCATCATGTCGAGTCAGACATGTCAAGTGGCCAGTGAACAAAACTAATATCTTGATATGTTGAAAGTCAATAATAGCGATGTGCTAATCTTTAGTCAGTGATTAACACAGACGGTTCTAGCATTGTTTTCTCTAATATCAGCTCAATCCTTTTAGAAGTCATCCTCCCCAACAATTCATGAGTTTTCAGATTTAGTTGAATGCATTTTGGAACTTCAATTAAAGTGTAAAGTGTGCATATATATATATATATATATATATATATATATATATATATATATATATTGCTTTGATGCGATCCACCCACCCCACCCCCACCCCCACCAAGCGTTTAACGCTACAATGTCTGGTTATATTTAATTTGACAATAAAATATTTGTTTGTGAACTTTATTTAATTAAATAATTGCAAGAAAATTTAGGAAAAGTAAATTCATCTTTTAAAAAAATTGTTATGTTCAAAAAAGTTCATAGCTAATTAAAACGCAGTACAAATTTAATTGGAATAGCAGTAATATAATACGACGTGGTTTTTTTATGTTTAAAAATGTTAATGTACATACTTTTATATAAATCACAATATCGTGCAGTAATATCGATTGTTTCAACCTTTATCTTATATATCCTTTTCACTCAGAATAAACATTTACTTTATTTAAAAAAAAGTTTTTAAAGCAAGAAAAAAAAAATGCATAGCTACATGCAAATCCCTTTGTTTACTATTAATTCTGTATCCTTTACAGAAGGGACACAATTTTTAAATACAAGGGAAATAACTTAACAAAATAGCTCAAACAAATACGAATCGAACAACTCATAACAAAATGCACTATGTCTATTACTGTTTTACTTATACAATGTGTGCAATTATTTTGTAGACAAAAAATTGTGTACCAGTTAAGGATAAAATAAAATACAACTTTTACCATATTTTCACTTACAATTAATACACATGAGCTTTATTTTAAGAATAATTAATTAAGTAGTGTTAAAATTTGTTTAATCACGATTTCACGCAATAATCGGTTTGTTTCTGGATCTCTTACGTAAGGGACTAATTAAAATAAAATAAACGGTAACGTTAGGTTTAGTGTGGGAAACATACCACTAAACATTATATTTGTTTTATTAAGCTTGATCAAAAATATTAAAGCAATTGAGTAGGCCTACACTTGTGTATTTTGGGTATTTATGTTAACTTTAGCATTTTTCTGACATTCTCTTTTAGAAACGGTATTTGCTCTTGTCTTTCTTCTTTATGAATTTTACAACAACCTGTTTGCGGTAAGGAACAAAGAACTAAGTTTGACGACAGACTTTAATGAGTCAAAGAGTCCAGTTTTGCATTTTTGCCCAATGTGTATGTATGTGTGTGTGTGTGTGTGTGTGTGCGTTTAAACATAATGACTTACGTATGTTTAAATTAAGAGGACACAGTCTAGTAGATCACATTCTTATTAGATCGATACATTAAAAAAATACAGCGAAACGAATTAAAGTTGTGAATACAAAGCTTAAATATTCAAAAACACAACATAAATTGTTATGTTTGTATTTATTTGTTTTACATTTCTAGCATTTAAGGTACTTCGGTATAGACAACAAATATGTTGTTGGACAATCAGTAATGGAAGAAAAGAACAATTTTGTGTTATCAAACTCGAGCAAAGTTTCTCCCAGACTTCTCTTCGGGGGGTGGGGGGGGGCTTTGTCAACTACTCGCTCTAATAACATGTGTAAACATTATTTTAAATTAAAACATCGATAAAATCATCGTATCTGATTTCGAAGTAATATTGCACTTGAGAGTAAATACTATTGCTTTCTGTTGTTGATTTGAATGTATTAAAATAAAACTAAGGTTGTTTAAATCAAAGAGCGAAATCAGAGTAACAACATATTGAGTGGTCGCTCACCCTTTACTTTAACTTTCAGACTTTCTACTATCTCACATAGTTCACTCATGTCATGATAGAGGGCAAGGTCTTATTTTTAACATAAATGTTCACATATATCTATCAACCTATCAACGAGAATAGATTGATCTACAATAGTGGCATTTAACTTCTACAAACTATCCTACAGTACTCACACTATTCTCTCGTAGACTGACATCTAACACAAAATGGAGGTCACCCAGTTGACGAGAATCGTTATAACATATTGTAGACATGAACAAAAAATGAAATGTTATATATATATGTTAACTTCATAGCGGCCGTAAAAAAATAAATAAAAATAGGCTACAATTTTAGGTTAAGCCTAAGAATAATTTTTAAAAATTAATATTAATACTATAAAAGTTGAAAATCCAGATAACTTGAGAATATTTTTTTTTTTACTTTATGGTTTCATTTCTATTTATTTTTATCAAGCCCATTTTATAACCGTTTGTTTTATTTTCGTGACACAAACATTGATTGGCTGTAAAGGAACTCCGTGATCTTCTTCTTCGTTCATTTTAGTGTTGGAAGGGATTAACTCTAATACAAGTATACGTGATAACTGGTTATGTGACAAGGAGGACATTAACTCCAATTTCACCCTATTTTATTATTGTTTTGGATTTTCTTCCACAGCCTTTGTGCAACCAAGAACAAACTACAAGGCAGCAGTTGTTTGATTTTGGACTTGTCTCTCCTAGAAGAGTTGCTGTCCCAAGCTAACGAGCCTCATCTGCCAGAGACTCCGTGATCAATAGTTATTTGTTTACATAACTTGCAGATTCAGTTTTTAAACAACATAATGTATTGTGTATAATAAAATCTGAGCCTATCGAATAGCAGGATGGCATTGTTTATGTCGCCATTACCACGTGAAAAACGAATTGCATCTGTCTTTTTTTTTAAATTGGGTTTAATTACCGAAAATACTAAAACGTCAAATACATCCATTATTTTTAAAATTAAAATTAAAATCCAAGCAATAACGATTGTATAGCCATATTAATATTAATTACACCGCGCATGCTTTTATAATTATTAAATGGGCCTTTCGAATACCTTTGAGACTATTCTCGCTTGGTTCCATTGTATCTGTCACAAGCACAGGTCATATTTAAGAGGGCATCACAGAGGCTGATCTAGCGAGGTGTTGTGAACATTGCAACCTTGGTTCAATTTACATGTTTAAATGTTCGTGTGTGTTTTATCTATTTTAATATCTGGACTGATGCAAAAGTTATAATATTATATTTCTTTTTACGTGACTTATTAGTTTAAATATACATAGAGTAATCTTTATAGCAATCAAACAATATGTAGCTTTACCATGCTAACCCGCGACGTAGCATACGCCGCTATCTAGTTGTTTTATACTTATCAACAATTCATTATTTGTGAATGCTACACTACCCCACCCCCACCCAATACCGCCCCACCCCGCCCAGCGAAAGCAGCCGTTTATAGACGAACGAAAATATCAAGCAGAACTTAGTATCTCTCCTTAGTTTCAAATCGTTTAAAAACTAAATTATCTGCCCCAATAGCCGTCACGTAGTTGAACCGAACCGGATGTACTATTGTAAATATTCGGGGTGAACTACAGCTCACCTGACAGCTGCGTGGTGCTTTCTATTGTCTCCATGAAGATAATTATATATATACGAGCCGACCCGCGGCGTATCATACGCCGCTTTCATACGCCTTTATTTAGTTGTTTTATTTTCTACTTTTCAGTAATTCATAATTTGTGGATTCGACAGTACAAATGCTGTCACTGAAAATATTTGCTTTAAAACACTATGAATAGGTCGTTAAGGACGATAACCCCACCCCCCTCTTTTATTTTCAGTCAATTATCGGGGAGAAGTAAAATGAATGATGTGTGTTTAGCATATTGCTTTATTCTTTTAGTGATGTTATTCAATTAAAATAAGTTACTCTAGTGCAGGGGTCTCCAAACTGTTCAGCCCGAGGGCCGCATTATCAAATATCGGTTCGGGGGCCAGGGTTTCTTCGAGGCAAAGGTTGTTTAGACTGAATGCTTAAGTGCTTAGTACGTAAGCTATGAGTTTAAAGATCAAATTATGTGAAGTAATATGTTATGTTTAGTCCACTGCCTTATTGACAACTATATATTACATATATGTACCCTTCCTTCTTTTCTCGAACTGCAAACAATAATCTCGACATTTTTTTCTCAATGATCAACTTGAATACTCGATATTCACAAAACACGATTACTGAATTCACGATTACTCAAAAACTCTATACAACTACCTATTTGATCGACCTAAACTCTCAGCTCACAATTACGCATCTCTCGGTTATGATAAAAACTATTTTAATCTAAGATATAAGATCAACTCGATACTCTATGATTACACAACCCACGATTACCCAAAACTATCCACCTTTTCAACACTACGATACCAGCTCACCTCTTCAAGTTCTACTCCCAACCAACAAAAACTTAACCTATCGCTACAAGACTGCAGCCAATCATTATTCGATACCTTATCACCAAACCCGATACTCTGAAATTACTATATCTTTGTTCCAGAGTAAGTTGTAAAATAGATTGCATGGCGTTTTTATTTTCAAAATTGTTAGGTCTAAAAATGACTACCTACTAAAATGAAGTATGATTTTTCAATTTATTTCAGAACCATCTTTTAGTGTTCTGTTATTCTAACGCTTCATTTTATCTGCCCTCAACCCATACTACTAAGTACCAGATGCAATAATCATTACCTCCCCTACATGAATGGAACAATCAACTAATAAGAGACAGAAGAAATACAAGTTGAAAAAAATAACATTAAAAAAAACATGTACACACGGAAAAAATGAACCATAAATTAATTAATTAATGTTTTTTAATTTAATTATATACATGCATTTGTGTTTTTAAAAATGCAAAAATATATTATTTTTCGTAAACATAACTTAAAAATAAATATTTAACTCACAATACAGACACTCAGACTTTATTACAGAATTGTTACAACATATGTGGTAATTCCGCGCAGCTTGCGACTTTTGATTGTCTCATGTTTTCTTAATATTTTGGGTCCTAGGAATGGGACAGCAACATTTAATATCAAGTGCAAGCGTGTGGGTCAACTTTTGTCTTTCTATGTGTGTGTTTGTAAGTTGGTTAGCTCGCTATACCCGAATGTATATGCCAATAGTTCTTCCACGATACATTAGTGTGAGTACTGTTTGCTAGTGTGTAGAAGTTAAATTGTATTCAAGTTGAAATATGTGATAGTTAATGTTAAAAATAATATGTTATCATATCTCCTTTTAACGTAAACATATGTTTGGTGGTTGTGGTGGGGGGTAGTGCGTTGCAGCGGGGCATTTAAATGGTTCTAATTTTTTTAATCAGGTTATATATATTTGGGATATACTTTTTCCGGTAATCGAAAGTGTACATGATATGTGACTGATCAAGTAGAAGTTTAGGTAAAACACGAACAATCTGATCCTTTTTTTTTTCATTCTGATCAATGTCCTTCCACATCTTTCGTTTTAACATGTTTAAACGTTTCATTATATTTATTTGTTGAAGCGTAAAACCAAAACTAAAAGTATCTGCATAGGCGAATAATTAAAGCAATTAATACAATAAATATGTGATAAGATGGGGTGACCTAATACAATTTATTTTCGATAATGCTTTGGGAGATGAATTGATTACATCAGTAAAGGGAAAGAAACAATACTTTTTTGACTTTCGTGGTACACTCACTTTTGTTTCCCGCGAGACTGAAGAAGTCAAATTGAGGATGAAAGAAAAGTCTGTTAGTTAACATCACAAGGGGTTGTGTCTGGATACCAAAGTGGCTTTCTTTAGCCAAAGGCTATTTGTAACTATATATATATATATATATATATATATATTTATTTATATATATATATAT
The DNA here is from genome assembly GCF_028476545.2 of Physella acuta. NCBI lineage: Eukaryota > Metazoa > Mollusca > Gastropoda > Physidae > Physella > Physella acuta. The sequence goes on along the minus strand of NW_026732151.1, from coordinate 378,721 downwards.
AGATATTTATATATATATATATATATATATATATATATATATATATATATATATATATATATATATATATATATATATATATATATATATATATATTTGAACTCAAATGGATATGTGTGTATGTTTTTTTTTGTATTTTTGTGTGTGCTTTAGTGCGATCCACCCCACCGCCCCCCCCCCCCCCTTTAAACGTGAAACCCACAATCTTTAAGACGATAAGATATACTTTTGTCAATTTTAAAACTTTTCAAAATTACAAGAAAAATTTGGTAAAAGTAAATTGTGCGTGTTTTTTAAATTTATTTTAAATTTTTTTGAAACCTTTTATATTCAAAAAGGGGGATACTAATTATAATACAGTATAGACATCATTTTAAAAGTAGTAATTTAATACAATGTGGGTTTTTTATGTTTAACAATTTTAATTTACATAATTTTATATAAATCACAATATCATACAGTAATATCGATTTTTTTTCAATCTTTTTCTTTTATACTGTTTTGTCTCAGAATAAACGTTTACTTCACTTAAAAAAGTTCTTTAATTAAGAGAAAACGATGCATGACTAAGCGACCATTTTTTTAAAAATATAATTCTGTATCCTTTACAGAAGGGACACAATTTTTAAATGCAAGGGAAATAACTTTACATAATAACTCAAAATAAAAATAAATCGAACAACTCTTGACAAAATACACCATTTCTATTACTCATTTACTAACACTATGTATGCAATTATTCAATAAGGAAATAATTGTGTACTAGTTAAAGATAAAAAGAACATACAACTTATACCTTACTGTCACTTAGAAATAAAGATACATTGGCTTTATTTTAAGAATTGTAATTTAAGAAGTGTTAAAATTTGCTTAATTAGCCACATCTTCAAAGTTTTTTTACAGCTATTTCTGGATCCCTTAAAAAGGGACACAAGTTCTTTTGATGAGTGTATGTCAGGGGTCGGCAACCTTTTGAGACGGAGGAGCCAAAAGTTACAATTTACAAGATTTCCCATCTTTTAAAGAGCCACTCTGATTTGTATTGCAATATTATGATCTTTAATGTGGATTTGGTGTAGATATGGTATATATATATATATATATATATATATATATATATATATATATATATATATATATATATATATATATATATATATATATATATATTAAGCAATGTATTTATGTGCGTGTGTGTGTCTGTTTTTCTTTTACGTATTAGTACACCTTTCATCCGATCGCCTTAAATGTTACCTGTGCCTGTGACAGATACAATTAGAAAGGTTTTAACCTGGGTATGTAAGGAAATAGGAGATAAATGACAGCCATGTGTAGGGGGTCGGCGTGGTAGAGACGGTAAACCTCATGGTTGCTAAACCGAAAAGTCGAGTTCGAACCCTCGAGCCCTCGGGCAGATGAGGCTCGTTAGCTGGGGACAGCCACTCTTCTAGGAGAGACAACTCCAAAAAAAAAAAAAAATGCTGCCTTGTAGTTTGTTCTTGTTTGGACAACGGCTATGGAAGCAAATCCAAAAAGAAAAGCAGGCTGAAATCGGAGTCAATGGCCTCAGTGGCGCATAACCAGCTGACACGTAATCCTTAATTGTGATGGAGGCGTGGTCGAGTCGGCAAAAGCTCATGGTTGATAAATTCGAAAAAGTCTCGAGTTCAAACCCTCTGGCATATAAGGCTCGATCCCCTCCAACATTAAAAATTAAGAACGAAGAAGCAGAAAAGAAGAAGACAGCCATGTCTGACTGTTCTTTTACATTACAGACAACATATCACATAATACTTTTTGCAAGTGTTTGAATTTCTTTTACGACTTTTACATTACAAACAGCATATCACATAAATAATTGCATTGTACTGCTACTGTACAAACTGAGCACGATTGCAACTGTATGCATGACCATTATAATTACGGACATAGTTTACTTTATGCGTCTCTAAGGCCACCTAGAGAAAAATGTCTGAATGAGCCCTGATTAAATAAGATTCGCAACCACACCACTAGCTTATTTGCTAAGTTTTTCTTTCAAAACTTAATTAATGAGATAGCCTTATATCACATAACAATTTGACATGTCTGACAAGATAGAGGCACTTGACAGAACGACATCGACCTTCTTGCTTTAGTAAAATTATTGAAACTTAATGATCCTTGACTCACTAATAAATCAATACTGTGACTAAACTACATTAACCTTTTTTTTTTTTTTTTAGTCATACAAATTTAATGGCATAGAAAGTTTCACATATTATCTCAAAAATGGATCTGGTCGATTCTTTCTCCTGACAAATTCAATCTTTCGGCCACTTTCAGAATCATAAATTCTCCGACATCTTTCATAGGTCAGGCGACTTCTTTTAAGAAATGGTTTCTCATATCTTTCTTTTCTTTTGACATCACAGAAATAATCCAAAAAACATAAAGCTTCACTGATGTAAGGCACTTTTAACAATACTTAAATAATTATAAATACATTAAAGTTAAGGTTTCTTTTTTCTAAGTGCAAATAGCATACAAATTAAATTTTCTTTAATTTTAAAACTTTTTCATATTTTTTTTTTATTAAAGCACCATTGTATACGTTTAATATTAACAATTTTAATAACTATGGTGTATTTATAAAATTTGTTTTTTATTCGTTTTTGTTTTATGTATTTGGTAAAGTTATTGCCCTTGCATGTGAACATTTTTTTTTAACAACAGGAGGGTGATAATAAATTCGGCCTCGACCAGCGCATTTTAAAGAATTAAACTATTTACAGCAAGCCTACTGTCTACCTGTGTCGCTTCTTTGACAATTTAACGACTATGAGGATTGATGATAACGGCAGCGTAGCGAGGAGGAGGGGGGGGGGGGGGGCGGAGGGGGGACATATGTACCATGGGCGCCGACCCTAGGGGGCGCCAAAATGGGTTGGAAAAAAATTAATTGAAAGGTTGAGGGGGATGCATATCGAATTTTGAGAATGGGCTGCGCCTGTTGCAGTTTTTGCCGCTGAAAAGAGTAGTATCCCTTACCCGTTTTGTAGGAAACCCGATTAAAGGATGCCAAGTGGTAACACAACACACCCGCCAAACCGTGTATTGACGAAATTCGCAACCTCCCGTGTGCTACCCATCAGAAAAATATTTTTCGCAGAAATATTCTCGGGAGTATTCTCATTTACTCTCCATAGTTTCATGGCAGTCTGATGGACGGTGTGGAACCGTACTCGACTTTTATATTTTATTTACCATATATTGAGAACAATCGAGCCCTCAGGGGCGCTGCCCTTAGGAAATTGAAAAAAAAGAATTTTCACAGAAACCTCCCCATGAGTACTTTAATCAACTCCCCAAAGTTTTGATGGCGATCGGATGAACGGTGACCATCAGCAATCGACTTTTAATTTTATAAATCGAACCGCTCCCTGCGAATTTGACTTTTTTTTCGCTGATACCTCCACATGATTAATCTCAACAACTTCCTAAAGTTTCATTTCGATCGGATGAAGTGTGTAGTAATTAGTAAGCACACATACACACCTACATACATATATATATATATATATATATATATATATATATATATATATATATATATATATATATATATATATATATGTATATATATATATATATATATATATATATATATATATATATATATATATATATATATATATATATATATATATATATATATGTGTGTGTGTGTACTAGCGTTGCCGCGGGGATAGAAGAAAGTTTGACGAAATATATTAGGATTTTACCAAAGCGTTATCAATTATAATTATATGTTCTTAGACGCGTGACCTTCTTTTCTAAAGATGAGTTATTTAAATGTAAACCATGCCTGTTATTGGATCATAAATATCAGGACACGGGTTTACCTACACTACCGCATGAAAACCTTGAGTGTACATTAATCACTCACCAAAATAATATGGTAGAACACACTTCGGTGACCGCCTCTGTGTCAGAGACGTAGAGGGGCGCTCTCAGGGCCCCCACCCCCCGATTACACTACCGCATAGGCACGGCGTACGACCCCTGGCTCCTTAAAACTAACAGGCGCCATCGGCCAAATAGCATCCTATTAATAATGATGCAAATTTCGCTAAAGTGACACAAATGAACAGGATTTTTTTCTTTAACATGTAAAAAAATTATTTGACGTGTTTTAAATATCAGTGTGACTGATGCAATATGCTAGCGTTACTAATGGTCTATTATTAGGTGCTCGATCTCAATTTCTGACTGAATTGTCTAATAATAGATGCTTATTGCATCATTCGCAAAGTGACGAAACTCTACAGTAGGCTCCTCATATTCAAAAAGTTTTTTTTTTCATCTTGCGCAAGGTGACGAAACTGTACAAAAGGATTTCCTCGCATTACAAAGTTATTTTTAGAAGCCTGTTGTAGTTTTACCGCTGAATATAATAGTACCCCTTACTCACTATGCAGGACGCTCGATTAACGGATGCCAAGTGCCAACTTAGTCGCTCTAAAACTCTGGGCGCCAAACCGTGTATTGACGAAAGTTGTACCCTATATGGCGCCGCCCGTAAGAAACTTTAGTTTTCTTTTTCGCAGAAATATTCTCGGGAGTATTCTCCTCTACTCTCTAAAGTTTCATGGCACTCGGATGAACCGCATCCGAGTTTTATTTTTTATATACTGTGTATAGAGAAAAAAAATCGCTCCCCCCACCCGGTGGTGCGCCGCCCTTGCAATATTAAACAATAAGTTTCATGGCTATCGGATGAACGCCGTGAAATCGCAATCGACGTTTATTTTTATATACAGTATATAGAGAAAAATCGCACCCTCCCGTGGCGCCGCCCTTGCGAAATTAAAAGTGATTTTTTACGGAACCCTTCCCTAGAGTTTTATAATGAACTCCCCAAAGTCTCATGCCTATCGGATAAACGGTGTCACTGCAATTCACTTTTATTATTTTTATATACCGTAAATAGAGAAAAATCGGACCCTCCCGTGGCCCCGCCCTTGCGAAATTAAAAATTATTTTTTTACAGAACCCTTCCCTAGAGTGGTATAATGAACTCCCCAAAGTCTCATGGCTATCGGATGAACGATGCCACACCAAAATCGACTTTTATTTTTAAATACCGTATATAGAAAAAAAAACAAATCGCGTCGTGTCGGGGCACCACCCCTGCGAGTTCGAAATATTTTTTTTTCGCAGAAATCTCCCCAAAAATATTCTCAACAACTTCCTAAAGTTTCATGGCGATCGTGTGAACGGTGTCACGGCAATTCACTATTATTATTTTTATAAACCGTATATGGAGAAAAATCGCACCCTCCCGTGGCGCCGACCATGCGAAATTAAAAATGATTTTTGTACAGAACCCTTCCCTGGAGTGTTCTAATCAACTCCCCAAAGTTTCATATATATATATATATATATATATATATATATATATATATATATATATATATATATATATATATATATATATATATATATATATATATATATATATATATATATATAATTCAACTATCATACTAATGACATAAACATGTTTGTGGTTCTTTAAAAACTGGGTAATTTTGTAAATTGTAACTTTTGGCTTTTCTGTCTCAAAAGGTTGCCGACCCCTGGTGTATGTTATGTACAGCATGCATGTTGCTGGGAGCCAAAGTGGCACGTGTCCTTCAGTTAACATTTATTTACTAAAGATGATGTGGTGAGTTTAGATTTCCCTGGGTACCGATGCTGGTTAAAATATATTCTCCCCCCCCCTCCCCTTAATGAGAGAATCCCGAAATAAATAATATACGTAATAAGCAGATGTTCTGCGTATATGAAGGTGAGAGGGGAGGTTATTATATAAAGCACGAGGTTGGTATATTGTCCAGGTTTTTCAACTGTCCTTTTGTTTTATTTTATACAAACAGTTTTTTAAAAGTTGGTCATTTTGATCTTTGGTGTTGTGGCCAGGGTTTATGTCACAGGGTGCGGAAATAACAATAAGGATCTTTCGTTAACATTTTTCTCTTTAAAAAACAAGAAGTGTCATTATACATTGGTAATGTCTGGAATGGTTTACAACTTCCCTAGTAGCATATCTGAAATACCTGTCCCATTTTATATTTATAGGGATCCAAAATGTTCTTTTAAATTTTCTTTTTATTCTGTCCTTTTTATTTTATTTATTATTTTCTAAAGTAGTTGCGATGTATACGTATTTTCTATAAGATATGGCCGGTGCATAAAATAAAAGTGTTTGAAAGATTACAAGTTAGGTAATATATTGCTTAATAAAACATAGAATAAAGTGAGCAGTATACAAACACTCCTAATGAGGTTCAAGGTGGGACATTGGATTAGGATCCGTGTCAGGATTGAGACACAGATGCCAGTAGTAAAACAACTTCAATACGTCCCCTAAATGTCCTGTGTATCTTGTCAGTGAGTCGTGTTTATGAAATAACTTGGGATTTGATGAGAGACATATGCTATTACTAAACATATACGTTTATTAATCTTTTATTTGTTTTCAGTGCATGAAAACGTTTTTTTTTTCAATTGTATTTTTTTCTAAGTTTTAACAATTTGCTTTTATTAAAGTAAACACCAAATATGGAGCAGACATTTGGTTGACAACCTACTTTAATTGTTTTTTTCTAATTTAAGAAATAGTAAATAAATAAAGATAGTAATTGTCTGCTTTTATTAGAAGTTATATTTTTTATAAAAATTGTGTTGTTGTAAAGAAAATTATTTTTTATCGCCCTTATTTAAAAAATAATGTAATTCTTAACTGTACTTCGAATATAAAAGCATTCGTTTTATCTTGTAACAATTTCTATTTTTTTTTTTCTTTTCCGCCTCAGACATGTAATTTACAGCGTCAGTATGTCTTGCATGTTCGCTTTAGTATTACAGTTTTCATCATCGGCCTGATACAGATTTACAATAGTAATATTTCTTTCTTACTTGTAGCCTACTTTCATTAATTTAAAATGGTTTACTTATACAAGGATCTAATACAAAACGTCTAAATATAAAAAAAAAAAAATATTTAAAAAAACAACCTCAAAATGCAAATATGTAATTAAATGATAATTCAAGGGATTTTTTTTTTAAACATACTTGTGCAAATTGCTAAATAATATTACATTATTTTCCCGAAGCTATTAAAATGTGTATCACAATGTTCGACTGGCTACACTTTTGTACGGATGTTCTAACATTGTGTCCCTTTAGTGGCAGCCGTCTAAACAGAACTGTCATCTAGCCTTGTCATGAGTTTATGATGTTCATCAGGATGTTCAAACATCAATAGGAAACATCAAATGGAAATACGCGTCAGCCTACCTAGAGTAAAGATTTGATAATAAAGAGAGTCAAGATTTCCCAAACATCGTTTTTGAGTCTTAAAGTGTTTCGTTAATTTAATTGTTAATTTTTTTTTTTTTTTTTTTTGCTGACTAAGATTATGTTTTGCTTGTCCTTTTAAAGCATTAAAAAGAATTAAAAGGGAATTAACTATGTAAATTTTTGAAATAAAAGAAAAAAACTATTTACAATAATAGGCAAATAACAAATATAGCACGCGATTACCTTACTTTTTGTGTTTATAATTACAAAATGTAAGTTCTAATATACGATTTTCTTTTTCTTTTTACGATCCATCGAGCTATTACTTAAATCTTTTTTTACTCACACTTTAGACGCATTAGCTTCATGTCAAAATTAAATATTGATATTGGCTTCACCTTATTAGACGTCGTACTCTAACGTTTTATCGTATTTCTGGATCCCTCACACAGGGACAAAATAAATAAATTTGAATGTTTCGTGTCATGTTGTCGTGTGTAAGTTTATCTAGAAGATTCTTGACTTAACACTTTAGCTGTGAGCTATTGTGTCGTGGGACATTTAGTTTTTGTCTTGAGCCAATATGTTGGGGTCGACTTGTCAGTGCCACTATCGAGTCAGACATGTGGTGTGCTTATCTGTTGGTTGGTGTAGAGTTATGCTATCTGATAATATGTCATGATTTGTGTAAATTTATCTTGAGATATTGTGAGATATTTTGTCTGAGATCATTTGTCCTGTCACCCTAATGAAGTCATCTTCAATAAGACTCGCATAATCCAATTTAAGAATATGAAAAAATAAACTATTTCAATCAAATGTGCTTTAAATCTATTGTTTTATTTATCAGGATGTACGCTATGAAATTATACCATTTTTGTGGCTAAAAATAATAAAAATAAATTGGTTTGAAAAACAACATAAATTCAATTGAACAGTCGGGTTTTAATGGAATTATTCAAGTCTCTTAATCAGTGTGTGTATTAAATAATATGAAATTAATGCGGTGCTGTATTGACTAATTATATATTTAATTTTCTTTTTCTAATGAATATTGGAAGACTGTTTTATATAAAATATGTCGGATTTTGAACTATTTAGTTATTTCATTGTTTTGTCACCAATATCGTTCACCGTGTAGTAAAGCATATTTGACCAATAACTTTTTTAGCGCAATTTCCTTACAGAAATTGCAATTATTAACTCGTCATTTCTGGATGGTTGTGTGTCCGCAGCTTTACTCCGCAGCTTTAAGTCGTATCTCCTCCTCAACGAAGCAATATCGAGGACTAGTTCCAAAAGCAAATATGTTAAGCAAGTTCCGAGGATGATTGTGGGCCAAAAAAGCTCCCGGAATTCCTTCCTGGATTTCCAGGAAAAGCCAAAAAACCTCGAAAAAATGCAGTTTTTGGATGGATGGATGTGAGTCGTATCTCCTCCGATTTGCACTCCCCGCTTAAACTCTCGATTTGCACCCCCCACAACCTTTCAATTTATTTTTCCAACCCATTTTGGCGCCCCCTAAGGTCGGCGCCCGGGGACATATTCCCCCCCCCCCCCTCCGAGAGATCGATAATATTTAAAAAAAATGTTTCATTTGTTTATAAAATGTTCATCGTTTTTTTTTTTAATCAGCGGATCATACAAGTAGGTTTGGCCTCTAGAAAAGCGTTACTCCGCCCCATGTAAATATGAAGAAAGAACCAGTAAGGGAGAAAACTTATCGCAAATGTTTATATAATTACTAAATAAGTATTTAATTAAATACTCTATACAAATATCTTTCTTAGAAAACAATAGTTTGTCGTTTATAATGTTCTTATTGATTAATGTTTAATCTTTAAACTTTTGCATAATCATTAAAAAATAATGGTTACCTCCTTATACAATAAAAAAACTTTAGCTTTCATTTAAAATTTACTTTATATCAATAAAATTGCTCTTGTCTTTACTATGCGAATTTGAAATTTACATATTATTTCTGGCTTCCTTTAAAAAGGGAACATTAAAAATATAAATTCCGTTTATTTAAAGTTTTTTTTTGGATGGTTCTTATATAAACATCACAACCATCCTCTGCCTGCTCTAAGACCTCCATGAAGTTGCTATCTTAATCTCTAATTGTATTGTCACTATCACAGATGAACACATTTCTACAGGCAACTTGACCGTGTTTGCATATATAACATAGGGAGCAAACTGTCCACCTTCCATTGAGCTGGGTGAGGAGGGTGTGTGTATCACCCTCTATGTCAACCATTGAGCTGGGTGAGGAGGGTGTGTGTATCACCCTCTATGTCAACCATAGAGGAGGGTGTGTGTATCACCCTCTATGTCAACCATTGAGCTGGGTGAGGAGGGTGTGTGTATCACCCTCTATGTCAACCATTGAGGAGGGTGTGTGTATCACCCTCTATGTCAACCATTGAGCTAGGTGAGGAGGGCGTGTGCATCACCCTCTATGTCAACCATTGAGCTTGGTGAGGAGGGTGTGTGTATCACCCTCTATGTCAACCATTGAGCTGGGTGAGGAGGGTGTGTGTATCACCCTCTATGTCAACCATTGAGCTGGGTGAGGAGGGTGTGTGTATCACCCTCTATGTCAACCATTGTGCTGGGTGAGGAGGGTGTGTGCATATATATATATATATATATATATATATATATATATATATATATATATATATATATATATATATGTGTGTGTGTGTTAGTGTGTGTGTGTGTGTGTATCTATATTGGGGGGCCTAAAATAAATTTGCGTGGTGGCCCTTTTGTTCTAGTTCCGCCACTGGTTGCAGTACGGATTTAACTAATGTGTTAAGGTCCAATATGTTACCATTATTTTACTGAAGCTAATCGGTCGCTGTCGTTCTGTCATGTAGCTCTATCAAGTCAGACATGTCGAATAATTCTGTGAAAGAATGAGTCGTGGGTTTGTTTAGTTGGCGCCTTACCTGGAGTACATATGCTGGGGGTCGTCTTGACAGATGTCTATATATATATATATATATATATATATATATATATATATATATATATATATATATATATATATATATATATATATATATATATATTTATTTATTTATTTATGTATGTATATATATATATATATATATATATATATATATGAATGCCCTATATACCAGTTATGTATTATGTAGTGTTTAGGTCCTATGTATGTCGTTTTATAACTTCATCCATTAATCTCACGTACTCCTCCACAATCTACCCTCACAAACCTTGGCTGCCAATTAATTACAATCGATTACTGCGTTAATCCTCGGATTTCGAGTTTTAATTAAAAAAAAGCAATAACTTAATACTTCGTCTTAAAAATCAGGGATCGTGGGTTGAATTCTTCCTTCAAGGGAAAGGGAGGGGGGCGGGCTACTTATAGTGTATAAAGCAAAATATTTTCAGTCGCAGCGTTGGTAGTGGTGTGTTCTCAAATTATGACTTACTGAAATGTAGAAAATAAAACAACTAAATAGCGGCGTATGCTACGCTGCGGGTCGGCTCGTAACTATATACAAGCCTTATTTGGCGTAAATGAAAACAAACAACACAAGAAATACACATTTTTTTGTAAAACGTTTGAATTCAGAACCCAATATGTTTAAAAACATAAGGCTTCGGCAGGTTTCGTACCTACGTGGGAAGATCTCAGTGGATTTCAAGTCCATCGTCTTAAGCACTCGGCCATGATGACCGCAGGTAAAGCACAGGGTGTTTCATAAATTCGTTTAATATCCAAGCCACTATATTTTATTTGTTTGCAATATATTGTAGTTACACACGTTTATTAATTTTTCTCCAAATTAGCTGTTCAATCTCCAGATTAGCTGTTAAAGCTCTAGACAAGCTATTTAATCTCTAGATAATTCGTTTGTACATGTATAGTGGCTAAAACACAATTTCTAGAGCAGAGTTTATTCTTCCGTGTCTACGTATAGTTAACTGCTAATTGTTTTACAAGTGTTTTATTTTTGTTTGTCTAAAAACATAATTATTTCTTAACATGTTTTCATACATCATATGCATAGATTAGATACATTTTCTACGTATTAGTCTCTGCTACCGTAGTACAGACACCACGGATACTGAGCCAGCCTAATGTCATGTGAGAGTGTGACGCTCTACACTAGCCACACCACGTCTTGATGCTAAACGTCAGGTAATGTAAACACATATGTTATATTTGATAGGAACATGTGCTCAAAGTTTTCTTCATAAATGTTTACCTTATAGTCTCCCATGTTGGACTCACCAACACTTACATATAACATGTTGGACTCACCAACACTTACATATAACATGTTGGACTCACCAACACTTACATATAACATGTTGGACTCACCAACACTTACATATAACATGTTGGACTCACCAACACTTACATATAACATGTTGGACTCACCAACACTTACATATAACACGTTGGACTCACCAACACTTACATATAACATGTTGGACTCACCAACACTTACATATAACATGTTAGACTCACCAACGTTTATTTTCTAAGAAATGTTATTTAATTCTTACTTTCAATTATTGAACAATCGCATTAGCTTCGATTTAAAATTAGTTATCAAGTTCAGTTGACTTGCTCTCAACCCCAAGAACATTAATTTGCTTCTGGATATTTCTGGATTTTAGTTTGTCAACTTTACGTGGTAAAAAAATATTGCTAGAAAAACATTAAAAAAAAACACTTTTACTTCAAAAAGGCGAATATTTAAATTTAAAAATTAATGCAACAAGATTCGAAATGTAGATGATGCAGTACAGAGTTGTTTTTTTTTTAATTATTTTACCATTTTGATTTACATAATTTTATAGAAATCACCAAATCGTGCAGTAATATCGATTATTTATAGATGTATATTATATATTTTTTTCACACAGAATAAAGAAACAAGATTTATTTAAATTATAGTTATTTTAGAAAGTAACAACGATACTTAACTACATGGGGATTTCTGGATTCATTACAGAAGGTACACAATTCTTATTTCAAGGGACATAATTTAACAAATAATTGAAACCATTAAGAATCTAACTACTCAGAACATAATTCACCATATATTTTACTATTTAACTTCTTAAATGCATACAATTAAACATTTTTTTTAAAAAATGTGTCTAGTATTAGATTTTCTCTAAAAAGTACAACTTGTATCTTATTTTAAATTAGGAGCTGGACACTTTACCTTTTTTTTTAAGAATCATTATATAAATATAGTTTAATTTCGTTTAAAGTGTATATCATCTAGCCTGATTTCTATTTTTTTGGCTCCCATTACAAAAGGGATCTATATATATAATTCTCTTCTTCGAGCCGTTAGAAAACAAGCTGCAAACGCTCTCCCTACCTCCCCACCCCTACATGGTTTTAGTGAGCTGTGTTCACTCTAAATGTTTACAAGCAGAGCCAACGATTTTAAACGTAGGGGGGGGGGGGGGGGGGTTGGGGAGTTATGGTCCTTAACGAGCTACTTATAGTGTTTTAAAGAAATATTTTCAGTGTCAGCGTTGGTACTGTCGAATTCACAAATTATGAATTATTGAAAATTAGAAACAACTAAATAGCGGCGTATGTTATGCCGCGGGCCGGCTCGTATATATATATTCAACTAAAACAGGGATTGGTCACCTGCTGCTCGCGAGCCGTATGCGGCTCATTTGATTTCAAGTTGCGGCTCTCCTGTTCCATGCACAAATATTACGAATTATATTATTTCATTTACAAAACTCTTGAAAATATTAAACGGTAAAAAAAAAAAATCCTAAACATAATTAAAACACTCATCATATTCGGCCAAGTGAAATGGTTTAAAATTATGAGTCAATAATTAACTTAGTGCAAAAGTTAAACACTGGTTTAACTTTTAATACATGAAGGTTAACATAGAGTAATGAACACAGCAGCAAAGTTTTAACTCAGTCAGAGTAGCCTGAAATGGGCGACTGGTCTCGAGGGCGGCGTGGTCACATTTGCTCAAACACGGACCTCTGTAGCGTCTAGGCTTTAGCCCCAAGCGCGTAGACTATGTGGTAACTAGCAGATTTTTTTTTTAAAGTTGGAGCAGCGAATCGCTTAAAAAAATATACAGCCCCCAGTGAGGATTGAACTCACGACCCCTGGTTTACAAGACCAATGCGCTAGCCACTGAGCTATGGAGGCGGGCGATTACGGTTATTTATACTTACTTTAAATCCTCCGTTCTTGTGTTTTAATCCGTGGATTAAAGCCTGGCGAGGGGATAAAGTGGGATCATAAAGGTGGGGCTCGAGGGTCTAAACTTCAACATTTGTGTGGATTGATCCCCTATATCACTGTACACGTCAGTCTTTGTAAACATCCTAGTCACTGTATTGTCTACTCGTCTCCTGTTGTACATAAACCTGTGACTGGTGACCTATGTGTGTCATGGTGCGTGACACGTTTTAGTAATATAATACTGTGGCGTAGCCAGGATCGTCTTATGGGGGGGTAATTTTTTTCCAGCATTATAAATAAATAAATAAATAAATATATATATATATATATATATATATATATATATATATATTTATTTATATATATATATATATATATATATATATATATATATATATATATATATATATATATATATATATATATATATATATATATATATATATATATATATATATATATATATACTTTGATATTTATTATTCATTGTAAACTATTGCCTTGAGTTTTTCCCCCTTTCTGCTTTTTTTCTTCACATTTACATATTTAACACTTTTTCTGGGTGTTTAGAAAGATTTGCGCGCCTGATTCGATTAAATGAGCGACTATAGCAACCCATTGTATTCATAGTCTATCGCGCTATTTAAAATGAACGTAGCCGACATGGTGCTCACGGGTACGCCCGGTGTCAATCCGCAATCGACTTTTATCTTTATATACAGTATATAGAGAATAGCTCCTGGGGGGGGGGGCGGGGAATGTTTGTTAAATGCATGTTAAACATTAAACATGTGGACCTGAATCCCACCCCCCTCCTTTACCCATTCCACATGCGTCCTCAAAAGTCAATTTTATTTGGACCATCTCTCGCCCCTCGGTGTGGAAGTCATAAATGGATTACCTCTTAACAGGTTTTTAGGGGTATATGTTGTATATCTATCCAATAGTGACACAATGAAACTATCTGCTTGAAATGGGTGTGATAGAATAGTATAGTCAATTTAATACTAACAACTTCTAATGTCATCACGTATCATATTCCTAAACCAAACACTAACACGATTTGTGCACATCAAACAAACTAAAATTTTATTTTCAGAATAGTCCATTGTCGGGGACAAGAAACATCAATGATTTGTGTTTAGCATATTGCCTTATTACTTTAGTGGTGTGTGGTCAATTAAAAGAAGCCATCTTAAAAAATAAAGTAATGTAATATCGCTTTCGGTGTTAACTAATGATTTTAAGAATATTTTTTAGTAATGCTTAAAAAAAAACAACATTAAATGATAAAAAAATGTTTATATTTAACTTTCTTATTACCAGACATTGTTTAGTTTATTCATCAACTTTTTCATATCGTGCCATATCACAAGTGGCAGATGAAGTAGAGTTCATCTGTTTCAATGTCCTTGGCACATGCAGTGATAGTTTGCTCTATGCCCAGCCGCCTTTTTCCTCTCTAGCCTGAGCTAGGTACCCATTAGAGCTGTGTGGACTCACCTCTTGTTCAGTGATTCTAACTACGTTTACATCTAGACCAGCGGTTCTTAAACTGATGTCCAGCAGTAGTATGTACCGTTACAACTAAAACAAATGCGCTCATAAAACCCTTGAATAAGACATTTGAACAAAAACATATTAGTGGAAATAATAGTTTCTGTAGGCCAACCAGAACAAGCCCTCGCCGTTTTGAAGGTTAACAAAGGGGACAACTGGACATAGGATTGTTGCGCTGTCGTCCACACAACTTGGTGGTTGACATAGAGGGTGATACACACACCCTCCTCACCCAACTCAATGGTTGACATAGAGGGTGATACACACACCGTCCTCAATGGTTGACATAGAGGGTGATATACACACCCTCCTCACCAAGCTCAATGGTTGACATAGAGGGTGATACACACACCCTCCTCACTCAACTCAATGGTTGACATAGAGGGTGATACACACACCGTCCTCAATGGTTGACATAGAGGGTGATATACACACCCTCCTCACCAAGCTCAATGGTTGACATAGAGGGTGATACACACACCCTCCTCACCCAACTCAATGGTTGACATAGAGGGTGATACACACACCGTCCTCAATGGTTGACATAGAGGGTGATATACACACCCTCCTCACCAAGCTCAATGGTTGACATAGAGGGTGATACACACACCCTCCTCACTCAACTCAATGGTTGACATAGAGGGTGATACACACACCGTCCTCAATGGTTGACATAGAGGGTGATATACACACCCTCCTCACCAAGCTCAATGGTTGACATAGAGGGTGATACACACACCCTCCTCACCCAACTCAATGGTTGACATAGAGGGTGATACACACACCGTCCTCAATGGTTGACATAGAGGGTGATATACACACCCTCCTCACCAAGCTCAATGGTTGACATAGAGGGTGATACACACACCCTCCTCACCCAACTCAATGGTTGACATAGAGGGTGATACACACACCCTCCTCAATGGTTGACATAGAGGGTGATACACACACCCTCCTCAATGGTTGACATAGAGGGTGATACACACACCCTCCTCACTCAACTCAATGGTTGACAAAGAGGGTGAAACACACACCCTCCTCACCCAGCTCAATGGTTGACATAGAGGGTGATACACACACCCTCCTCACCCAACTCAATGGTTGACATAGAGGGTGATACACACACCCTCCTCACCCAGCTCAATGGTTGACATAGAAGGTGATACACACACCCTCCTCACCAAGCTCAATGGTTGACATAGAGGGTGATACACACACCCTCCTCAATGGTTGACATAGAGGGTGATACACACACCCTCCTCAATGGTTGACATAGAGGTTTATACACACACCCTCCTCACCCCACTCAATGGTTGACATAGAGGGTGATAAACACACCCTCCTTACCCAGCTCAATGGTTGACATAGAGGGTGATACACACACCCTCCTCAATGGTTGACATAGAGGGTGATACACACACCCTCCTCACCCAGCTCATTGGTTGACATAGAGGGTGATACACACACCCTCCTCACCCAGCTCAATGGTTGACATAGAGGGTGATACACACACCCTCCTCATCCAGCTCAATGGTTGACATAGAAGGTGATACACACACCCTCCTCACCCAGCTCATTGGTTGACATAGAGGGTGATACACACACCCTCCTCACCCAACTCAATGGTTGACATAGAGGGTGATACACACACCCTCCTCAATGGTTGACATAGAGGGTGATACACACACCCTCCTCAATGGTTGACATAGAGGGTGATACGCACACCCTCCTCGCCCAGCTCAATGGTTGACATAGAGGGTGATACACACACCCTCGTCACCCAGCTCAATGGTTGACATAAAGGGTGATACACACACCCTCCACATCCTCCGCAATGGTTGACATAGAGGGTAATACACACACCCTCCTCACCCAGCTCAATGGTTGACATAGAGGGTGATACACACACCCTCCTCAATGGTTGACATAGAGGGTGATACACACACCCTCCTCACCCAGCTCAATGGTTGACATAGAGGGTGATACACACACCCTCCTCTCCCAGCTCAATGGTTGACATAGAGGGTGATACACACACCCTCCTCACCCAGCTCAATGGTTGACATAGAGGGTGATACACACACCCTCCTCACCCAGCTCAATGGTTGACATAGAGGGTGATACTCACACCCTCCTCACCCAGCTCAATGGTTGACATAGATGATGATACACACCCTCCTGCCCGAATTCGACAAATGCCCGAATGCCACTTGCCCGAAGGCCGTTTGCCTGAAAAATGTTAACATTATATATTACCAAAAAAGCATTCGTAACCAATATAATTTCGAAAAGTTGATAAACAAAACACATCTACGCAAAAAGAAAGGAAAATAAAATAATATTACCACCCAGACATTTTAAATTAGTTTGTATTTGCTATTAAAAAAGTGTAAAAACATACTTTCTCTTCCATTTATGAAATAAGACAAAAATACAATTTTCATTTATCTCAGGATTTTTTAAAATGAATTTTGGTTTCTTTATGAAGTAATCGCTTTATTATCTTGTCTAAACAAGATGCATTAAATGGAGATCAACCATATTCGACTACCTTTAGTTTTTAAATTCGCCGCCTAGACCGCGCTTCGTTCTGTTGTGAAATGATCACCCCACTTGATAAGCATAACAGGATAAACAAACAAACGCGCCACTGTTCAATGTTGCGAGACGCCGCGCCGACGACACCATGTCATACGTGCTGTAGAACCACCTCAACACGTCGGCTAAACAAAGGTGTTCAAAACAGTCATCAAAAGGATAATATGCAGACACCGCCGCCAACATCACCTTACATTTATTAAAGAATAACGATATTTTTACGGCGATTTCTCAGTTTTGAAAAAAAAATATGAAAGCTAAATTTTAAAATATAAACAGCTTTGTTTTATGCTTAGAATTGTGTGTGTTATCAAAATTTCAAACTTAAATTGATTAAGAATGTATATTTGGTAATATCATTTATTTTCTAATATTAACATATTTCGGGCAAACAGCCTTCGGGCAAGTGGCTTTCGGGCATTTGTCGCATTCGGGCAAGTGTCCATTCGTGCATTTGTCCCATTCGGGCAAGTGTCCATTCGGGCATTTGTCGCATTCGGACAAGTGTCCATTCGGGCAAGTGTCTATTCGGGCAAGTGTCCATTCGTGCATTTGTCCCATTCGGGCAAGTGTCCATTCGGGCATTTGTCGCATTCGGACAAGTGTCCATTCGGGCAAGTGTCCATTCGGGCATTTGTCGCATTCGGGCAAGTGTCCATTCGAGAAATCGGCCTTCGGGCAAACGGCATTCAGGCGAGTGTCTTTCGGGAATTTGTCGTAGACCCGTTTATAACAGTTTATTAACAGCTGTCTTGATCCCTAATTCTAAAAATAAGCATTACGATCAATCGCAAATTTTAAAAAATGTCTACGGGTAGTACCACTTGACAAGAGGGGTGTTAAGTTAAAGCCCACTGTATAATGTATTTGATTAAAAACAATTGAATTAGAATATATTATACATAACTCTTCACAAATAAATATTTATGTATAAAGTTTGAATCGTGTAATTATTTAAAAAAAATTACAATACATATACCAACACCTGAAAATTAAAAAAAAAATGTTAAGCGTTCTTTAAGTAAGAAAAAACGATGCATAACTACACAAAAATCCCTTTATTTAAAATTAATTCTCTATCTCTTACAGAAGGGACACAATTTTTGCAATAAAAGGGAAATAACTAAAGAAAATAGCTCAAACAAATGCGAATCAAATAACTCATAACAAAATACACAATCTTTATGACTGTGTTACTTACACAATGTCTGCAAGTATAAAGTTGGCAAAAAATTGTATAATAGTTTTAGATATAAATAAAATACAACTTGTACCATATTTTCACTTAGAACAGAGACACATTAGCTTTATTTTAAGAATCATTATTTAAGTAGTGTTAAAATAAGCTCAACCGTATTCTTCCTATTTTAATATTGTTTATTTCTGGATCCCTTACAAAAGGGACAAATCTGCACTGATATTAGCCCAGCGGTCGGCAACCCCTTGAGACGAAGAGCCAAAAGTTACAATTTACAAAATGTCCCAGTTTTTTATAGCCACTAATTATAATAATATATTCCAATATGTTGGTATTTCATAAGGTGTAGGTAAATAAATTTCATTTTTGATTTGAAATAAATAGCGTTAAATATGAACTAATGTTGATTATTATAAAAACACAGATAGTTCGCACAAAAAGTGTTTTAGCTAGCTCTGCTAAGATAAACAAGTTAATAAAAAGTCTAGTGACAATTTAAGCGCAATTTCCTTATGTTATCCATAACAATTTTTAATTTTTAATTTTTTGTGACCGAACGAAAGGATCTTTTTTTGCGCTAAAAAAAGACAACTGTATTAACCTATATCAACGGAAATAGTTTTATTTTAACAAGTAGGCCTACATGATGCTCAGTTTAAAAAAGTAGTAAATATCATCCTATAAATATAAATCCTACACGGTGCTCAGTTTAAAAAAGTATCCTAGGCCTACAAGATGCTCAGTTTAAAATATATTAAATTTTTTTTTGTGACCGAACGAAAGGATATTTTTGAAAACTTTCTTCGGCAATATTGTTCTAAATTATGGCAGGAATCGATTGGTAAATGTTTCAAGTCGCTAAGTGGTCTGGTTGCCGAGATGTGGAGCAAAAACTGCATTTGTTCGAGGTTTTTTGGCTTTTCCGGGAAATCCAGGATGGAATTCCGGGAATTTTTTTGGCCCACAATTATCCTTGGAACTTGCTTAACATAATATTTTCTTTTGGAACTAGTCCTCGATATTGCTTCGTTGAGGAGGAGATACGACTTAAAGGCTGCGGACACACATCCATCCATCCAGAAAAGACGAATTATTAAACGCAATTTTTGCCAGTATGGAAATTGCGCTAAAATATAGGACTATCCCAAACCACCTTAGAAGCCAATAAGTTGTTTTACTTTCTTTACGGATGTTGGGTCAGAATTCCACAAGCATCTATTCAATAGATAATTACAGGGTACACAGTAGGGATGGACAGTAGGTGACACGTTCAAAGAGACTGACTGCTCTGACAGGACAACTGTTGTCGTTATACTGACCAGTAGCCAGGGTTGTTAGCGCCAGGGGGGATAATTTGTTGGGTCACAAGTTTTGAGCTCATTGTCCCGTGGGAATAGCTAGGGGGTAGTACAGGGGTATAAATACAGGCTGTTTAGTTAGTCTCTCTCTCTCTCTCACACTCTCTCTCTCTCTCTCTCTCTCGCACACGCGCTCCCGACGTTAGCGGTTCGGGGAAGCCTCGCTCAGCAGAACAAGCATTCAGCGAATTAATAAACAGCATAAACTAAGAAAGTCTCCTGTCCCGTTGATTATTTTACTGTAGCTGACTAGGGTAGAATCATTAAATACCCTTAGACAAAACGGACACCACTGGCTCAAGAGGTGTCTCCCATAGCGAGGCAGGCCTCAACACGGCAAACTCCGACTAACTGGTTTGGGTATCGGTTGGATTACTGTATCGGTCGCTTCTCACAGGGCTTATCTTCCACCCTACTCGTATCCCACAGTCCAGTACCTAGCTCAACTGTAGGAAGCTTATAATTAAAATACTACGTCATGCAGGTCAAATTAATGCATACTGACAGATAGGGGAATGCATTATGTATAAAATAATATTCCACATTGAACGATAATCAAAAACGTAGGCACTTGGGCAGTGGCAAGTGTTATGATAGATTATAAATATCTATCATGGTGTCTCCACTCCCCCCCCCCTTCTTGCTACCCCACAGGTAACGGTACACACCTGGACCTGAGTCCAGCGGTATCGTAATGCTGACCGGGCCTCGACCTCGGACTGCGGTCATGAGGGCGGAGCCTGAGTCATGTGACCTGTAGGGTAGGGACGCTACTGTCCGGTCACTCTACCTTCCCCCTCTATATATACGTTTTTTTTGTTGCTAAGGCACTAGCTATTATAAATTAAACTCATTTTGGTGCTGTGGCACTTGTTCTCCACGGAGAAATTAATCTTACTTTTTGGCAACGTGTATAGAGGATTGTTTGGCTTCATTTGAAGGTAATTGAAAATTTACTTGTATTAAATGTACTGCTATATATTAATAAATAAGTATGGAGTGTTTATAAAAAATGTATGAAAGAAAACTATACAAGGCGATTCATGGATTCATTACAGAAGATACACCATTCTTAATTCAAGGGAAAAATAATTTAACAAAATAACTTCAAAAAAAAAAAAAGAAGAATCGAATAACTCAGAATAAAATGCACCATATATTTTACTGCTTAACTAATTCATTGTATACATTTAAGTTTTTTTTTTTTTTTTTTTTTTTTTTTTTTTTTTTTTTTTAATTAGTCTAGTATTAGATATTTTCTAAAAAGTACAACTTTTATCTTATTTTCACTTAGTGGCCGGACACTTTATTTTCTTTTTTTTAATAATCTTCATATAAATAATGTTAAAATCAATTTAAGTACGGTGGATGTGCTTTTTTTCTCTATTCTTTGGCTCCCGTTAGAAAAGGGACATACATAATCAACTCCTTACATGAAATATATATAAATAAATTAACGAACGATCCCCCTAATATTTTGTAATGTCGCAGACCGACCCTGGAGGGTAACAAAAAAGCATTTTTCGAGATGCCGTATTTTCTTATATATGAATCTGCCTTGTATGCCATTTTTCCTGTTATCTAGTTTGTATTTGTTAGTTATGCTAAGGATGCTGGTTCCTCTACAGTGGTGCCATGTACAGTGTATACATTGTTTTATTCTTAGCGTGTTGCAGAAGGTATTTGCTTACTGTAGTGTACTAACAGTTTATTCATGTACTAATAAAGTCTCAGACAACATGTTTTTATCGTTTAAAAAAAAAAAAAAACGATTCCGGCCGAGCATGGCTCTGACCAACCTATCCCTTCATATGCTGAAGACAAAGAAGCAGGTGAACTCTACTCCACCTGCCCTGTGTCCCGCGAGGTCCCGATAGAAAACTTCATCATTCACGTTTAAAAAAACAAAATTTGAAAAAAATTACCTTGTCTGTATGTGTCTCGTACCCGTACCACCCACATGGTGGCCATTACACTACCAACGTAGCTATATGTGTACAGACAAACAAATGTAGAACTAGTCTTATAATCTACTGCAAAGTAAGAAACCGGTTAAGCGTATAGGTCCCATTAGTTTAAATTTAATTAGGGGCCTATATCCCAAATTAGCCAATTCCATAGCTAAACAAACAATGATTTTTTTTTTTTTTTTTTTTTTTTTTTACATGTTAATAGATTTATTTATCAAAAAGTTGTGGAGGAAGAAATCACAGTGCAATCAACTAAACAATTTGTACCTGGTTTTAGCAACAGTCAACATATCACATTGGCCCTCTTATACATAGAATAGTTCACGTGGTATGGCAAGTCTTAAATACTTTTGATTAGTCTAAACAAAACTACTGTAAACATGCTAACGTGTGTAGGACAAAAATCATGGTAACCTACAGAAAACTGAACACCTCGCTAGATCACACTTGGAGAATTAAATCAAAATGGAATGTTTTGCTTATGTACAAGAAATCTACAGATCTTTAAATAAAACATGATATGTGGTAGTAAGATTCACAGATAGTTATAATAATCCTCTTTTTATAAAAATATAAAAAGTGTAAAAATGTGCTTCTTGGGGTGGATCTATACAGACTAGGGCTGGCACAAATGCACTTAAGTCATTGAAGATGACTGCACAAAAAGCTGAATAAAGGCCTGAAATAGTTTATTATATAGATTCTAGTTCTAGATTCTAGATGTAGAATTTCGTTAAGTCTAGATCCAGATCTATATGTATAATTGTATATCGATCAAAATATCGTGCAGTAATATCGATTGTTTCAACATTTATCTTATATATCGTTTTCTCTCGGAATAAACATTTACTTCATTTTTTTAAAAAGTTATTTAAATAAGAAAAAACGATACATAACTACACTAAAATCCCTTTATTTAAGATTAATGTTGTATTCCTTATAGAAGGGACACAATTTGTAAGGGAAATAACTCAAAAAATAGCTTAAACAAATACGAATCGAACAGCTCATAACAAAATACACCATGTCTATTACAGTTATACTTATAAAATGTCTGCAATTATTCAGTATTCAAAGCATTTTGTACTAGTTATAGATATAAAGAAAATACAACTTGTATCATTTTTTACTTAGAAATAAGACACATTAGCTTTATTTTAAATATCGTTATTTAATTAGTGTTAAAATTTGCTTTACCACAGTGGCATCTCATATTAACCTTTTTATTTCTGGATCCCTTACAAAAGGGACAAAAGAAAATTAAAAATTAGTATGCGTTATGTACTGTGTGCATAATGAATTTAACCAAAACTAATTTTGAAATAATTTTTCTCAAACAAGTATAACATGAACATGTAGGCTATATGCCTATAATTGACGTGTAACGGGTACCGATGGCTTGTATCTCTAGAAACCATGATTGTATTCGTGTACACCAGGGGTCTCCAAACTACGGCCCTCGGGCCGGATGCGGCCCGCGAGGTCATTTTATCCGGCCAGCGACAATCTTTTTGTCCACTGAATAAATGTTTGTTGGAGGTGGCTGAGGAGCTTTGCACAGAAAAATTCTAAACTTTTTGAAAATGTAGCTTTGTGGGCAAATACAATTACTCACCGTGTTGCAGAAAACATTGCGACTCAAATAGCGAAAAATGCAAGCAAGTTTCGCCATTTTTCAAATGCAATGGATGAGTCGCTGGGCAGCTGTTTCACCTCTCAACTGCTTATGTTCATTAGAGGTGTGGATAAAGACCTGTTTAATAATACTATTCAGCGGCTCATAGCAGCCCAGTCGTCTGTAGATGTCAAAGGATACATTTTGAATGAAATCAAGCTTTCACCATTGTTTGAATCAAAAGACGTGAGTTCGTGTTTGCTTTGCTTGTCTTTGTGAAATAAATTCATTCAGATGAGAGCAAAGAAGAGTTGCTATTATGTGAAGAGAATAAACACGTTTTTTTTTAAACCAGATGATAAAAATGGGAAAACAACCCTGGGCTTTGTACGGAAGTTGCGCCATCTTTGTTTTGGTCAAAATCGGGCTTTCAGAAATGTTGTGATCGTGTGTCAGAATTGAAAACTGAAATCAAGTCGTTCTTGTAAGTGCAAAGGAAATAAGTCTTTTGACATACTTTGATAAACAACAAAGAGTGGTTGGAGAGAGTATCCTACCAAGCAGATAAATTCGAACATCAACACAAGCTTAACCCGAAGCTTCAGGGAAAATGAACGAATATTATATTTCAAAGAAAACTAAATCTTGGAAATATTGAAATTTTAGATGAATCTGAGTATAAAATAATAAAACATTGTCATTAGAACAACACATCAAAAATATTTGGTTTTCAAATCCAGCGATTGCATTTGAAGCGAACCAACATCAATTCCAAATGGTTCAATGCTTATCTCTTTTTGTGTTGAGAGGATTTGCTATGCACGCCATCTGTTTTCAAATGGTCAAATCTCTCAGTGAAAAAGTCCTTCTTTTTTGTGATATTAATGCTGAAGTGATTCATGATAACAGTAGCTTTGTTTCAGTGTTTCTTACAGACTGTTTTCTTCGGGGGGGGGGGGGGGGGGGCGAACACTGTTAAAAGTATATATTTTCTATATTAATTATATAAATTTCATTTCGTTCAAGGTGCCTGGAAGAAACTCTGCTTTGGTTTCTTCACGATAATAGTTTTCAAATTTTGTCCGTGTGTTCAACAAAAACAAGTATTTTTTTTTTCGAAACAATCTACGTTTTCCAGCAAATGATAGCCACCATGATGTTGAATTTTTTTCAATTTTGGATGGACACTTTAATAGTAAGTACATTGAAATAAGGAGTAACTAAATGTTCTAAAAGAATAGCGTGTATTTATTGTTTATATTTATTATTATATCGTTCGTTATTATATGGTTGCAGAATAATATTTTATATGAGTTTAGTAAATAAAATAATATTTTCTATAAATATAATTCTCTTCTGGGAGACGCTAGAAAACAAGCTGTAAACGCGCTCCCTACCATTCCCACCCCTACATGGTCTTAGTGAGCTGTGGTTCACGCTATGTTTACCTTCGTGGAGTCGGGTTTAGTGACGGCTATTAGGGGCAGATAATTTAGTTTGAAACGATTTTAAACGTTGCGGGGGGGGGGGGGGGAAGGGTGTGTGGGGGGGGGGGGCGGTTATGGTCCTTAACGAGCTACTTATAGTGTTTTAAAGAAATATTTTCAGTGTCAGCGTTGGTACTGTCGAATTCACAAATTATGAATTACTGAAAAGTAGAAAAAAACAGCAACTAAATAGCGGCGTATGTTATGCCGCGGGCCGGCTCGTTATTAATATTTGCGTATATGAACTCGAGAGCCAAATCTTGGCATCAAAAGAGCCGTATGTTGCCGACCCCTAACATACACTTATTAAAGATACTTTTGTCCCTTTTTAAGGGATCCAGAAATAGATAACTGTAAACAAAGATGCACTGCGGTTAATCAAATTTAAATACTTCTTAAATTACAATTCTTAAAATAAAGCTAATGTGTCTTAATTTCTAAGTGAAAGTATGGTATACGTTGTATTTTCTTTTTATCTACAACTAGCACACAATTATTATCTTGCTGAATAATTAAATACACTGTATTATTAAATGAGTAATAGAAATGATGTATTTGGTAAGAGTTGTTAGATTTATTTTTATTTTTAGTTATTATGTAAAGTTATTTCCCTTGCATTTAAAAATTGTGCCCCTTCTGTAAAGGATACAGAATTAAATTTAAAAAAAAAAGATATTGTCGTTTTGTCATGTATCGTTTTTTTTCTTAATTAAAGAACTTTTTTTTTAAATAAAGTAAATGTTTATAAAATAGTATTAAAGACAAAGGTTGAAAAAATCGATATTACTGTATGATATTGTGATCTATATATAATTATGCAAATTAAAATTGTTAAACATAAAAAACCCACATTGTATTAAATTACTACTTTTCCAATGATGTCTATACTGTGTTATAATTAGTATCCCCCATTTTGAATATAAACAGTTTTTATAAAATAAAAAATAAATAATAAAAAAAAAAATAACGCACAATTTACTTTTACCAAATTTTTCTTGCAATTATGAAACCTTTTAAAATTCACAAACGAATATCTTATTGTCTTAAAGAGTGTGGGTTTTAAATTAAAGTTTACCATACATGGTAGCGTTACATGTTTAAAAGGGGGGGGGGGGTGGGGTGGAACGCATTGTGCAAGCACAAAAATACAAAAAAACATATACACACATATCTATTTTAGTTGAAGTTAAAAAAAATAATGTACACTAAAATTTAAAACACAACGGGCGCTAGGTTAATAGTTTTTTTTTTCTCTAAACCAAAACCAAAACCAAAATCACCACTTTAATTTCAAATTTAACCGTGGGTCTGCTATTTAGTGGTTTTATTTACTACTTTTCAGTAATTCATAATTTGTGAATTCGACACTACCAATGCGGCCCCTTTTTTTTTTTGCTTTCAAACACTATCAGTAGCTGATAATAAAAAAAAAAAAAATTATATATATATATATATATATATATATATATATATATATATATATATATATATATATATATATATATATATATATATATATATATACATCTTTGCCATCCACCATATATTATCAGATAGTATAACTACACCAGGCAACGCTTAACGTCTCCATGGGTGTGGATCTACGACAAATTCCGGAAAGATACTTACCCGAATGCCGTTTGCCCGAAGGCCGATTTCCCAAATGGACACTGGCCCGAATATTGGCCGAGTGGACACTTGCCCTAATGCGACAAGTGCCCATCCTCCTTTTTATGTCCCATACTTGTAATCTTTATCAGCGAGCCTCGACGTTGTACCAGAAGCGTCCGCTGTTACATTACTTTGTTCATCATTTGACATAGGAGGACTGGTGTAGGTTTACAATTTAGAGTAGTGGTCATATTGTCTTCAGTACATAAATATACACATAAAAACATAGCATTATGGATGTTGAGGAGTTTAATTACGTTTACTGAAGCAAGTTGTTTTACCTGAAAGAAAACGAAACCACGGTGAAATCGGGTTTAGATGGTAGAGTATGGTACGGAGTAGGTAGTACACAGAAAGGCTGTCTGTGTAAAATATTGGTCGGGTTCAGGTAGGGGTTGGGATTTTCCTGAAATAGAGCATGTATTTTAGCAGGGTGGGACAATAATAATAATGTACAGTTTTATTAAATTAAAATGAAGAAATATGATTCACGATTTACACCTACTACATACCACAGTCCACTCTTTTAATTTTTTTTTTAAATTTGAAAATCAACATAAATACTTACAAATCTTTAAGTTAAGCATCACAATGGAACCTTTATTTTAACAGTCACCATATACCATGTACCCCTTTCGATTACAGGAGAAAGTATATCCCGAATATATTAACCTGATTTTTTAAATAATTTGAACAACTTAATTACCCCACTGCAGCGCCCCCCCCCCCATCCCAACCACCAATACAATTATATGTCTGAAATAATTATTACTAAATTTGCCAAAATGGCAAAGTTGAGATCTAGCGATACACAATGTGGGCTCTAAGTATAACTAAAAAAAAACTCATGTTAAAATAGTTATCACTTTATGTTGATTTCGTAACTTCCTTTATATACATTGTTTCATTCCATACTATTGAAGAAAAAATCGAAAAAAATGAGATACGCATATATAGAAGTAAATTCCATCCTTATCATACCAAACTAAATATAATACAACTTACGGACATATTGTTAATAGACAATTTACACGATAAAATGTATGGGACTGAATAATTTCAACCATCGGCTCGCATAGCTGAATCACTCTCCCTAACAAACTGTGTTTTCAATAACGCCTAATAGTTATTTTTACCACGCTGTGAAATGAAGATATTATGTTGACAATACCCTGGCCACTTGACATGTCTGACTCGACATGATGGCCCAAACACATTGGGCCACAACATGGGTGGCCATAAGCAGTATAGCTCTCAACCTATGGGCCACGACATGATGGCCCAAACACATTGGGCCAAAACATGGGCGGCCATAAGCAGTATAGCTCTCAACCTATAGGCCACGATGAGGTGGCTTCTGACAAAGGTTTATGGAGGTTGTTGTAGTTTTGGTTGCACGAGACTTGAAGAGGTGAGATGGTATCGTAGTTTTGAAAAGGTGGATAGTTTTGAGTAATCGTGGGTTGTGTAATCATAGAGTATCGAGTTGATCTTATATCTTAGATTAAAATAGTTTTTATCATAACCGAGAGATGCGTAATTGTGAGCTAAGAGTTGGGGTCGGTCAAATAGGTTAGTTGAATAGAGTTTTTGAGTAATCGTGAGTTCAGTAAACGTGTTTTGTGAATATCGAGTAGTCAAGTTGATCGTTGAGTACAGTTAATCGAGTTTATTGTTTGAGTTTGAAAAAGAAGGAAGGGTACATACATATAGGTAACAAAGTGTTATCACTAGGCAGTGGACTAAACGTAACATATTACCTCACATAATTTGATCTTAAAACTCATAGCTTACTTACTAAGCGCTTAAGCATTCAGTCTAAACAACCTTTGTTCAGTTGAGATAGAGAATATTTGAGGCAGTGTTTCATTTGTTTACACTGTGTTTATCTTTTGGCATTTTTTTAAGGCCGATTCTAGCCGGAATAAGATACGCATGCGATACGCATGCGCAATCGAGAGAAACTACGACTTGCCTTAGCGGCGATGTTTTCGATGGTACTGCGCATGCGTGTGTTTACAACCGCAGAACCCTAACACCAACCCTAATCCTATCCTTAACCCTATCCCTAATCTTATCCCTATCCCTAACCCTATTATCATTGTTCTCTGATATTTTCTTTAATTCTGTTTAAAGTTGTATTTCTCTACAGTATAATATTTTTTTATGAGTTTTGAAAATTAAATAATATAACTATTAATATTTGTGCAAGGAGCTGGAGAGCCGCACCTTGACATCAAATGACCCACTTAGAATTAAAAAGTCGAAACTAGTAAAGAAATTAATAAGCACTAAAATAAGATTTTCTTGTAGACTTTCAATATGAATTATTCTTTATTACTGTTTTACTACGATGAGTAAACATGCATGCTATTTACTAAGCATCTGAGGATCAGTTTATGTTAACGCCAACCTCATGTCATTTTCAACATTTTTTTGCTTTGTTTTTAATTGGAGAAGTGTTGAACACGATTCAAAAACACGGTTCACAATATCTGGTTTGACAGCCAGTCAACTGTAGTGTAGAAAAGCAGAACCTCGTGATCTTTATTTATGTCTTTGCGCTGTTCTTTAATGGCTCCAGATTTAATATTTACGACTTTTATTAGCAATGGAGTCGGAAGAGTCTTGCTGGCGAGAGAATGCCGGTGGATCATGCAGTGGATTCCCCACGGTTAGGGAGCTAAATCTTTTTCTGTTTTCTAGAAGCCCAATTTTGACCTAAACATAGATGGCGCACCATTTGTACAAACCGCACAACGGTTTTCGTATTTTAATCATCCAGTTAAAAAAACGATATCTTCATAAAATACCAACTTTTCTTTGCTATTATCTGAATGAATATATTTCACAAAGACAAGCAACTACGAAAACAAACTCAAATGATGTTTTAGTTTTGAAGGTTTCATAGACTCATGACTGAGAACAACTTTGGGTCATACGTGCTTTGACCACAGGTGCTTTGACCATAGGGGGTTTGACCATAGGGGGTTTGACCACAGCGGAGCTTTGACCATATGGGGTTTGACTATAGGGGCTTTGTCCAAAACGGGGCTTTGTCTAAAGCGGGGCTTTGACCACAGATGGGCTTTGACCATATGGGTTTTGACCACAGCGGGGCTTTGACCACAGCGGAGCTTTGATCACAGAGAGGGCGGAGGGGGGGGGGGGGTAACCATAATATATAGATTTTATAATAAAAATTATTGATTGTTATTTGATTAAAATTATGGTATAATCAATATGATTTTATACATGTTTCCTTAGAGTACATTAATAGAAACAAACAAGTACTAAAAAAAGGCCTGAACGATATTTTAGTTTTGCAATCTTGTCTGTATGTATGTGTGTGTATGTCTGTATGTGTGTGTGTAAACATGATAACTTGAGTACCGTTACAGCTAGGTTAATGCAATTTCATATATAAGTATTATATCAAAATCGTAGATCCGTATAAACTTTTGAGCGATTTCCGATTTTCAAAAGCCTATAACTTGAGTACTATTTCAGATAGATAAATGAAATTTCACATGTAAGTAAAAGATCTAATTCTCTGCCTTCTGTTAAATGCTGAGTAATTTCTGTTAACCGGAAGTAGTAATTTTTGCTATTTCTAATTTCTCAAAAAACTCATGTAAATTTAAAAAGGACTAATAATATAACGCACTATTGTCCACATTTTATTTGGCGTTCACTTGGTGTGCAATTCTTTTTTCTACGAGATTCTATTCTATTTTAAAACGTTTAAGTATTTAAAATGGGTTAAAAATCGTGTCTATCCCGAGTGGCCATCCCCTGTTGTTTCATATAAGAGTATTCGATATAGTTTAGGGGAGATATTATTTTATTTGTTGAAGCGTAAAAAACAATAATAAAAGTATCTACATGGGTGAATAATTAAAGCAATTGATACAATAAATATGTGTTTAGATGGAGTTACCTAATACAATGTACATTCGATAATGCATTGGGAGATGAATTGTTTACATCAGTAAAGGGAGAGAAAGAATACTTTCTTGACTTTCGTGATATATCCACAATGGTTTCCCTTTGACCACAAGACTGAAGAAGTCAATTTGAGAATGAAAGAAAAGTTTGTTAGTTAAAATCACAAAGGGTTGTGTTAGGAAACCGAAGTGGACTTCTTCAAAGGAAGGCGATCCAATTTACGGATTGGCTCAGTTTACATGTTAAAGTGTTCTTGAGTGTTTATTTATTTTAACACCCGTTAGTCCCAGGTTATATATTGTTTTGTAGCTATAATTTTACTCTATGAATTTTTTTTTTAAATTATAAGATCGTAACAGCAAAAATTCATTATAATAAAAATAAAAAGAGTTTTAAACATAACCGAGAGATGCATAATTGTAGCTGAGAGTTTAGGTCGATCGACTAAGGTAGTTGAATAGAGTTTTTGAGTAATCGTGTGATCAGTAATCGTGTTTTGTGAATATTGAGATGTCAAGTAGATAATTGAGTACAGATTGTCAAGATTATTGTTTGCAGTTCGGACAAAGAAAGGAAGGGTACATATAGGTAACATAGTGTGGTCAATAGGGCAGTGGACTCTAGGGCATGTTACCTCACATAAGTTGATCTTTAAACTCGCAGCTTACTTACTAAGCGCTTAAGCATTCAGTCTAAACAACCTTTGTTCAGTTGAGATAGAGTATATTTAAGACAATGCTTTATTTGTTTACACTTTGTTCATCTGTTAACACTTTGTTCATCTTTTGGAATTTTTTTTCTAAAGACAGCGGCTAATACAAGTTGGTCTGGCCTGGAGAAAAAGTGTTACTTCCCTTATGTAAATACGAATAGAAGTTTGAAAGGGGGACAATCCATGGCGTATGTTTACCACAAAAAATAAATATTTAATTAATAAACAAAACTCAATATAAATATCATTTATACTTACAGCTATAAAAACTAAACTTTTTTTTTTCCTTTTTGCTTATCTACTTAACATATTGCATGAGTTAAGTAAATAATGATAACTGTAACAACATGAATTCTTTGTTGTTTGTGGGTTAGCTTTCAT
Organism: Physella acuta; assembly: GCF_028476545.2. Taxonomy (NCBI): domain Eukaryota; kingdom Metazoa; phylum Mollusca; class Gastropoda; family Physidae; genus Physella; species Physella acuta. Next base: position 346,647 of record NW_026732151.1, on the reverse strand, counting down.
ACAGGAACATGAGCAACAGTGGCAACTTGAAATGACAACTTTATTTACACTATGTACAGATAAATCCGTGGTACATCCATATTTGAAGATCAACTGATATAGGTACAAATAATAATCACGACTCCAAGTCATGGAGACATCTTACATCCACTGCCATCGTTCCAGTCCCAAAATCCTAGCACACAACACCCGTTCACCTTTCGCTCTCCCTTTTATTCACCCCTTTCTCTCCCCTTACGTCAATGAGCGATCTCACCCAAAACACGGAAAAACACATGACGATCGCTCAGACAGTCCTTCCGCTAGCCAGGTACTCTTCATTCATGCAAAACACAATATAATAAAGATACATAATAATACAGTCTGTGACACGTCCCCCCTTCGAATAAAATTTTGTGTAACAAAATTTATAAATACAATATTGGTAGGGCAGGATCATGTGCCAGACAACAAAATTTTTATACATCTCAAAAAACATGGAAAAATACATTCTTTGTAGGCTAATGCACAAGCATTATGTGTAATATATTCAAATATGAGAAAGAAAAACATTTCAATTACCAAGTAATTGTATAAACAAGACAAATGAGTTTAGTGAATTACCAAACTATAATACATAGTTGAAATTATCAAAGACTTAATTCAACTCATGAATTAAATAATTATATCCTATGTAGTAAAAAAAAACTTCCTTATCATCAAGGCATGTTATTACTACACATAAGTAATATACCTTATTGTCTCCCCTAGTCGACCCATTTCAGTCATATCTAGGTCACAACACAACATTCTTGCCTTTCACAGGTATCGACTGATACAATTCATCATTGAGACTTCCGTCTTATTGTTATGCGGAATAAATAGTCTCTAACTTTTACTTGATTTACTTTATTCACTGTTAATTAATAGTATAGAATAGGTTTAACATAATACAGTTTTCATTCTTTTGAAATATTACACAATTTATATAATTTATATTTACTGATACAAAATGTTTGATATCCATATTTTACAGTTACAGACTGTATAATATTAATGAACTGTCAATTGATAATTTATTATTATCCCAATATTTTTTTTATTATAAATGTTGACTTATGTGGTTTAGGTTAGGCTCAGTTTCTGTACTGTCAACATTTTGGCGAGACAAAAAATCTGCTACTACATTATCCTTCCCTTTTATAGACTTAATTTCATACTGAAAATCCAGCAGAATCAATAACCATCTGTTTATTTTGCTGTTGGCTATCCGTTTGTTGTTCATAGCTAACAATGGCTTGTGATCGGTGAGGAGAATGAATTTTCTTCCTAATAGATATTTCTGCAGTTTGGTCATGGACCATACAATGGCCAGACATTCTTTCTCCACAGTTGAGTAGTTTTGTTCCGTTTTATTTAGTGATCTACTCAGATAAAATATGGGCCGTAGTACTTTGTCCACTTCTTGCATTAAACATGCACCCAATCCATAATTTGAAGCATCCGTTACCAGTGTTAGTGTCTTCTCAAAGTTAGGTGCAGTAAGCGTTACTTCATGTTCAAAGTACTGCTTTATTAGCTGTAAAGCATCTTGACATTCTTTAGACCAATTTATTGTTCTACTGCTGTCCTTGGTAATTAGCTGTCTTAGAGGTAGAGTTATATCTGAGTACTTGGGTATGAATTTGCTGTAGAAATTAAATAGACCCAATACACCTTTGACTTCTTTCTTGGTTTTAGGTATTTCTAAGTTGAGAATTTTATTTTTATTTCCGTCAGTAGGTCTAATTTGATTTTTGCCTACTTTAAATCCCAAAAAATCCATTTCTTCATTTGCAAATTTTAACTTTTCAGGTGCAATAGTCGCGCCATGCTCCCTTAATTTTGTTAGTACCTCTCTAACTGACTGCATATGTGTCTTGATATCCTTAGAATGAATACATATGTCATCTACAAAATGTACGACATTCTTTATATCTGCCAGCATTATTCTCATAAATCTGGAGAATGTTGCTGTTGAATTTACTAGGCCAAAAGGCATAACATTCCACTCAAATAATCCTTCATCAGTTGTAAACGCTGTGTATTGTTTGGATTCCTCATCCATACCTATTTGCCAAAAACCTCGGTTTAAGTCCAGATGAGTGAAAATTGTTGAGTTCCCTATCTCTTCCAATAGTTCATTTGTATCTCTCAGTGGTTCTGCGTCTATTTTCGTGATTTTATTCAAATCTCTATAGTCACAGCAAATTCTTACTTTTCCATTCTTCTTTTTTACTATCACCATTGGTGAAGCTACAGATGAATTTGAGCGTTGTATTTTGTTAGTTTCGATCAAATGATTTAATTCTTTCTTCACTGCTTCTCTGTATGCATAAGGTACTGCATATTGTTTCTTTTTTAAATTAGCATCCTTGTTTAACTCTATAGCATGAGTAATCGTTCTTGTGTAGTTGACGATGACCTGTATGCCATCTCTCCCTCAAATTGTAGCTTTTAGCTGTGCTACCATAATCATTTCCTAGATTTCGTGTAACTTGTGTTACTTCATTTGTTTTAATATTCTCCTCTGGTTTCTGAACAACGTCAGTAGTTATCTTGCTTTGTGTATGTTGGTTTGGTTCATCAACCAACTCAATATAAATATTATGGCATTGCTTTGGCCTTTCATAATACATCTTGCTTCGGTATCTTTCATTAGAACATGATATATTCTTTCTTAAATTACTATATTTCCCACATGACTTTCTTTGTACATAATTGTTTCTTCTCTGATTTGCCAACCTATGCCAACATTGATTTTGGTAATGACCTGTTTTTCCGCAGTAAAAACATCTAGATTTTGGCTTCTTATAAACATGGTGACTGTATTCATAGTTTGCTAAATTTCTTTTTCTTTCATTCTGTGCATTAATGACATTAATGACATTCTTATTAACATGTTGACTGTATTCATAGTTTGCTACATTTCTTTTACTTTCATTCTGTGCATTTTTATTAACATGGTGACCGTATTCATAGTTTGATACGTTTCTTTTACTGTCAGTTTGTAATTTATTGACATTGTAGTTTGTAGGTATTTTTTCATCTTTCTTAACTTCCTTGTGCTTCTTTATTGATTCTAGTTCACACATAAATTTCTGGGTTAATTTCTCCATTTCTTTGTTAAATTTATTCTTGAGTTCTAGTATATCTTCTTTATAGTTTGACTCCAATTTTTTAAGTAACTCCTCAATAGGTACGTTCTCTTCATTGTGGCTTATTAAGTTCACTGATTCATTAATCATCATTAGTTTATCATGATTCCTGCCATTCTCCGATGGACTTATTAAATCATCACTGCCATTCACTGATGGGCTTATAAAATCATTTTGACTACCATTCTCTGATGGACTTGTTTCTTGTTGACTGCCATTCTCTGATGGACTTGTGATACAACTTTCAATAATATTCTCGTGTACCTGCGTATCATTTAATAAAGAGTCAATCTTAAGACATTCTAATGTATCTGTCACCTTTAAATCATTATTAAGTTCAACCTCTGTTTTATCCTTGGGTTTCAATTCTTCCTGGACTATGTTACTCTGTTCTTCATTCCAAAGGTTGCCAATATTTACTTCTTCAAGTTCTGCCTGTTGACTTTCTAATTTTGGTTCATGTGTGTATGTAGCATCTCTTAATCTATCACGCATTATTTCTATCTCATCATCTAATTCTCTAATTACTTCTTCATGAACTAGTCGGGGTTGTTCTGTTTCTTTGTCTAATGCTTCTTTTTCTCCTTCTCTGTCTTGTTCAAGTCGATTGGTTGCCCAGGCTATCTTCTTCTTCATCTTCTTAATGCCTAGATCCCTCGCCATTTCCATATATTCTTCTAGTCTTGACATCTTGACCATCGGAATGTCGAGCTCCTTTATTAGCTCTTTAAAATATGTACGACTTGACATTTTGATATATTTTCTATGACATAAAATATAAATTCATTAGTTGACAATAGATAAATGTTAATTAATTTACAATACCCTTTCTTGGTTTCTGGCTTGTTTTAGTTGATTACAGACATCTGGTAATCCAAGAAAAGTTCATAGTACATAAATACGTCCAAAAATAGTTCACTTTGTTGATTCCAAAAAGTTAAAAAATTCAAAATAGTTCTAGTAGCCTGTTACAGAGTAGAAATTTGTCCAGTTTTAGATAAGACATCTTTAGGAACAGTTTAGGAACAGTTACAAAAATAAACTTGATCTGCTAAATCCAAACAGTAGAAAAACTTGAACAGCTAATCCATATAGAAAAAAACTTGAACAGCTAAATCCAAACAGTAGAAAAGAAACACTAAGACTTGATCGGCTAAATCCAAACACGGAAAAAACACACAGACGATATTTACTCGACATTGGTGAGACAATATCGAATTAAGGTGATCAAAATTATCACGTTGATGACTTGACTTGAACAAAACGTCTGACTTGACTACAGCAACCCTTCTGACTTGAGTGTAGATAGATGACTTTCAAGAACTTGACGTACTTGGTAAACAGTGGAAGACCACAGACTGTAATATCTCCATTTCTGACATATGTAGCACCAATTCTTCAACCACTTGTGACATCATATGTAACAGTAGACGCTCACTTCTGACACCATATGTAACAACATGAATTCTTTGTTGTTTGTGGGTTAGCTTTCATACAGGAACATGAGCAACAGTGGCAACTTGAAATGACAACTTTATTTACACTATGTACAGATAAATCCGTGGTACATCCATATTTGAAGATCAACTGATATAGGTACAAATAATAATCACGACTCCAAGTCATGGAGACATCTTACATCCACTGCCATCGTTCCAGTCCCAAAATCCTAGCACACAACACCCGTTCACCTTTCGCTCTCCCTTTTATTCACCCCTTTCTCTCCCCTTACGTCAATGAGCGATCTCACCCAAAACACGGAAAAACACATGACGATCGCTCAGACAGTCCTTCCGCTAGCCAGGTACTCTTCATTCATGCAAAACACAATATAATAAAGATACATAATAATACAGTCTGTGACAATAACACAAAATAATACTATAAATACTACAACTATTATAAAATGTATTATATATAAAACTAGCCGTCCCGGCCAGGCCCTGCTCTGGCTTCTGTGAAAAACCTTTCTGTTAAAGACCATTACCTGTGTGTTTAGTAATCATCATAAACCCGGCATTGCACACCCAGACCCAAACCAAAACAACAAAACGCAAACATAAAGCTAACACAATTACAAATACAAACGAAAACAAAAACCTAACAACTAACCCAACCACAACCACAAACACCAATACGAACACAAAGAAAAAAAAACAAACGAAAAAGCAAACGAAAACAAACCAAATCCAAATGCAAAACCAACCACAAACCCAAAGAAAAAAACACAAACGAAAAAACAAACGAAAACAAACCAAATACAAACGCAAAACCAACCACAAACACAAATACAAACACAAACGCAAAGAAGATAAAACACAAACGAAAACGAAAAAAGAAAGAACAAAAACGAACCAAATCAAAACGCAACCACTAACGCAAACCCAACCTAAACACAAAGAAAACACTAACGCGAACATAAACGCACAGTGCTCAGATTCTAGCCCGGGGCGGAATCGCCTGTTTCAGCTTAATAAACGACTATAGTACCCCAACTTATTCATAGTCTTTTGCACTCACTTTAATGAACGTAGGCGCGAAACCGAACACGGGAGGCCCGGGACCCCAAAAAGCACCCTGTCTGGGCGCCAGAGGACGCACCATGACGTCACCGCCTGATTGAACTTAGTAAACGCCTATAGTGCATAACTTATTTATAGTCTTTTGAACTCACGCGAACGTAGATACCATAGCGTACACCGGAAGGCCCGGGGCGCCAAATAGCACCCTATAGGGGTGCCGGAGGACGCCAGGATTTGATTCACTTAAAGACTATAGTAACCTTTCTTATCCATAGTCTATCGCACTGTTTAAAACAAAATTATGCAGCATAGCGCTCACATGATAGCCCAGGGTGCCAAATCAAACCGTGCAGGGGCGCCGGCGGACGCGCCTGTTTCAATTTAGTGAACAAAAATGATAATACTCCAAGCTTATCCGTAAATGGAAAGAAATAAACGTATATGATTTGTAGGACCTGGCTTATTAAATGTTATTGATTTAAAAAAAAAAAATAATTATTGAACAGTATGTTCAGTGTATAGAATAAATAAAAGGCAGTGTTAAAAATACCTAACGACATTGCACTTAATCAATCCCCGCTAATTGTGTAATTATTTATTTTTTTTCTTAACACCAAAAACAAAGTAATAAAATGTTAATTCTCTCTTCTTAAGGATTTATTTTTCATTAAAGGGAAGTAACTTGCAGTCAATACATTTCCGACACAATTTTAGAAATTTTATAAACGTCGATACACTTTTTAAAAATTTTATGTCGCGTTCATAATTGAAAATTATTCTTCTAAGTAAATAGAATGAAAATTGTTTTTAAAGACTTTCAACGGTAATTTTTTGACTCGTAAATTTAGACTTTGAGTACGATAAAAAATCTAACACTTAAATCCGTAGAAGTGTCAACGACAAACTTTTTTTTTTTTGCCACACGTTACAGAACTGAGCTTTATATATTAGATTATTCCTCTAAGTTGAACCGCGTTCCATATTTCACCCAAGGACAATTTCTGGCACCATTATAAGAGGGTAAAAATAAAATATCATTGATGAGTGTCGGACTGTCCTTATTTATTGCAACCATCCTCTATATCCAGCTACCCCAGGGGTCGGCAACCCCTTGATACGCAAGAGCCAAAAGTTACAATTTACAAACTTTCCCAGTTTTTAAAGAGCCACAACATTTTTAGTTCCATATTCGGTATTTGATCAGGATCGGGTAATTAAAGTTGATTTGTTATTTAAAATAAATAGCTTTAAATATGAAATAATATGTATTCATATAAAACCATAGACATGTTTCGCCAGAATAGTAAAATTAGTAATCAAATAATATTATTCTAGGACTATCTCAATCCACTTTAGAAGCTGTTTATTTTTATTTTATTTTTTCTTTACGGATATCACCGGCTCAGGAGGTGTCTCCCATTAGCCAGTCTGGCCTCAACACGGCAAACGCCGACTAACTGGCTAGGATATCGGTTTGAATAACTTGCATCGTTCGCTTCTAAATACTTTGGTTCTCACCAGGCTTATCTTCCATATCACTGAACGCAGGGTGAAGTCCAGTAAAAATGAAATTATATAACTATTAATATTTGTGCAAGGAGCTGGAGAGCCGCATCTGGACGTCAAAAGAGCCGCATGCTGCTCGCGAGCCGCAGGTTGCCGACCCCTGAGCTACCCCATGGGTCGGCATCCTTCGGCTCCTTTAATGTCAAGATGCGGCTCTTTGGCTCCATGCACAAATATTAATAATTGTTATATTTTATTTTCAAAACTCATAAAAATATTGTTCTGCAACACTCGGTAATGAATTATATAATAATAAACATAAACAATAAACACTCGCTATTCTATAAGAATATTTAGGTTCTATTTTCAATGTACTTCCAATTAAACTGTTCATCACGAATTGAAACGTTTAACGTTAAATGTAAAACTGCAAGGAAAAACTGCATTTTTTAGCTCAACAAGCTGTATCAGGAGCTCTTCCTTCTTTTTGCCAAGGAGTTCCTTAACCTTGACTAAGCTTTGCTTGAGAAGTGGATGTTTCGAAAAAAAATCATTTTTTTTTAATTTTTGTTGAAGATACGAAGAGCTGTAAATTACTTGATTTCGAAAAATATGAAAAAAATAATTTAGAAATCAATGCAACTATTAGCATGAATTGCTTCAGCATTACAACAAATAAAACGAAGGATGGATTCACTGAGAAATTTGAGCTATTCAAAACAAATGCAAGTACTCTGACGTTCATAGTAGACTCTCTCCACACAAAAACAAATGATACTAACTTTGAACTTTTTGGAATTGATGCTGGTTCGTTTCAAATGCAATTGCTGGATTTGAAAACGACTCATTTGTGGAGCGGAACATTCACAGAACTCAAGAACAAGTAAAAATAGTTCGAGGTTCAGTAAAACATGCACGTTACGTTGCACAACTGGACAGCTCTAAAAGAAATGCCGCGAGTCGAGTCACTCATACATGACGCATGGAATAGATTTGCATGATGGTTAAGTAACGTGGTGAAGTTGACATCTGGAGTGCTGACGATCTTTAGGTCAACATATTCGTGCAAGCAAGAGTTCTCTTACATGAATATAATAAAAAAGTTAAGTAAGAAGCTAACTAACAAATACAAATCTAGAGACGTGCTTGAAACTTAAAACAAGAAGTTATGAACCAGATTTAAACGACCTTCAAACGGCATGCAAGGCCAATGCTTCCACTGATGTAACTAATGTAAATATTCAATGATTATAGTTATATTATAGGATTACTAATTTTATTATTCTATTAGAGCTAGCTAAAAAACTATAATATGTTTTGTGCGAAACATGTGTATTTTTTTAAAAAAATACGAATAAATATTATTTTATATTTAAAGCTATTTAAATCTATAAACAACGTATCCTAAATATTGGAAAAAAATGTTAGTGGCTCTTTAAAAACTGATAAATTTTGTCTCAAATTGTTGCCGAACTCTGAGCTACCCTAACGACTAATACGGTGGCTGGGCATAGTGCTGACAAAACTATCACTTTGTATGCCAACTACATTGAAACAGAAGAGATGCATGAAAGAAACTCAGCAGGCAGAGACTTATTTAAGATTAGAGAAATTAATTAGGTAGTAATGTTAGTGTCTTTATTATCAAGTATCGATATTGTCCAGAATCATCTCTCAAATGTTATTTATCTCACAATCAGATTCATCTACCACACTTCAGAGTTTCTCAAACATGGCAATATGTCCAACCTTCACCAATGTTGCAGCTTTGATAAAGATGCCAAGCGATTATCATAAAAAGAGATAACAATCGTTCACTTTCCCTGAAGCTTCAGGTCAAGCTTGTGTTGACGTTCGTATATATCTTCTAGGTATGAAACTCTCTCCAACCACTCTTTGTCGTTAAAGTATATCAAAATGTTTTGTTTCCCTTGCACTTCCAATAACAAATTGATTTCATCTTTCAACTAAAAAACAAGTTTAACATTTCCTATTGACAGCCAGCGTACTGTATTTTAGAACCTCTTTAATCTTTATTCATGTCTTTGCAAAGCTCTTGAAAGAGACGGGTGTTTGGTGCTCCATGTTTAATATAATTTACGACTTTCATTAGCAATGGAAGAGTCTTGCTGGCGAGGCCATACCGGGAATTAAATCTGTTACTTTTTTTTAAAGCCCTATTTTGACCCAAACATGAAACACTATCCGTACAAACCACAAAGTCGTTTTCCCATTTTAATCATCCATTTTCAAAAAACGTATTTATTTTCTCCATTATATTTTCACAAAATAGCAACTCCTTTACTATCATTTGAATAAATATATTTCACAAAGACAAGCAACTGGTAACACGAACTCATGTCTGTTGCTTCATCAATTTGAAATGCAAACAATGGTGAAAGTTTGATTTCATTCAAAATTAGTTTTTTACGAACATGTCTGCTATAAGACGCTGAATAGTATTATTAGACATATATGTGTTGTATCTTTAATGCACTGTAATACAGACGACTTAATTTCACCATCCTCAACATGCAGGGCTTGCTTTTCAGTCGTCGCATTGGTAGTGTCGAATTCACAAATTATGAATTACCGAAAAGTAGAAAATAAAACAACTAGCGGACACACGGTTAGATTTTAAATTAAAGTGGTGATTTTGGTTTTAGTTTCGGTTTAGAGAAAAAGACAAACTATTAACCTAGCGCCCGTTGTATTTCTCCCTCAGCGGGTATTTATCTCGTAAGTAATGTTTACACATGTAAATAGAGTAAGTCATCGACACCCCCCCCCCCCCCACACACACACACCAATTTGGGAGTTTTTACTCTTAGTTAAATCTATTTTTGAACTTCATTTAAAATGGATGTCAATTCTGCGTTGTTGTTGTTTTTTTTATATAAACCGTTTATCTTAAAATAGAGGGATACTAATAAAACACAGTACATACATGTTTGAAAAGTAGTAATTTAATACGATGCGGGTTTTTTTTTTATGTTTCACAACTTTAATTTGCATTATTTTATATAAATCACAATATTATACAAAATATCCAATTTTTCAACCTTTATCTTTTATAATGTTTTCAATCAGAATAAATATTAACTTTATTGAAACATAGTTCTTTATGTAAGAGAAAACTTGCATAACTACACAATCCCTTCATTTAATATTAATTCTGTATCCCTTACAGAAGGGACACAATTTGTAAATACAAGGGAAGTAACTAAATAAAATCACTCAAATTAATAAAATCGAACAAATTATAACCAAATACACAATCTTTATTACTGTTTTACTATAAAAAAGTATATAGTTGTTCAATAATCAAAGAATTGTGTATTAATCATACATAAAAAGAAAATACGACTAATACAATATTTTCACTTATAATTAGGACACGTTATATTTATTTTTAAAAAAAACGTTATTTAAGTAGTATTAAAATTTGCTCGGCCTGGTGGTTTCGTAATCATTAGTAGCTATTTCTGGATCCCTTAAATAATGGGACAAGAGTAACTTTGATGAGTGTTTGTCAGGGTCGGCAACCTGCGGGTCGCAGATGACCTCCGGATGCGACTCTCCAGCTCCTTGCACAAATATTAATAGTTATATAATTTCATTTTTACTGGACGGTGGAGTACGACTTTACCCTGCTTTCAGTGGGATGGAAGATAAGCCTAGTGAGAATTAAAGGTTAGAAGCGAACGATACAAGTTATTCAAACCGATATCCAAGCCAGTTAATCGGCGTTTGCCGTGTCGAGGCCTGACTTGCTAATGGGAGACACTTCCTGAGCCGGTGATATCCGTTAAGAAAAAATAAAATAAAAATTAACAGCTTCTAAAATTTATTTTAAATAACAAATCAACTTTATTTACATAATCCTAATCAAATACCGAATATTGTAACTTTTGGCTCCTCCGTCTCAAGAAGTTACATATAATTATATGTATGTATGTATATATATATATATATATATATATATATATATATATATATATATATATAATATTATATAGGCCTATATATATTTTTTTACGGGGGGGGGGGGGGGGGGGGTGACACCATTAAGTACCGCACCAGGTGACAGAGGCGTAGCGACCCTTCCCGGCACCCCCCCACCCCCCCCTTTGTATCCCCCTTCCTCAAACTTTTCTCGATTTGCACCCCCCCCCCCCCCGCAAACTCCAAAAATGGCATTTTAATTTGTTGTTACAACCCATTTTGGCTCTCCCTAAGGTCGGCGCCCGGGGACATATGTCCCTTTGCCCCCCCCCTCCCATCGCTACGCCTCTGCCAGATGACACCCGACCTTGCATGTAAAAATTGTTTTCTAAACAACACTAGGGTGATTATGCTTTCTGTCTTAGCCCGCGCCCTTTTTAAAATTATACTATACATAGTTTTCCTAACTACTGGGCCTTTTAGCGTTGACAACAAGGCTAAATATTGGAAGAAACTATATCAATGGGCTAGCTCATCTATTTAAGTTTGTCTATTGACAACGTGACAGTTGGTACACCCCTTAACGCCGACAATCGCCGCGACATACCGATTTAGCGCATAGCATTTGCGCATAGGTACATTTATCCTAATGCTACCGGTCCTTGTGTATTAGATACATCCAGACGGTTGTATCGGTACCAACGGTCACGTTGTCAAGTTGAAATTTATGACGTCACACTCTCTTGACTCACGCGCATCGTAATTTTTTTTTTTTTTACTTCATAAATTCAGCCTACTTACATTGATTATTATTACTAAATAGGTGATCTGTTTTTGCTACAAAAAAATACTAATAGCTTTATTATTCACTCTTTTATGTATATAAACAATATAAATCACATATGAGAATACTTTTGGAAGTTATCTGCCAAATACGGTTTGTCGCGTTTTCGCGACATCCGGCAATAAGACATATTGGAACTTGGGTGCCAAGCAGGTATAACGAAATACGATGCATCGCCAAGCTGTCATTCATTCAAGTATGATTATAAATAAGTAAAGGATTTACAATATAGTCTTCGCCTATATATAAAAGTGCACTTTAGAACGTTACGGTCCATGTGGTAGGTGAAGTAGAGTTCACATGTTTCATTGACATTGGCATATGGAGAGAGATCGACGCTGGAATCATGGGATCATGTTGCTGGGTACAATATAACGAATTTAGCTTTGAAATAAAATTGTAAAATATTAGGAGAACTTAAAAAAATAAATAAACAACAGGGAGTGAGGTGATGGTCCAGTATCCTGGATACCACCAAAGAACGTTCTTCACAGTGACCTTGACACTAATAACACTTAGCATAGATCTACACATCGTAATACATACAGTAAGGCTGAGAACTGACAAACATACCCTTTGCAGTGTTATTGAAAACCCATATTTGTGGCATTATACTGGTCGATGTGGTTGCTGTGGTTGCTTTGGTTGATGTGGTTGCTGTGGTTAATGTGGTTGCTGTGTTATTGTGGCATGGGGCAAAACAGCGGGGTGTTCACATAAAGAGCAGTAAACTTAAAGACATTCGCTGGTACATTCAAAATTCGTTTTTTACGGACATGTCTGCTATATACCGCTGAATAGTATTATTAGACAGAGATATTTGTTGCATCTATACGGCACTAGAATCCCAAACAATTAATATCACCATCCTCAACATGCAGGGATTGATGAAATTTTCTCCTATTGTGTGGGGTTTTTTTTTTTTTTTTTGCTTGGCGATTTCTAACCCGACATAATATGATGCTTGCACTAATGCTGTGTTTCCTTAGTGAAAACTTCCTGTTCGATCAAGTCTCTGACGTTTGCAACTAGCTTCATGCCAACGAAATAACTCCAAATCTTTTTTCGTGTGTTACGAATGACTCGTCTCAAAATGCCGTTTTAGCTTTGAAAGCTTCGTAGACTCATTACTAAGAACAAGTTTGCACATTACGCGTTATTTATTTTTTTATTCCTTTTCCATTGAAATGTTAGTATAGCTGAATTTCAGATGTTCTTTTAAATATTTGTGTTTTTTTTTTCGTTGCGACCATCCAGAAAGTCATGTGCGACCCCCAGCTTGGGAACCCATGTGCTAAATGGTAACTGAAAGATGCTCGACACTTTGGATCCCAACTTTATACATACCGTACATAACATACACTAACCCAGGGGTCGGCAACCTTTTCAGACGGAAGAGCCAAAAGTCGCAATTTACAAAATTTCCCAGTTTTTAAAGAGCCGCCATTTTTATTTCAATATTATGATATTTTATTAGAAATATATATAAATATATATATATATATATATATATATATATATATATATATATATATATATATATATATATATATATATAATTTAAAATAAATAGCTTTTTATATGAAATAATATTTATTCGCACAATAATATTTTATTAGCACAAAACATATTAAGGTATTTTAACTAGCTCTGCTAGAATAATAAAATCAGTTATCAAATTATCGGACAATAATTATTGAATAATATTTACAATTATAGTTTGACATTGGGGGGGGGGGGGGCGGAAATGACCGGAGGAAACACTGGTTGGCTTCTTTACTTTTTATTTTATTCATGCAAGAAAACGCCTGCTCGCATTAATATAGTGACCCGAAGATCGTCAGCACTCCAAATGCTAACTTCTTTACCTCATTGTAGTATCATTGGAGAATATTTCATGCGTCACATAATAGTGCCTAAACTCGAGGCATTTATGTTAGAGCTGTCCAGTTGTGCAGCGAAACGTGCATGTTTTTCTGGACCTCCAAATCTTCTAACTTTCTCCTGATTTCCGTGAAATGTTTGGCTTTCAAATCCAGCCATTTCATTGAAGCGAACCAGCATCCATTCCAATTGGCTCAATGCTTTTGTGATAAGACGATCTACTATGTACGTCAAAGTACTTGCATTTGTTTCGAATTGCTCAGATCACTCAGGAATCCATCCTTCATTTTGTTTACTGGAATGCCAAAGTAATTCATGTTAAAAGTAGCATTGGTTTCATCATGTTATTTTTTTTTCAAATTTATCAAAATTAAGTAATTTATCGCTCTCTGTGACTTCAACAAAAAAGTTTTTTTTTCGAAACAATCAACTTTTTCAAGCAAGTTTTACATATAGCTCTTTTAATTTCTTTGTAAATGTAATATCCACCATGAAGTTGAATATTTCGATGTGGGATGGACAATTTAATAGGACGTACATTAAAATAGGAAGTAACTAAATATTCTAACAGAATGGCGAGTGTTTATTGTTTATATTTATTATTATATCGTTCATCACGGAATGTTGCAGAACAATATTTTTAAGAGTTTCGAAAATCAAATAATTATTAATATTTGTGCATGGAGCAGAAGAGCCGCATCCTGACATCAAAAGAGCCGCATGTGGCTCGCGAGCCGCAGGTTGCCGACCCCTGCACTAACCATAAATACATTTGCTTTTGTCCCTTTTGTAATGGAACCAAAAATAAATAAAATGAAATTGAATTGTGTCTTAATTGTTATGCATATTTCAGCTCTACCTAAATAACGATTTTGTAAAAATAAAGCTAATGTGTCTTACATCTATTTAAAATATGATACAAGCTCTAATTTCTTATTACCTATAACTAGTACACAACTGTTTGCATATTAAACAATTGCATACATTTTATTAAAGTAAAACAGTAATAGAGATGGTGTATTTTGTTATGAGTTGTTCGATTCGTTTTTATTTTAGTTATGTTATTTAGTTACTTCCCTTGCAATTAAAATTGTGTCCCTTTTGTAAGGGATACACAATTAATATTATTAAGGGGCTGTCGTGTAATTATGCATTGTTTTTTATCTTAAATAAAGAAATTGTTTCAATAAAATAAATGTTAATTTTGAGTAAAAACAATTTAAAAGATAAAAGGTTGAAAAAAATCGATATTACTGTACGATATTTGTATTTATATAAAATTATGTAAATTAAAATTGTTAAACATAAAAAAAATCCATAACGTATTAGATTACTACTTTTTAAATGATGTATGTACTGTGTTTTAATTAGCTTTATTAAAATAATGGAAACTTAATGCGGTTGATTCCCAAATAAATCTATAATGTAACTAAACTACATTAACCATAATTTAAATTCACTTTGTCCCTTTTTAAGGGATCGTAAAATAGTTTAACAACATAGAAAAATGGCTGCGGTTATGCATATTTTAACAATACTTAATTGATGATTAATATAATAAAGGTAATCCGTCTATTTTCTACAAGTTGTATTTTCTTTAAATTTAAAACTAGTTCACATGTTTATAATTAGTGTACAGTTGAATACGTTAATAAAAAAAGAAAACGTTTAATAACTATGTGTATTTTATTTTTCGATTATTTGTTTCATTTATTTGGTATAGATATTGCCCTTGCACGGGTGGTAATAAATTTGCCTTTGGCCGACGGTTTTAAAAAAAATTAAACTATGCATAGCATGCCTTACTATCTACATGTGTAGCTCCTTTGACAATTCAACGACTATGAGGACAGCGGTGATGTGTGAGTTGTTAAGTAGCAATTTGAAACTTTCTTTGTTATGGTTATCATGATCACAAAATAGTTGAATGCATTTTGTAAATAATGCCGATCCATGTGCATATATATATATATATATATATATATATATATATATATATATATATATATATATATATATATATATATATATATATATATGTATATATATATATATATATATATATATATATATATATATATATATATATATATATATATATATATATATATATATATATATATGTGTGTGTGTATGGCTACACAAATAGCCTTTGGTTTCCTGACATAAACCCATTGTGATGTTCACTGACAAACTTTTCTTTCTTCCACAATTTAACATCTTCAGTTTTGCGTCCCATCCTGTGCCAAACAGACTTTCACAAATTGTGTCGCGGCTTTCGGTTGCACCCTCTGTATGATCAAACCACATGCGGTCAAAGCTGGTCTGGCTGGAAACATCATCTCAGCCATACAAGACCAAGGCTTTTTGATCAACACAATACAGTTGTTTAACATAGAGAAGAGTTTTATGACGTGTACTACAAGGGAGTGGTCCATGAATACCCAGATATGGTCAACGAGTTAACAGCTGGGCCAGTCATTGGCATGGAGATTCTGGCCAAATCAAAAACAAACCATCTGGTATACGAGTTCCGTGAATTGTGTGGTCCCTAGGATACAGAAATAGTTCATCACCTCCGTTACAGGACACTGCGCGCTATTTATAGCCTGAACAAAATCCAGAACGCCGTCCACTGTACTGACCTCTCTGATAATGAGCCATTAGAGGTTGAATATTTTTTCAAAATCCTCGACCGAAGTGCATAACAGGAGGATACTAGAAAATATACACAAATGAATTATCTTTATAATTATTTTGTGCATTTATTGAATACACACTTATAACATAAACAGTGTCTGAACTATTTTTAGACGACAATTTAAAAATAAACTGTAATTAGAACTATTTTAGCCAAATATATGAAATAAAACAATGACTTGAAATATTTAAAATGAGTGTTTAAGAATGTTGTGAAACATCTTTTTAAACACTATCTCTTTTAACCAAACTATAATTTGATATTTACGAAAAGAAGTACTTTTGAATTTATATTTAATTATTCATAAAAACACCGAAGCAGCTTGTTATAATTATTTTTAACAAGGTCACGTTATTCACTGCTAGACTATAGTTCTATTTTTATCCTTAGCAAAAAAATCTCATATATATGTTCTAATATTAAATTTCAAATGAAAAAAAAGAAAAATTAAAATATAGTTTCTGTTTATTTATTTGTGCGTGTTGGGCTGCTCTTATATATCGCGACTATCCTCTAAATCGTGCTAACGCTAATAACTAAAACGGCGGCTGGGTATAGTTTGCTGACCAACCTATCACTTCTTATGCCAATTACATTGAAACAGATTAGCTCTACTTTGTCTGCCCTATGTGTTTACGACACGATATGAAAAAGTTGATGAAAAAAAAACTGAACAATGTCTGGTAATAATTATGTTAAAATGTAAACACCTTTTTTTTATCGCTTAATGTTTTATTAAGTACTAGGCATACTGCCTAGCTTCGCTTAGGTTTTTAAAAGGCATTTGAGAATTTGAATACTTAATTATTTAGCGATGGATTGGGTGTGGAGTGCTTTAATAAGTTTAATAAGTTTAATTTAAACAGTAATGCTAACTTTAGAAAAAATGTTTTTGTTAGTCATTTACATGCAGATTCGTAGCGAATTTTTGGAGAGTACGCAATGTATAACTAAAATGGAATTAGAACTACACAGGTTTCATGAACAGTATATCTCATAGTTTATATTACATTGCCTTTTGAAATTAATTAATTAATTTAATTAACATACTTAACTAAATTAACAACTTAATTTTGTACTAAAACAAATGCTATACTTCGTCATTTTCTGTTTCTGTTTAAAATAGTATACAATTATTTGAAAAATAATAATTTTAAAAACGTTACCTCCCTTGAAAACTGAACGTATGACGTATGTCATTGTTTACTTATATTGTTTGCTTATATAAGAAATTACGTTATATGAACTTATTTAACGACTATAATGGCTGTTTCCGACGGGAATAAAGTTTTTTTGTTACCCTCCATGGTCGGTCTACGACGTCACATTATATTAAGGGGATCGTTCGTCAATTTATTTATATATATATATATATATATATATATATATATATATATATATATATATATATATATATATATATATATATATCTCATATAAGGAGAATTTCACTCAAGATCATCTTTTAGCCCTCGTCGAGGGCTTTGAGTCTGACCAACAGTTTTTCCATACGGCCTAGTCATCTATAGTAGTGTATGCAAAAACTTAGCATGATGTACAGACATTAAGTAACCTAAAAATTGTGTTAAAATTTCCCTGTTTTTCCCATAAAATACAAAGATTATATAGGGAAATACAACTGGTCAGTTTTGACCGCTTTACGAAGTTTTCCCAGAATTGCCGAGTTTTTTATGAAACCCCTAGGTGTTCTTCTACCACCTCACAAAATATCAAGGGGGGTCGTAGGAGGAAAATTTTTTTCGTAATAGAGCTCATATAAAGAGAATTTCACTCGCGGTCACTTTTTAGCCCTCGTCGAGGGCTTTGAGTGTAACCGACAGTTTTCCCTAAAGGTCAAGCCATTGACCTAGGAGCATGCAAAAAATTAGCCAGATATACTGAGCTTAAGTACCCTAAAGTCTGCGTTGAAATGACCCTCCGTTTTTCCCATAAAATACAAAGATTATATAGGGAAATACAACTGGTCAGTTTTGACCGCTTTACGAAGTTTTCCCAGATATGCCGAGTTTTTTGTGACACCCCTAGGTGTTCTTCTACCACCTCACAAAATATCAAGGGGGGTCGTCGGAGGAAATTTTTTTTCGTAATAGAGCTCATATAAAGAGAATTTCACTCGCGGTCACTTTTTAGCCCTCGTCGAGGGCTTTGAGTGAGACCGACAGGTCTGCCCTACGGTCAAGCCATTTTCCTATAAACATGCCAAAAATTAGCCAGATGTAAAGAGGGTAAGTGCCCTAAAATCCGTTTTGAAATGACCCTCCGTTTTTCCCATAAAATACAAAGATTATATAGGGAAATACGACTGGTCAGTTTTGACCCATTTCCCGATTTTTCCCGGACATGGCGAGTTTTTTGTGACACCCCAAGGCGTTCTCCTACCACCTCACAAAATATCAAGGGGGGTCGTCGGAGGAAATTTTTTTTCGTAATAGAGCTCATATAAAGAGAATTTCACTCGCGGTCACTTTTTAGCCCTCGTCGAGGGCTTTGAGTAAGACCGACAGGTCTGCCCTACGGTCAAGCCATTTACCTATAAACATGCCAAAAATTAGCCAGATGTAAACAGGGTAAGTGCCCTAAAATCCGTTTTGAAATGACCCTCTGTTTTTCCCATAAAATACAAAGATTATATAGGGAAATACGACTGGTCAGTTTTGACCCATTTCCCGATTTTTCCCGGACATGGCGAGTTTTTTGTGACACCCCAAGGTGTTCTCCTACCACCTCACAAAATTTCAAGGGGGGTCGTCGGAGGAAATTTTTTTTCGTAATAGAGCTCATATAAAGAGAATTTCACTCGCGGTCACTTTTTAGCCCTCGTCGAGTGCTTTGAGCCAAACCGACAGGTCCGCCCTACGGCCAAGCCGTTTACCTATAAGCATGCCAAAACTTAGCCAGATGTAAATAGGGTAAGTGCCCTAAAATCCGTTTTGAAATGACCCTCTGTTTTCCCCATAAAATACAAAGATTATATAGGGAAATACGACTGGTCAGTTTTGACCCATTTCCCGATTTTTCCCGGACATGGCGAGTTTTTTGTGACACCCCAAGGCGTTCTCCTACCACCTCACAAAATATCAAGGGGGGTCGTCGGAGGAAATTTTTTTTCGTAATAGAGCTCATATAAAGAGAATTTCACTCGCGGTCACTTTTTAGCCCTCGTCGAGGGCTTTGAGTAAGACCGACAGGTCTGCCCTACGGTCAAGCCATTTACCTATAAACATGCCAAAAATTAGCCAGATGTAAACAGGGTAAGTGCCCTAAAATCCGTTTTGAAATGACCCTCTGTTTTTCCCATAAAATACAAAGATTATATAGGGAAATACGACTGGTCAGTTTTGACCCAATTCCCAATTTTTCCCGGACATGGCGAGTTTTTTGTGACACCCCAAGGTGTTCTCCTACCACCTCACAAAATTTCAAGTGGGGTCGTCGGAGGAATTTTTTTTTCGTAATATAGCCCATATAAGGCGCCGGTCAGTCGAGGTCAGTTTTGACCCCTTCTCCGTAGACTTTTCGGCCAACCGTCACCGGCCTTCGTGTTCTATTGCCCGTAGGCACCATCGTGCCAAATTTGACGCGCCTGCGGCGCCGGGAAGTGCCCTATCGGGCACTTGACCACTTTGCTTTATATATATAGACTAGGCATACTGCCTAGCTTCGCTTAGGTTTTCAAAAAAGTTGATAAATTGAATGATTAATTAATATGTGATTGGCTGTTAGGTTAAATGCTTAGGGCCAAAATTTATTTCCATGGGGTACGTTTTTGGAAACATAAATTAATGGAATATTCGCAAACTTATTACTCGCTTGGTTATTAAAACTGAAAGGGCTTTCAAAAAAATGATCAATCAAATATTATATTAAATTACTTTTGCAGTTAATTTTACAATTTCAGTACAATACAAAACTTAATTTATAACAAAATATCCAATTAAAACAATGCTACACTTTATGATTTTTGTTTTTTCTTAAAAAGAGTATACAAAATATTAAAAAATTGTTACATTAAAAAGTTACCCCCCCTGCTCATAGACCAAATGACCAAATCTCGTATAATGAGAATTTCACTCGCAGTCATTTTTAGCTTTGATGCTGACCAACAGTTTTTCCATACGGCCCATTCATCTATAGAGGTGTATGCAAAAAATTAGCCAGATATACTGAGCTTAAGTACCCTAAAGTCTGCGTTGAAATGACCCTCTGTTTTTCCCATAAAATACAAAGATTATATAGGGAAATACAACTGGTCAGTTTTGACCGCTTTACGAAGTTTTCCCAGATATGCCGAGTTTTTTGTGACACCCCTAGGTGTTCTTCTACCACCTCACAAAATATCAAGGGGGGTCGTCGGAGGAAAATTTTTTTCGTAATAGAGCTCATATAAAGAGAATTTCACTCGCGGTCACTTTTTAGCCCTCGTCGAGGGCTTTGAGTGTAACCGACAGTTTTCCCTAAAGGTCAAGCCATTGACCTAGGAGCATGCAAAAAATTAGCCAGATATACTGAGCTTAAGTATCCTAAAGTCTGCGTTGAAATGACCCTCTGTTTTTCCCATAAAATACAAAGATTATATAGGGAAATACAACTGGTCAGTTTTGACCGCTTTACGAAGTTTTCCCAGATATGCCGAGTTTTTTGTGACACCCCTAGGTGTTCTTCTACCACCTCACAAAATATCAAGGGGGGTCGTCGGAGGAAATTTTTTTTCGTAATAGAGCTCATATAAAGAGAATTTCACTCGCGGTCACTTTTTAGCCCTCGTCGAGGGCTTTGAGTGTAACCGACAGTTTTCCCTAAAGGTCAAGCCATTGACCTAGGAGCATGCAAAAAATTAGCCAGATATACTGAGCTTAAGTATCCTAAAGTCTGCGTTGAAATGACCCTCTGTTTTTCCCATAAAATACAAAGATTATATAGGGAAATACAACTGGTCAGTTTTGACCGCTTTACGAAGTTTTCCCAGATATGCCGAGTTTTTTGTGACACCCCTAGGTGTTCTTCTACCACCTCACAAAATATCAAGGGGGGTCGTCGGAGGAAATTTTTTTTCGTAATAGAGCTCATATAAAGAGAATTTCACTCGCGGTCACTTTTTAGCCCTCGTCGAGGGCTTTGAGTGTAACCGACAGTTTTCCCTAAAGGTCAAGCCATTGACCTAGGAGCATGCAAAACATTAGCCAGATATACTGAGCATAAGTACCCTAAAGTCTGCGTTGAAATGACCCTCTGTTTTTCCCATAAAATACAAAGATTATATAGGGAAATACAACTGGTCAGTTTTGACCGCTTTACGAAGTTTTCCCAGATATGCCGAGTTTTTTGTGACACCCCTAGGTGTTCTTCTACCACCTCACAAAATATCAAGGGGGGTCGTCGGAGGAAATTTTTTTCGTAATAGAGCTCATATAAAGAGAATTTCACTCGCGGTCACTTTTTAGCCCTCGTCGAGGGCTTTGAGTGTAACCGACAGTTTTCCCTAAAGGTCAAGCCATTGACCTAGGATCATGCAAAAAATTAGCCAGATATACTGAGCTTAAGTACCCTAAAGTCTGCGTTGAAATGACCCTCTGTTTTTCCCATAAAATACAAAGATTATATTGGGAAATACAACTGGTCAGTTTTGACCGCTTTACGAAGTTTTCCCAGATATGCCGAGTTTTTTGTGACACCCCTAGGTGTTCTTCTACCACCTCACAAAATATCAAGGGGGGTCGTCGGAGGAAATTTTTTTTCGTAATAGAGCTCATATAAAGAGAATTTCACTCGCGGTCACTTTTTAGCCCTCGTCGAGGGCTTTGAGTGTAACCGACAGTTTTCCCTAAAGGTCAAGCCATTGACCTAGGAGCATGCAAAACATTAGCCAGATATACTGAGCATAAGTACCCTAAAGTCTGCGTTGAAATGACCCTCTGTTTTTCCCATAAAATACAAAGATTATATAGGGAAATACAACTGGTCAGTTTTGACCGCTTTACGAAGTTTTCCCAGATATGCCGAGTTTTTTGTGACACCCCTAGGTGTTCTTCTACCACCTCACAAAATATCAAGGGGGGTCGTCGGAGGAAATTTTTTTTCGTAATAGAGCTCATATAAAGAGAATTTCACTCGCGGTCACTTTTTAGCCCTCGTCGAGGGCTTTGAGTGAGACCGACAGGTCTGCCCTACGGTCAAGCCATTTTCCTATAAACATGCCAAAAATTAGCCAGATGTAAAGAGGGTAAGTGCCCTAAAATCCGTTTTGAAATGACCCTCCGTTTTTCCCATAAAATACAAAGATTATATAGGGAAATACGACTGGTCAGTTTTGACCCATTTCCCGATTTTTCCCGGACATGGCGAGTTTTTTGTGACACCCCAAGGCGTTCTCCTACCACCTCACAAAATATCAAGGGGGGTCGTCGGAGGAAATTTTTTTTCGTAATAGAGCTCATATAAAGAGAATTTCACTCGCGGTCACTTTTTAGCCCTCGTCGAGGGCTTTGAGTAAGACCGACAGGTCTGCCCTACGGTCAAGCCATTTACCTATAAACATGCCAAAAATTAGCCAGATGTAAACAGGGTAAGTGCCCTAAAATCCGTTTTGAAATGACCCTCTGTTTTTCCCATAAAATACAAAGATTATATAGGGAAATACGACTGGTCAGTTTTGACCCATTTCCCGATTTTTCCCGGACATGGCGAGTTTTTTGTGACACCCCAAGGTGTTCTCCTACCACCTCACAAAATTTCAAGGGGGGTCGTCGGAGGAAATTTTTTTTCGTAATAGAGCTCATATAAAGAGAATTTCACTCGCGGTCACTTTTTAGCCCTCGTCGAGTGCTTTGAGCCAAACCGACAGGTCCGCCCTACGGCCAAGCCGTTTACCTATAAGCATGCCAAAACTTAGCCAGATGTAAATAGGGTAAGTGCCCTAAAATCCGTTTTGAAATGACCCTCTGTTTTCCCCATAAAATACAAAGATTATATAGGGAAATACGACTGGTCAGTTTTGACCCATTTCCCGATTTTTCCCGGACATGGCGAGTTTTTTGTGACACCCCAAGGCGTTCTCCTACCACCTCACAAAATATCAAGGGGGGTCGTCGGAGGAAATTTTTTTTCGTAATAGAGCTCATATAAAGAGAATTTCACTCGCGGTCACTTTTTAGCCCTCGTCGAGGGCTTTGAGTAAGACCGACAGGTCTGCCCTACGGTCAAGCCATTTACCTATAAACATGCCAAAAATTAGCCAGATGTAAACAGGGTAAGTGCCCTAAAATCCGTTTTGAAATGACCCTCTGTTTTTCCCATAAAATACAAAGATTATATAGGGAAATACGACTGGTCAGTTTTGACCCAATTCCCAATTTTTCCCGGACATGGCGAGTTTTTTGTGACACCCCAAGGTGTTCTCCTACCACCTCACAAAATTTCAAGTGGGGTCGTCGGAGGAATTTTTTTTTCGTAATATAGCCCATATAAGGCGCCGGTCAGTCGAGGTCAGTTTTGACCCCTTCTCCGTAGACTTTTCGGCCAACCGTCACCGGCCTTCGTGTTCTATTGCCCGTAGGCACCATCGTGCCAAATTTGACGCGCCTGCGGCGCCGGGAAGTGCCCTATCGGGCACTTGACCACTTTGCTTTATATATATAGACTAGGCATACTGCCTAGCTTCGCTTAGGTTTTCAAAAAAGTTGATAAATTGAATGATTAATTAATATGTGATTGGCTGTTAGGTTAAATGCTTAGGGCCAAAATTTATTTCCATGGGGTACGTTTTTGGAAACATAAATTAATGGAATATTCGCAAACTTATTACTCGCTTGGTTATTAAAACTGAAAGGGCTTTCAAAAAAATGATCAATCAAATATTATATTAAATTACTTTTGCAGTTAATTTTACAATTTCAGTACAATACAAAACTTAATTTATAACAAAATATCCAATTAAAACAATGCTACACTTTATGATTTTTGTTTTTTCTTAAAAAGAGTATACAAAATATTAAAAAATTGTTACATTAAAAAGTTACCCCCCCTGCTCATAGACCAAATGACCAAATCTCGTATAATGAGAATTTCACTCGCAGTCATTTTTAGCTTTGATGCTGACCAACAGTTTTTCCATACGGCCCATTCATCTATAGAGGTGTATGCAAAAAATTAGCCAGATATACTGAGCTTAAGTACCCTAAAGTCTGCGTTGAAATGACCCTCTGTTTTTCCCATAAAATACAAAGATTATATAGGGAAATACAACTGGTCAGTTTTGACCGCTTTACGAAGTTTTCCCAGATATGCCGAGTTTTTTGTGACACCCCTAGGTGTTCTTCTACCACCTCACAAAATATCAAGGGGGGTCGTCGGAGGAAAATTTTTTTCGTAATAGAGCTCATATAAAGAGAATTTCACTCGCGGTCACTTTTTAGCCCTCGTCGAGGGCTTTGAGTGTAACCGACAGTTTTCCCTAAAGGTCAAGCCATTGACCTAGGAGCATGCAAAAAATTAGCCAGATATACTGAGCTTAAGTATCCTAAAGTCTGCGTTGAAATGACCCTCTGTTTTTCCCATAAAATACAAAGATTATATAGGGAAATACAACTGGTCAGTTTTGACCGCTTTACGAAGTTTTCCCAGATATGCCGAGTTTTTTGTGACACCCCTAGGTGTTCTTCTACCACCTCACAAAATATCAAGGGGGGTCGTCGGAGGAAATTTTTTTTCGTAATAGAGCTCATATAAAGAGAATTTCACTCGCGGTCACTTTTTAGCCCTCGTCGAGGGCTTTGAGTGTAACCGACAGTTTTCCCTAAAGGTCAAGCCATTGACCTAGGAGCATGCAAAAAATTAGCCAGATATACTGAGCTTAAGTATCCTAAAGTCTGCGTTGAAATGACCCTCTGTTTTTCCCATAAAATACAAAGATTATATAGGGAAATACAACTGGTCAGTTTTGACCGCTTTACGAAGTTTTCCCAGATATGCCGAGTTTTTTGTGACACCCCTAGGTGTTCTTCTACCACCTCACAAAATATCAAGGGGGGTCGTCGGAGGAAATTTTTTTTCGTAATAGAGCTCATATAAAGAGAATTTCACTCGCGGTCACTTTTTAGCCCTCGTCGAGGGCTTTGAGTGTAACCGACAGTTTTCCCTAAAGGTCAAGCCATTGACCTAGGAGCATGCAAAACATTAGCCAGATATACTGAGCATAAGTACCCTAAAGTCTGCGTTGAAATGACCCTCTGTTTTTCCCATAAAATACAAAGATTATATAGGGAAATACAACTGGTCAGTTTTGACCGCTTTACGAAGTTTTCCCAGATATGCCGAGTTTTTTGTGACACCCCTAGGTGTTCTTCTACCACCTCACAAAATATCAAGGGGGGTCGTCGGAGGAAATTTTTTTCGTAATAGAGCTCATATAAAGAGAATTTCACTCGCGGTCACTTTTTAGCCCTCGTCGAGGGCTTTGAGTGTAACCGACAGTTTTCCCTAAAGGTCAAGCCATTGACCTAGGATCATGCAAAAAATTAGCCAGATATACTGAGCTTAAGTACCCTAAAGTCTGCGTTGAAATGACCCTCTGTTTTTCCCATAAAATACAAAGATTATATTGGGAAATACAACTGGTCAGTTTTGACCGCTTTACGAAGTTTTCCCAGATATGCCGAGTTTTTTGTGACACCCCTAGGTGTTCTTCTACCACCTCACAAAATATCAAGGGGGGTCGTCGGAGGAAATTTTTTTTCGTAATAGAGCTCATATAAAGAGAATTTCACTCGCGGTCACTTTTTAGCCCTCGTCGAGGGCTTTGAGTGTAACCGACAGTTTTCCCTAAAGGTCAAGCCATTGACCTAGGAGCATGCAAAAAATTAGCCAGATATACTGAGCTTAAGTACCCTAAAGTCTGCGTTGAAATGACCCTCTGTTTTTCCCATAAAATACAAAGATTATATAGGGAAATACAACTGGTCAGTTTTGACCGCTTTACGAAGTTTTCCCAGATATGCCGAGTTTTTTGTGACACCCCTAGGTGTTCTTCTACCACCTCACAAAATATCAAGGGGGGTCGTCGGAGGAAATTTTTTTTCGTAATAGAGCTCATATAAAGAGAATTTCACTCGCGGTCACTTTTTAGCCCTCGTCGAGGGCTTTGAGTGTAACCGACAGTTTTCCCTAAAGGTCAAGCCATTGACCTAGGAGCATGCAAAAAATTAGCCAGATATACTGAGCTTAAGTATCCTAAAGTCTGCGTTGAAATGACCCTCTGTTTTTCCCATAAAATACAAAGATTATATAGGGAAATACAACTGGTCAGTTTTGACCGCTTTACGAAGTTTTCCCAGATATGCCGAGTTTTTTGTGACACCCCTAGGTGTTCTTCTACCACCTCACAAAATATCAAGGGGGGTCGTCGGAGGAAATTTTTTTTCGTAATAGAGCTCATATAAAGAGAATTTCACTCGCGGTCACTTTTTAGCCCTCGTCGAGGGCTTTGAGTGTAACCGACAGTTTTCCCTAAAGGTCAAGCCATTGACCTAGGAGCATGCAAAACATTAGCCAGATATACTGAGCATAAGTACCCTAAAGTCTGCGTTGAAATGACCCTCTGTTTTTCCCATAAAATACAAAGATTATATAGGGAAATACAACTGGTCAGTTTTGACCGCTTTACGAAGTTTTCCCAGATATGCCGAGTTTTTTGTGACACCCCTAGGTGTTCTTCTACCACCTCACAAAATATCAAGGGGGGTCGTCGGAGGAAATTTTTTTTCGTAATAGAGCTCATATAAAGAGAATTTCACTCGCGGTCACTTTTTAGCCCTCGTCGAGGGCTTTGAGTGAGACCGACAGGTCTGCCCTACGGTCAAGCCATTTTCCTATAAACATGCCAAAAATTAGCCAGATGTAAAGAGGGTAAGTGCCCTAAAATCCGTTTTGAAATGACCCTCCGTTTTTCCCATAAAATACAAAGATTATATAGGGAAATACGACTGGTCAGTTTTGACCCATTTCCCGATTTTTCCCGGACATGGCGAGTTTTTTGTGACACCCCAAGGCGTTCTCCTACCACCTCACAAAATATCAAGGGGGGTCGTCGGAGGAAATTTTTTTTCGTAATAGAGCTCATATAAAGAGAATTTCACTCGCGGTCACTTTTTAGCCCTCGTCGAGGGCTTTGAGTAAGACCGACAGGTCTGCCCTACGGTCAAGCCATTTACCTATAAACATGCCAAAAATTAGCCAGATGTAAACAGGGTAAGTGCCCTAAAATCCGTTTTGAAATGACCCTCTGTTTTTCCCATAAAATACAAAGATTATATAGGGAAATACGACTGGTCAGTTTTGACCCATTTCCCGATTTTTCCCGGACATGGCGAGTTTTTTGTGACACCCCAAGGTGTTCTCCTACCACCTCACAAAATTTCAAGGGGGGTCGTCGGAGGAAATTTTTTTTCGTAATAGAGCTCATATAAAGAGAATTTCACTCGCGGTCACTTTTTAGCCCTCGTCGAGTGCTTTGAGCCAAACCGACAGGTCCGCCCTACGGCCAAGCCGTTTACCTATAAGCATGCCAAAACTTAGCCAGATGTAAATAGGGTAAGTGCCCTAAAATCCGTTTTGAAATGACCCTCTGTTTTCCCCATAAAATACAAAGATTATATAGGGAAATACGACTGGTCAGTTTTGACCCATTTCCCGATTTTTCCCGGACATGGCGAGTTTTTTGTGACACCCCAAGGCGTTCTCCTACCACCTCACAAAATATCAAGGGGGGTCGTCGGAGGAAATTTTTTTTCGTAATAGAGCTCATATAAAGAGAATTTCACTCGCGGTCACTTTTTAGCCCTCGTCGAGGGCTTTGAGTAAGACCGACAGGTCTGCCCTACGGTCAAGCCATTTACCTATAAACATGCCAAAAATTAGCCAGATGTAAACAGGGTAAGTGCCCTAAAA
Source organism: Physella acuta (assembly GCF_028476545.2). Classification (NCBI taxonomy): domain Eukaryota; kingdom Metazoa; phylum Mollusca; class Gastropoda; family Physidae; genus Physella; species Physella acuta. The sequence continues at coordinate 318,108 of NW_026732151.1, read as the reverse complement.
TCCGTTTTGAAATGACCCTCTGTTTTTCCCATAAAATACAAAGATTATATAGGGAAATACGACTGGTCAGTTTTGACCCAATTCCCAATTTTTCCCGGACATGGCGAGTTTTTTGTGACACCCCAAGGTGTTCTCCTACCACCTCACAAAATTTCAAGTGGGGTCGTCGGAGGAATTTTTTTTTCGTAATATAGCCCATATAAGGCGCCGGTCAGTCGAGGTCAGTTTTGACCCCTTCTCCGTAGACTTTTCGGCCAACCGTCACCGGCCTTCGTGTTCTATTGCCCGTAGGCACCATCGTGCCAAATTTGACGCGCCTGCGGCGCCGGGAAGTGCCCTATCGGGCACTTGACCACTTTGCTTTATATATATAGACTAGGCATACTGCCTAGCTTCGCTTAGGTTTTCAAAAAAGTTGATAAATTGAATGATTAATTAATATGTGATTGGCTGTTAGGTTAAATGCTTAGGGCCAAAATTTATTTCCATGGGGTACGTTTTTGGAAACATAAATTAATGGAATATTCGCAAACTTATTACTCGCTTGGTTATTAAAACTGAAAGGGCTTTCAAAAAAATGATCAATCAAATATTATATTAAATTACTTTTGCAGTTAATTTTACAATTTCAGTACAATACAAAACTTAATTTATAACAAAATATCCAATTAAAACAATGCTACACTTTATGATTTTTGTTTTTTCTTAAAAAGAGTATACAAAATATTAAAAAATTGTTACATTAAAAAGTTACCCCCCCTGCTCATAGACCAAATGACCAAATCTCGTATAATGAGAATTTCACTCGCAGTCATTTTTAGCTTTGATGCTGACCAACAGTTTTTCCATACGGCCCATTCATCTATAGAGGTGTATGCAAAAAATTAGCCAGATATACTGAGCTTAAGTACCCTAAAGTCTGCGTTGAAATGACCCTCTGTTTTTCCCATAAAATACAAAGATTATATAGGGAAATACAACTGGTCAGTTTTGACCGCTTTACGAAGTTTTCCCAGATATGCCGAGTTTTTTGTGACACCCCTAGGTGTTCTTCTACCACCTCACAAAATATCAAGGGGGGTCGTCGGAGGAAAATTTTTTTCGTAATAGAGCTCATATAAAGAGAATTTCACTCGCGGTCACTTTTTAGCCCTCGTCGAGGGCTTTGAGTGTAACCGACAGTTTTCCCTAAAGGTCAAGCCATTGACCTAGGAGCATGCAAAAAATTAGCCAGATATACTGAGCTTAAGTATCCTAAAGTCTGCGTTGAAATGACCCTCTGTTTTTCCCATAAAATACAAAGATTATATAGGGAAATACAACTGGTCAGTTTTGACCGCTTTACGAAGTTTTCCCAGATATGCCGAGTTTTTTGTGACACCCCTAGGTGTTCTTCTACCACCTCACAAAATATCAAGGGGGGTCGTCGGAGGAAATTTTTTTTCGTAATAGAGCTCATATAAAGAGAATTTCACTCGCGGTCACTTTTTAGCCCTCGTCGAGGGCTTTGAGTGTAACCGACAGTTTTCCCTAAAGGTCAAGCCATTGACCTAGGAGCATGCAAAAAATTAGCCAGATATACTGAGCTTAAGTATCCTAAAGTCTGCGTTGAAATGACCCTCTGTTTTTCCCATAAAATACAAAGATTATATAGGGAAATACAACTGGTCAGTTTTGACCGCTTTACGAAGTTTTCCCAGATATGCCGAGTTTTTTGTGACACCCCTAGGTGTTCTTCTACCACCTCACAAAATATCAAGGGGGGTCGTCGGAGGAAATTTTTTTTCGTAATAGAGCTCATATAAAGAGAATTTCACTCGCGGTCACTTTTTAGCCCTCGTCGAGGGCTTTGAGTGTAACCGACAGTTTTCCCTAAAGGTCAAGCCATTGACCTAGGAGCATGCAAAACATTAGCCAGATATACTGAGCATAAGTACCCTAAAGTCTGCGTTGAAATGACCCTCTGTTTTTCCCATAAAATACAAAGATTATATAGGGAAATACAACTGGTCAGTTTTGACCGCTTTACGAAGTTTTCCCAGATATGCCGAGTTTTTTGTGACACCCCTAGGTGTTCTTCTACCACCTCACAAAATATCAAGGGGGGTCGTCGGAGGAAATTTTTTTCGTAATAGAGCTCATATAAAGAGAATTTCACTCGCGGTCACTTTTTAGCCCTCGTCGAGGGCTTTGAGTGTAACCGACAGTTTTCCCTAAAGGTCAAGCCATTGACCTAGGATCATGCAAAAAATTAGCCAGATATACTGAGCTTAAGTACCCTAAAGTCTGCGTTGAAATGACCCTCTGTTTTTCCCATAAAATACAAAGATTATATTGGGAAATACAACTGGTCAGTTTTGACCGCTTTACGAAGTTTTCCCAGATATGCCGAGTTTTTTGTGACACCCCTAGGTGTTCTTCTACCACCTCACAAAATATCAAGGGGGGTCGTCGGAGGAAATTTTTTTTCGTAATAGAGCTCATATAAAGAGAATTTCACTCGCGGTCACTTTTTAGCCCTCGTCGAGGGCTTTGAGTGTAACCGACAGTTTTCCCTAAAGGTCAAGCCATTGACCTAGGAGCATGCAAAAAATTAGCCAGATATACTGAGCTTAAGTACCCTAAAGTCTGCGTTGAAATGACCCTCTGTTTTTCCCATAAAATACAAAGATTATATAGGGAAATACAACTGGTCAGTTTTGACCGCTTTACGAAGTTTTCCCAGATATGCCGAGTTTTTTGTGACACCCCTAGGTGTTCTTCTACCACCTCACAAAATATCAAGGGGGGTCGTCGGAGGAAATTTTTTTTCGTAATAGAGCTCATATAAAGAGAATTTCACTCGCGGTCACTTTTTAGCCCTCGTCGAGGGCTTTGAGTGTAACCGACAGTTTTCCCTAAAGTTCAAGCCATTGACCTAGGAGCATGCAAAAAATTAGCCAGATATACTGAGCTTAAGTATCCTAAAGTCTGCGTTGAAATGACCCTCTGTTTTTCCCATAAAATACAAAGATTATATAGGGAAATACAACTGGTCAGTTTTGACCGCTTTACGAAGTTTTCCCAGATATGCCGAGTTTTTTGTGACACCCCTAGGTGTTCTTCTACCACCTCACAAAATATCAAGGGGGGTCGTCGGAGGAAATTTTTTTTCGTAATAGAGCTCATATAAAGAGAATTTCACTCGCGGTCACTTTTTAGCCCTCGTCGAGGGCTTTGAGTGTAACCGACAGTTTTCCCTAAAGGTCAAGCCATTGACCTAGGAGCATGCAAAACATTAGCCAGATATACTGAGCATAAGTACCCTAAAGTCTGCGTTGAAATGACCCTCTGTTTTTCCCATAAAATACAAAGATTATATAGGGAAATACAACTGGTCAGTTTTGACCGCTTTACGAAGTTTTCCCAGATATGCCGAGTTTTTTGTGACACCCCTAGGTGTTCTTCTACCACCTCACAAAATATCAAGGGGGGTCGTAGGAGGAAATTTTTTTTCGTAATAGAGCTCATATAAAGAGAATTTCACTCGCGGTCACTTTTTAGCCCTCGTCGAGGGCTTTGAGTGTAACCGACAGTTTTCCCTAAAGGTCAAGCCATTGACCTAGGAGCATGCAAAAAATTAGCCAGATATAATGAGCTTAAGTACCCTAAAGTCTGCGTTGAAATGACCCTCTGTTTTTCCCATAAAATACAAAGATTATATAGGGAAATACAACTGGTCAGTTTTTACCGCTTTACGAAGTTTTCCCAGATATGCCGAGTTTTTTGTGACACCCCTAGGTGTTCTTCTACCACCTCACAAAATATCAAGGGGGGTCGTCGGAGGAAATTTTTTTCGTAATAGAGCTCATATAAAGAGAATTTCACTCGCGGTCACTTTTTAGCCCTCGTCGAGGGCTTTGAGTGTAACCGACAGTTTTCCCTAAAGGTCAAGCCATTGACCTAGGATCATGCAAAAAATTAGCCAGATATACTGAGCTTAAGTACCCTAAAGTCTGCGTTGAAATGACCCTCTGTTTTTCCCATAAAATACAAAGATTATATTGGGAAATACAACTGGTCAGTTTTGACCGCTTTACGAAGTTTTCCCAGATATGCCGAGTTTTTTGTGACACCCCTAGGTGTTCTTCTACCACCTCACAAAATATCAAGGGGGGTCGTCGGAGGAAATTTTTTTTCGTAATAGAGCTCATATAAAGAGAATTTCACTCGCGGTCACTTTTTAGCCCTCGTCGAGGGCTTTGAGTGTAACCGACAGTTTTCCCTAAAGGTCAAGCCATTGACCTAGGAGCATGCAAAAAATTAGCCAGATATACTGAGCTTAAGTACCCTAAAGTCTGCGTTGAAATGACCCTCTGTTTTTCCCATAAAATACAAAGATTATATAGGGAAATACAACTGGTCAGTTTTGACCGCTTTACGAAGTTTTCCCAGATATGCCGAGTTTTTTGTGACACCCCTAGGTGTTCTTCTACCACCTCACAAAATATCAAGGGGGGTCGTCGGAGGAAATTTTTTTTCGTAATAGAGCTCATATAAAGAGAATTTCACTCGCGGTCACTTTTTAGCCCTCGTCGAGGGCTTTGAGTGTAACCGACAGTTTTCCCTAAAGGTCAAGCCATTGACCTAGGAGCATGCAAAAAATTAGCCAGATATACTGAGCTTAAGTATCCTAAAGTCTGCGTTGAAATGACCCTCTGTTTTTCCCATAAAATACAAAGATTATATAGGGAAATACAACTGGTCAGTTTTGACCGCTTTACGAAGTTTTCCCAGATATGCCGAGTTTTTTGTGACACCCCTAGGTGTTCTTCTACCACCTCACAAAATATCAAGGGGGGTCGTCGGAGGAAATTTTTTTTCGTAATAGAGCTCATATAAAGAGAATTTCACTCGCGGTCACTTTTTAGCCCTCGTCGAGGGCTTTGAGTGTAACCGACAGTTTTCCCTAAAGGTCAAGCCATTGACCTAGGAGCATGCAAAACATTAGCCAGATATACTGAGCATAAGTACCCTAAAGTCTGCGTTGAAATGACCCTCTGTTTTTCCCATAAAATACAAAGATTATATAGGGAAATACAACTGGTCAGTTTTGACCGCTTTACGAAGTTTTCCCAGATATGCCGAGTTTTTTGTGACACCCCTAGGTGTTCTTCTACCACCTCACAAAATATCAAGGGGGGTCGTAGGAGGAAATTTTTTTTCGTAATAGAGCTCATATAAAGAGAATTTCACTCGCGGTCACTTTTTAGCCCTCGTCGAGGGCTTTGAGTGTAACCGACAGTTTTCCCTAAAGGTCAAGCCATTGACCTAGGAGCATGCAAAAAATTAGCCAGATATAATGAGCTTAAGTACCCTAAAGTCTGCGTTGAAATGACCCTCTGTTTTTCCCATAAAATACAAAGATTATATAGGGAAATACAACTGGTCAGTTTTGACCGCTTTACGAAGTTTTCCCAGATATGCCGAGTTTTTTGTGACACCCCTAGGTGTTCTTCTACCACCTCACAAAATATCAAGGGGGGTCGTCGGAGGAAATTTTTTTCGTAATAGAGCTCATATAAAGAGAATTTCACTCGCGGTCACTTTTTAGCCCTCGTCGAGGGCTTTGAGTGTAACCGACAGTTTTCCCTAAAGGTCAAGCCATTGACCTAGGATCATGCAAAAAATTAGCCAGATATACTGAGCTTAAGTACCCTAAAGTCTGCGTTGAAATGACCCTCTGTTTTTCCCATAAAATACAAAGATTATATTGGGAAATACAACTGGTCAGTTTTGACCGCTTTACGAAGTTTTCCCAGATATGCCGAGTTTTTTGTGACACCCCTAGGTGTTCTTCTACCACCTCACAAAATATCAAGGGGGGTCGTCGGAGGAAATTTTTTTTCGTAATAGAGCTCATATAAAGAGAATTTCACTCGCGGTCACTTTTTAGCCCTCGTCGAGGGCTTTGAGTGTAACCGACAGTTTTCCCTAAAGGTCAAGCCATTGACCTAGGAGCATGCAAAAAATTAGCCAGATATACTGAGCTTAAGTACCCTAAAGTCTGCGTTGAAATGACCCTCTGTTTTTCCCATAAAATACAAAGATTATATAGGGAAATACAACTGGTCAGTTTTGACCGCTTTACGAAGTTTTCCCAGATATGCCGAGTTTTTTGTGACACCCCTAGGTGTTCTTCTACCACCTCACAAAATATCAAGGGGGGTCGTCGGAGGAAATTTTTTTTCGTAATAGAGCTCATATAAAGAGAATTTCACTCGCGGTCACTTTTTAGCCCTCGTCGAGGGCTTTGAGTGTAACCGACAGTTTTCCCTAAAGGTCAAGCCATTGACCTAGGAGCATGCAAAAAATTAGCCAGATATACTGAGCTTAAGTATCCTAAAGTCTGCGTTGAAATGACCCTCTGTTTTTCCCATAAAATACAAAGATTATATAGGGAAATACAACTGGTCAGTTTTGACCGCTTTACGAAGTTTTCCCAGATATGCCGAGTTTTTTGTGACACCCCTAGGTGTTCTTCTACCACCTCACAAAATATCAAGGGGGGTCGTCGGAGGAAATTTTTTTTCGTAATAGAGCTCATATAAAGAGAATTTCACTCGCGGTCACTTTTTAGCCCTCGTCGAGGGCTTTGAGTGTAACCGACAGTTTTCCCTAAAGGTCAAGCCATTGACCTAGGAGCATGCAAAACATTAGCCAGATATACTGAGCATAAGTACCCTAAAGTCTGCGTTGAAATGACCCTCTGTTTTTCCCATAAAATACAAAGATTATATAGGGAAATACAACTGGTCAGTTTTGACCGCTTTACGAAGTTTTCCCAGATATGCCGAGTTTTTTGTGACACCCCTAGGTGTTCTTCTACCACCTCACAAAATATCAAGGGGGGTCGTAGGAGGAAATTTTTTTTCGTAATAGAGCTCATATAAAGAGAATTTCACTCGCGGTCACTTTTTAGCCCTCGTCGAGGGCTTTGAGTGTAACCGACAGTTTTCCCTAAAGGTCAAGCCATTGACCTAGGAGCATGCAAAAAATTAGCCAGATATAATGAGCTTAAGTACCCTAAAGTCTGCGTTGAAATGACCCTCTGTTTTTCCCATAAAATACAAAGATTATATAGGGAAATACAACTGGTCAGTTTTGACCGCTTTACGAAGTTTTCCCAGATATGCCGAGTTTTTTGTGACACCCCTAGGTGTTCTTCTACCACCTCACAAAATATCAAGGGGGGTCGTCGGAGGAAAATTTTTTTCGTAATAGAGCTCATATAAAGAGAATTTCACTCGCGGTCACTTTTTAGCCCTCGTCGAGGGCTTTGAGTGTAACCGACAGTTTTCCCTAAAGGTCAAGCCATTGACCTAGGAGCATGCAAAAAATTAGCCAGATATAATGAGTTTAAGTACCATAAAGTATGCGTTGAAATGACCCTCTGTTTTTCCCATAAAATACAAAGATTATATAGGGAAATACAACTGGTCAGTTTTGACCGCTTTACGAAGTTTTCCCAGATATGCCGAGTTTTTTGTGACACCCCTAGGTGTTCTTCTACCACCTCACAAAATATCAAGGGGGGTCGTCGGAGGAAATTTTTTTTCGTAATAGAGCTCATATAAAGAGAATTTCACTCGCGGTCACTTTTTAGCCCTCGTCGAGGGCTTTGAGTGAGACCGACAGGTCTGCCCTACGGTCAAGCCATTTACCTATAAACATGCCAAAAATTAGCCAGATGTAAACAGGGTAAGTGCCCTAAAATCCGTTTTGAAATGACCCTCTGTTTTTCCCATAAAATACAAAGATTATATTGGGAAATACGACTGGTCAGTTTTGACCCATTTCCCGATTTTTCCCGGACATGGCGAGTTTTTTGTGACACCCCAAGGCGTTCTCCTACCACCTCACAAAATTTCAAGGGGGGTCGTCGGAGGAATTTTTTTTTCGTAATATAGCACATATAAGGCGCCGGTCAGTCGAGGTCAGTTTTGACCCCCTCTCGGTAGACTTTTCGGCCAACCGTCACCGGCCCTCGTGTTCTATCGCCCCAAGGCACCATCGTGCCAAATTTGACGCGCCTGCGGCGCCTGGAAGTGCCCTATCGGGCACCCGACCACTTTGCTTTATATATATAGATTACGTCAAATATTACAAAAATCCAAATTTTACACCGAAAACAATTACATTACTTAATATTATTTTTGGTTGCTTCTTGAAAGCACTAGAGTAGCTTATTTTAATTGAACACGCTCCGCTACAAGAATAAGGCAATATGCTAAACACAAATCATTGATTTTACTTATCCCCGATAATGGACTGAAAATATGGGTTTTGTTTTTGTACACGGGTAGAATTTGTGTTAAGGTTTGGTTTATGAATATGATCCGTGTTGACATTAGAAGTTGTTGGTAGTCTTTTTAAAAATGTTATTCATATTTTGAAGACAAAACAATCAAAATAAAAGTATGTGCTTAGGCATATGTTAACAGGACGGGTAGGCCTAGCGGTAGAGAACTAGACTGCTAACCTTAAAGTATGGCGATCGAATCCGGGTCTAAGTCAGTAGAACGTCCTTTAGCCCACAGAGCTATGATGTGTGCCTAAGTAATGTTATGGAAATTAAGTGCTGACCACACTTTCACTTCATATGCAAAAAACATGAACTCTACTTCATCTGCCCATGATTACGAGGTGTAAAGAGGATTATTTCTTTTTTTTTTTACTTTATACATCCAACTTACATACACACATGTAGAGAAGTTTTTCTAAATTGTGTTTACTAAATTTAACTAAGTGGGCTAATTTACAATATATTTTACTTTAAGAAAATTAATTTGCATCTGGATATTTATAGATCTTAGTTTGTCAACATTACATTAGAAAAATGTGGGAAGAGTAGGCCTATATTATACTTTATTTTTATATTTTTATTTCAAAAGGGCGAATAACTAAATTTTTAAAATAGCACAAATGCGATTCGATACGTAGACAACACAATACGTTGTGTTGTTTTATTTATATTTTACCATTCTAATTTCATAAGTTAATAGAAATCACAAAATCACAAAATCTTGAGTGTGATTCTTTAGATGAGGTGGATGAGTCAATGCTAAATGAGGTGTCCACAGCCTAGCGTCAGAATTCCTAAGTCGTTCACGAATACATACACATAAACGACAGGTGGTAAGACACCTCTGTCGCATCTAGGTGCTGCGAGAAGGGGTACAACACAACCTATCAAGGTAGTCACACGTCTGTCACATTTGGCGTCGTCGGCAGGATGGAAACGAGAAACACACACAAACAACCACGAATCATAAATCAATCACAACAACACACCCTCGGTTACACATGTAAACACATTGGTCTAAGGCAGGCGCCGTGATGCAATCTATATATATACTTTCCTTCTTGGAGACGTTAGAAAACAAGCTGCTATCGCGCCTTGCAGTCTCCTCTCTTCCACTCTATCACTACCGCCCCCACCCCCCACATGGTCTGGTGAGCTGTGGTTCACGCTAAATGTTTACAATCCGGGTTTAGTGACGGCTATTAGGGGCAGATAATTTAGTTTGAAACTATTTTAAACTTAAGAGGAGGTAACTAAGAGGAGGCTTCTTTCACGGGGGGTGGGGGGCGTGTAGGGTAGGGGTTGGGGGAAAGGGGGGGGGGGTTAGTGTTTTAAAGCAAATATTTTCAGTGGCAGCATTGGTACTGTCGAATTCACAAATTATGAATTACTGAAACGTAGAAAATAAAACAACTAAATAGCGGCGTAAGATACGCCGCGGGTCGGGTCGTATTATATATTTCTGCTAAAAATTCTAGCGCTTCTGAAATCACTACCCTTCAAGCTGATACTAAAAATAGTTATCATAATTGATCAATTTTAAAAAATACATAGAAAAGTTAGTTGTTTATACAAGCGATACATTTTCATTGAAATAGGCATTTACATTAAAATATGCATTTTCAATGAAATGTGCAAATGCACGTTGCAATTGAAAGAGTTGTTATTCTTCAGATATTTAGACAAGTGTTGTATATTTGGTGCAAAATAAAATAATTGAGTTTAACCCTTCACTTTGGAGTGCTAGAACAATTTATAAGGGTCGATTTTTACTTTTTACTCAATTATTATAAAAAAGACTAAGGTTTTAACTTTTAATTTAAATTAAATTAACAATTGACATTTATTATATATTTTTATCTAAACAATTTTATTGAATTACAATTGTAACTCGCAATCATATATTTTAAATTAAGATTTTATTATGTATTTTAATTTTATTATTTTTTTATTTAACCACATTTAAGAACAAATTAAAATGTTGTCTCCCTTGCGTATGTGTCATTTGAAAGAATGTTAGTAAGGGTATTCAATATTTTACCTCCCTTTAATATTTTGTTTGTTATTACAGGGGAGACTACCTGCTTACAAATTGCTACTTTTACAAAAAAAACTTAAAAAAAAAAGTAAATTACAAAGTATACCAATTGTCGCTCTTGTCATACAATAAATTATTTATATCAATCTTAAAATAATCAATATTGTTGTAATTGATTTATTTTGAAATATATATTAATTCTACCTTAATTTAGTTCTGAAAATAAAAACTTTACTATTACTTTTTAAAATTTGTTATATATATTTCAACAGGTGATTACACGAGTTTTTGTTCGAGCTAACTAAGTAAAAACATTTTTATAATTTTTAAAAAAGCTAATTTGATTGCTAATAGTATGTGATAATGTGTAGATAATTCTCTGTGATAGCCGAATAATTGATTGGTATATCACAGCGGTCGGCAACCTTTTGAAGCGGAAGAGCCAAAAGTAAAAATTTTCAAAATTTCCCTGGTTTTAAAGAGCCACTAACATTTTTTTATTTCAAATATTTTTTTTTATTAAGATTATTACTATTTGCGCAAGGAGCTGGAGAGCCGCATCTTGATATCAAAAGAGCCGCATGCGGCTCGCGAGCCGCAGGTTGCCGACCCCTGGTATATCATTTTAGTTTTAGTGAATTGTTATGTAAAAAACAAAATTACTCCTACCATAACTGAAGAGTTGGAGACCAAGGCATTGTTAGTAATCTAGTTGAAGCTAAATATTGTGAGCATCTGATTGTACCTCTAGTTATACTGACTTGCACACATAGGTTTTTTCATCTATATACGCTTGTATCTCATTGTTATTCGGAGTTCACTTATTCATTGAGATGTTTATTTATATGACTAGATTTGGTGGCATTGAATGCATTCCTTGTATGGAAAGAAAGAAGCATACAACATTTTTTCATCATGCATTGTATCTAGAAACTTGATAAAAATCCTTTGTTTTTAGTCACAAAAAAAAAAAAAAGAAAAATGTAAAAAGGAAGCTGTGAGAGTACTGCTATAGATACAAATGTAAAAAAGGCAGAATGTTTGATCTGTTGTGTCTCATTGTACTCTACGTTACATACCAGCTGCTTATCTATATATATAATTCTCTTCTGGGATCAGTTAGAAAACAAGCTGCAAGCGCCTCCTTGCAGTCCCCTCTCTTTCTCTCTATTACTATCACTACCACCCCCACCCCACACCACATGATCTGGTGAGCGGTGTTCACTCTGTTTACATTTTACAATCATAGAGACGGGTTTGGTGACGGCTATTAGGGGCAGATAATTTAGTTTGAAACGATTTTAAACTTAGAGGAGGTAACTAAGAGGAAGCTGCTTTCACGTGGGGGGGGGGGGGGGTAGTGTTTTTAAGCAAATATTTTCAATGGCAGCATTGGTACTGTCGAATTCACAAATTATAAATTACTGAAAAGTAGAAAAAAAAAACAACTAAATAGCGGCGTATGATACGCAGCGGGTCGGCTCGTAATAATTAAAACATTTATTTCATCTCTACTTAAAAGCTCAAACCCCCTCAACCCATAAACGACTATGAAAAAAAAATCCATTGAATCACCTTTGAATTACACATTTGCATTTTCAGGTTTAAAAATATGATTGTAATTAGACGTTTTGTATTAGTTCCTTTTATAAGCAAACCATCTTAAATGAATTTAAGTAGGCTACAAGTAAGAAAGAAATATTACTATTGTAAATCTGTATCAGTCCTCACAAACCGATTATGAAAACTGTAATACTAAAGCGAACATGGCAAGGCAAACTGACGCTGTACATTACATGTCTGAGGCAAAAAAAATTCAAAAGGGACAATCATTCACTATAACTTTCAAATATATTACAATTAATTAAAAGGATAGGTTTATCTTAATTAAATTGTGTTGAACTTTGTAGCAATTACCAATCGCTCAAAGTTTTCGAGTCACGCCACAACCGCTAGTCTGGTGCTGCTAACGAAAATAAACCATTACGTCATAATCCTAAAAATAGCAAAATATATAGAGAAAAATGATAATTTCACTTAATTAAGTGATTAATTCGAGTATTAAATAGTGTTTTAAGAGGTGCAAATCGAAAGTTTGAGAAGGGGGTGCAAATTGAGAGTTTGATGGGTGGGGTGCAAATCGAAAATTGAGTATGTACCCGGGAAGGGTCGCTACGCCTCTGGGGAGGGGGGGTGTTACACCGCTAAGTGCCGCACCGGGTGACACCCGACCTCGCTACGCCACTGCATTTTATAAACGTAGTAAAATTTCTTAATAGATTCAGGGGCGGAACTATCTGAGCCGTTGGAACACCGGGAAAAATCCTATTGGGCCGCCATGAAATAATCCCGTTGGGTCGCCAGGATCAGTGTTGTGTAAAGCGCATAATATAACGCCGATTCTAGCCGGGAAAAAATATGCAATCGCAATGGAGAGAAACCACCGCCCTCTTTCACGGCAATGTTTTCGATGGTACTGCGCATGCGTGTGTTTACAAACAAACCGCAGAACCCTAACCCTGTCCCTAACCCTAACCCGAACCCTCGCGCAGCTATTAAGGCCACTGCGCATGCGCCGACCTTTTGTGTTTCGTATCTTCTGCCGAAAATCTTTCTTCGAGTAGTCACTTCGTATTAATTAATTAATTGTATTCACTCCACTTCTATCAATATTTATCCTTTTTTCTATCAGTCTAATATTAAAATGTAATAGATCATATGATATTAGCCCTTTATTGTGTTTTAATAATGTACAACATGTTATGTATGTTCTTTCGTTGATTAACTGGCGATTGCGAAAGAAAAGAATGTTCGCCATTAATGAAAAAATTATAACAATATATATTAGAATCAAATGTATTACCTATACGATAATGCATGCAACGCATACCCTTTTTTTTTATTAAACGCGCTATTTACAAGGTATTGTTAAATTTATTGTACTTTAGCGAGAGTATGTGATTAATGAGCAACACCTAAATATCACATTAGTAGGAGAAAAAAAAAGAAACCAAAATACAGCCCCCAGTGAGGATTGAACTCACGACCCCTGGTTTACAAGACTAGTGCTCTAGCCACTGACCTATGGAGGCCTATATTCAGTTTGTTATCTGTATTTTTAAATTTCATTTGTACACTAAATACCATATACAAAAATTGTTCATTTGATTTAGTTGAAAATTTGCCAAAATAAAATGTAGATTTAAAACCTGAACTTTAATCGAATTTGTTGTTGAATATTTAAAGTAAAGGATAATCCTCTATATTGCTTTTTTTTTTAAAAACTCAGATTTTGTTTTATGTATATGTTATATGAAAATGTCTGGTACGTAAATTTACTAGATTCTATATCATTTTTTTTAAATTTCGCTTTGGGAAAGGGAATACCTTTTCCTCTTCCCTCCCCCACCCCCTTTCAACTTCGCCCCCCCCCCCAACTCAGTAGCTAGACTTTCATAATAGCTCTCTAATTGTTGTAATTACAATCATAGGCATCGCGATGGGGAGGCAGGGGTGCGAACCTCACCGGGTGACACCATTTAGGGGGCGAGGTGACACCAAAGCAAAAAATAGCAAAATATAAACAGAAAAATGATAATTCCATTTAATTAAGTGATTAATTAGAGTGAGTTAAATAGTCTTTTAAGAGCAAATTTGACAAATCCCGACAAGGGTAGAGCGGGGGAGGGGGGGGGGGGTGGGGGGGTGACACTATGATGTAAACCTGCTAATGATAGTCAAAAGCACAGTTTAAAGCAATCACCTCAGGGGTGAGGAAGGTGGGTGAGTGGGGGGGGGGAAGTTACATTAACTCAATGTTGCTAAATATGCCTGATGTAAATGGTTTGGTTGAGAATTGTAACAACGTATGTGTTAATCCATGTATGGTGGGAGGTAAAAAAATTAAATACACCTACTAAAAAATATATGTGAATACATATACACATGCGTATATACATACATACAAAAGTATATGTAATATATAAATATAAAGCAAAGTGGTCGGGTGCCCGATATGGCACTTCCCGGCGCCTCAGGCGCTTTCTTATTTCAATCATTTTGGCAACGATACGATCAAAACATAAAATTGCCTTGGCAATTGCATCATCTGGAATTGCAGCAACACTTTTAGATGGTGGTCGTACAGCACATTCAGCCCTAAAATTACCGTTGAATTTGCATTCCATCGAGACGCCAACATACAATATCACCTAAACTTCATCTGGAATTGCAGCAACACTTTTAGATGGTGGTCGAACAGCACATTCAGCCCTAAAATTACCGTTGAATTTGCATTCCATCGAGACGCCAACATGCAATATCACCTAAAATTCTGGAATGGGCAAGGTTCTCCAAACATGTGAGCTGACCATATGGGAAGAATGCACGAAGGCGCTCAAAAAAAAGCATTGGAAGCGATTGAAGGCACAGTTCAAGATTTGAGGGATATTGGGCAGCTCTTTGGCGGATCTATCATTTTATTGTCATTTTATTTTAGACAAAGTCTGCCAGTTATACCAAGTTCAACACCGGCCGATGCGCTTTATGCATGTAAAGAAATTAACCTTGACAACCAATATGAGTGTTCAACTTCAATATGATGCATCCGCCGAACGTTTTGCAAAACAATTGGGAAGATGACAGTTGAGAAATGGTAACAATATTTTAAAATGCTTTATACGTATCAATTAATATGTAAAGTGAATGTTAATCATATGTCCATATTACAATGATAAATATGTTATAGTAAAAATGTACAATGAATGTTATAGTATTTTTCCGTATACAATTATTTTATACATTTTTGAAGATGCAAATTAAGTGTAATATTACTTCCTTTTTTAAAGGAATGATAAGTTTCAATAAAAAATGTATATGTAATGTCATCATTACTTTCATAATGTGTTTCTTTAATTTGTTTAAACTTTGAAGACCGCATTACCGCGCGGGAAGGGCACACTAGTTATATATAAATCACAATGTCCTATAGTAATATCGATTTTTCAACCTTTATCTTTAATATCGTTTTCAGAATAATTTTTTACTTCCTTTTTTTTAATAGATCTTTAAGTAAAAAAAAAACGATGCATTACTACACTAAAATCCTTTTATTTAAGATTAATTCTATATCCCTTAAAGAAGGGACACAATTTTACAATGCAAGGGAAATCACTTAATAAAATAGATTAAATAAAAATGAATCGAACACCTCATAACAAAATACACCATTTCTATGTATTGTTTTACTTATAAAATGTATGCAATTGTACTGTAAGCAAAACATTTTGTACTAGTTTTAGATAAAAAATAAAATACAACTTGTACCAAATTTTCACTTAGAATAGAGACACATTAGCTTTATTTTAAAAATCATTATTTAACTTGTATTAAAATATGTTCACCTGCAGTAAGGGACAATTCTGCACTGATCTTAACCCAGCGGTCGGCTACGCTACCTTAAGAGACGAAGAGCTAAAAGTTACAATTTACAAAATTTCCCAGTTTCTAGAGAGCCTCTAATATTATATTCCAATATTTTGGTATTTCATAAGGATTATGTAAATAAATTTGATATTTTTAAAAAATAAATAGCGTTATATATGAACTAATCACTGCACTCCAATATTTACGCTAGCAGTCAGTCCATAATTTATAGTGGGAGTATTGTAGGATAATCTGGGGTAATTAGATGCCACTGTTTTCTTGAGTTTATGGATCAATGTATACTTGTAATGAATAGTATGGATGGATAAATGTTCATTATACGATGTGACCTGTCCTTATTGTTCATGTTCAACCCTCGTGTTGTATGTTACCTGCCCGTATTGTTCATGTTCAACCCTCGTGTTATATGTTACCTGTCCGTAGTGTTCATGTACAACCCTCGTGCTTTGTGTTACCTGTCTGTATTGTTCATGTTCAACTATTGCGTTATATGTTACCTGTTCGTATTGCTCATTTTCAACCCTCGTGCTATATGTTACCTGTCCGTATTGTTCATGTTCAAACCTCATGCTATATGTTACCTGACCTTATTGTTTATGTTCAACCCTCGTGTTATATGTTACCTGTCCGTTTTCTTCATGTTCAACCCTCGTGTTATATGTTACCTGTCTGTATTGTTCATGTCCAACCCTCGTGCTATATGTTACCTGTCCGTAATGTTCATGTTCAACCCTCGTGCTATATTTTACCTGTCTGCATTGTTCATGTTCAACCCTCGTGTTATGTGATGTCTGTTGTCACGTTGTCCTCTCCTGTTTGTTCTTGTTTATTGTACGGGTATAATAGGGGTGTGGTCACATGGTCTCAGTCTAGTAACTTCCTAATACCAGGTTAGTAGAGTTTAGTTCGCTACAGTAGCTACTGTTTTCTGCTCGATGTCATTAGTGGTTATTATGTGGAAAGGGGGGTGGGGTGTAATGAAGAAAATCAGAATAACTAAAATATAACAATATAACTACTTGTTACTGTGTGTTACAAACACGACTGATTGTATGTGACCGATCTCGGAAAATATTCAACGTGAAATATTGTGTGAATTATTTTAATCACGTAAACGGGGTGTCTATAAAAAAAAAGTAGACCAAAAAAAATGAAAAAAAAAGCTTTGATACATTCACAAAATAAAAAAAAATGAGTATCCTGGATAATTATTAATGAGAAACACTGTACACAAGTTATGAACTGTAATAGTCACAGCTTAGTTTAGATAATCTAATATATAAAATGTGGATAAACTAGTTCTATTCTATTTTCATTTTTTTTAGCGGAAAGTTCAAGTAATATTTAGACTGTTTTTTAATCATATTCAACAACAATTTAGATTAGAATTAAAAGTCAAAATCTTGAATAACTTTGAACCTTCTATCTCCGTAGTATTAAACTTCGTCACAGATCTACCTTACATAGCAGTGTGTTCCCGAATCTACAATTTAATTGGTAATCTTTCGTTTTAGGTACGTACAGTCGCCCGCGGCTAGTAATGTACGAAAAAGTTACCTCATTGTCAAGGCTAATACCAGAGGAGACAATCCACTACTCTTAGGTCACCACCAATAATAAAAAGAAAAAAAAAACATTCTCGTAATTACGTTCTCCTTTTAGACAAGAAAGTACATCGTGAAGATGAAGTAGAGTTTATGTGTTTCTCGACCACAGAATATTTAGAGATACCCGGTTAACTCTTATTAAAAAAAATCCTACACACACCACTGTCAGTGGGGTACACTGAGACTCGTATAGTTAAAAAAAAGGGGACGATATATTTGAAGTCGAATAAATGTCGACTAACTGAACAGAATACCAAATACGTCTCCATAGCCTTAAGTGGGCAGTACACCCACACTCCCAAACCTAACGTTATTCGTCTGTGTCGTTTTAAAATACATGAATGGAAGTTTATAACGACGTTATAATTTAACAGTTTATAACGACGTTATAATTTAACAGTTGATAAAGATGATATAATTGTGACAGTTTATAACGACGTTATAATTTAACAGTTTATAACGACGCTATAATTTTGACCGTTTACAACGACGCTATAATTGTGACAGTTTATAACGATCTTATAATTATGACAATGAATAACTTGACAAAGAAATTATAGTTGTCTTAGTTTTTCTCACTCATAGAAGCCGGCATCGACGGTAGATAAAATATGTATCTACACCGTATTAAATAATACTGTATTCCAATCGCGGGATGTTCTTATGCTACTTCTATACCTGGAATATATTTAAATCAACTAAGTACTCGAGTACCACGCGAAGACACGGGCAGAATGCACATGTTAACCTGCAATATGATAAACTACATAGTGAAGGGCGGTTGACTAGGGGTCAATTCAAAGAACACGGACTTGAACTCATTCTGTCCCTTCAGCCATACCCTTTCACGACAGTACTGAAACCTTCTTTACTGAAATATTGACCCTTACGCAGTTTAAAAGGTATCATACACATCGTATAGTTAAAAAAAAGGACAATTTATTTGGAGTCGAATAAATTTCGATTAACTGAACAGAAAACCAAATACGTATCCATAGCCTTAAGCGGGCAGTACATCCACACTCCCAAACCTAACTCTATTCGTCTGTGTCGTTTTAAAACACACGAACGGACGTTTATAACGACGTTATTATTTAACAGTTTATAACGACGCTATAATTTTGACCGTTTACAATAACGCTATAATTGTGACAGTTTATAACGATCTTATAATTATTACAATGAATTACTTGATAAAGAAATCATAGAAGCCGGCATCGACGGTAGATAAAATATGTATCTACACCGTATTAAATAATACTGTATTCCAATCGCGGGATGTTCTTATGCTACTTCTATATCTGGAATATATTTAAATCAACTAAGTACTCGAGTACCACGCGAAGACACGGGCAGAATGTACATGTTAACCTGCAATATGATAAACTAAATAGTAAAGGGCTGTTGACTATGGGTCAATTCAAAGAACAAGGACTTGAACTCATTCTGTCCCTTCAGCCATACCCTTTCACGACAGTACTGAAACCTTCTTTACTGAAATATTGACCCTTACGCAGTTTAAAAGGTATCATACACTTTAGATAACCGCACGTCTTTTTACCTGTACGTACATCAAAATTGTGATATTTTATAAATATTCAATGAATGCAGCTGTTTAAAACGAGGCCGTTATTGTTTACCGTTTTTTTTAAACTTATTGAGCGAAAGGCCATACGTATGTACAGTTGTTTAAACAACGGGCCCATCTACTCTATAGATATTATGACTATCGTCTAGAGTTTTTGTATTACGATGCAGTACAGATCTTTAGCCTCACAAGGTGGACCCCATCACATGACATCAGTGGACGTTTAACCGGTAACTTACACCACTTCCAGTTACCGAAAATCCCCCAAAACCTGATAGAAACATGTATATGAGCTTACTTACAAAGCGTCTAAGCATTCTGTCTAAATATCATTTGCTCAGTTGAAATAATGAATATTAAAGACAAGGTTTAATCTGTTTAGAAAATGTTCATCTTTTTTTTTTCTTTTTTTTTTAAAGCAGCGGCAAGTACAAGTTAACTTGGCTTGGACAAAATGCATTACTTCCCCTAAGTGAATATTTTAATTTTAAAAATCTAATATGGGAAGCAACTTATAACAATGGCTTGCAGGGAAATATATGCATATCTAATTAATATAACAGCCAATATACATTTACAATTAGTGTAGTAAATCTGTATTATTTTTACATTCTTTATGAAACTTCTGTTAGTTACTTAACTTTTTACCCCTAGACAACAATAACGAGCTCACTGCAAGTTGTTGGGATTCCGTTAGTGTGACTTCTGTCAGTACCATCACAAACGAACCCGGGGTGTCCGCTCCATCCGCGGCTGTCGGAGAGCGGCCATTACACTCCCGACATATTGGCTACCGACAAAATGACTCCCGACATATTAGCTCCAGACAAATGAAAAGCATGACCACTATTGGCATAAAAGTAACCATTTTGTCCTACCTCCACTACTACTATAACCTCTTTTTAATGCTTGAATGACATTGTTTTTCATAAACCAACATCAATTCACAAACAAATCAAGCCTTTAACAGCTAAAATCTACCAATTCTAAAATTTTGATAATGTTTAATTTACAACAGTAAAGATCTGTTGCATAAAAGCGAGCACAGAAGTGAAAATGTACGATATACATGATGTTTACAGGATAACGACATTTTGTTTCGATAACCTACAAGCATACTGGAGGTAGGAAAGTACAGCGTGGACCCTTCTCTCCACACACTGAGTTGGAACAGCCTATAACCGACTCAATTATGGAAGTCATAGATAGATGACCCTTAAATTAAAACATGCTATATTTTATAATAGATAAACTAATATAAAAAAGGCCTGCCGAACAAGAGATTCACATGCTGTATTACTTAAGAGTGTTGGATAAGCTAACTCTAAAGAAGATTGATGAAGGGGTACCACTGGCAGGTGTCATATTCAATTAGACCGCTTTGCCGGGAGACTTAGTCTTTACAGAAACGGTATTGTCAGTGGTCCTTTTGTTTGGAGCCAAATTGACAGGAGCCTTTTTGTCGTGAGCCAAAAATGACGCTAGCCTATTTGTCGGGAGTCGTAATGACGGGGGCCATTTTGTGGAAAAAACTAAATGACGGGAGCCTGCATGTCGGGAGCCAAAATGACGGGAGCCTATTTGTTAGGAGCCTTATTGACTGGAGCCCTTTTGTCGGGAGCCTAAATAACGGGAGCATATTTGTCGTGAGCCTAAATGACCGGAGCCTGTTTATTGGGATCCTTTATGACAGGGTCCATATGTCGCTGGCCATTTTTACGGGGTCGAGGCCGATTTGTCGGGTTCGTTTTGACGGGGACGTTTTATCATTGCCCGTTTTACGCCGCACGCAATGGTTGACATAGAGGGTGCTACACACACCCTCCTCAATGGTTGACATAGAGGGTGATACACACACCCTCCTCACCCAACTCGATGGTTGACATAGAGGGTGATACACACACCCTCCTCACCCAGCTCAATGGTTGACATAGAGGGTGATACACACACCCTCCTCAATGGTTGACATAGAGGGTGATACACACACCCTCCTCACCCAGCTCAATGGTTGACATAGAAGGTGATACACACACCCTCCTCAATGGTTGACATAGAGGGTGATACACACACCCTCCTCAGCCAGCTCAATGGTTGACATAGAAGGTGATACACACACCCTCCTCAATGGTTGACATAGAGGGTGATACACACACCCTCCTCAATGGTTGACAAAGAGGGTGATACACACACCCTCCTCACCCAACTCAATGGTTGACATAGAGGGTGATACACACACTCTCCTCACCCAACTCAATGGTTGACATAGAGGGTGATACACACACCCTCCTAACCCAGCTCAATGGTTGACATAGAGGGTGATACACACACCCTCCTTACCCAGATCAATGGAAGGTGGACAGTTTGCTCCCTATGTTATATAAGCAAACATGGTCATGTTGCCTGTAGAAATGTGTTCATCTGTGATAGTGACAATTCAATTAGAGTTTAAGATAGCAACTACATTGAGGTCTTAGAGCAGGTAGAGTCAGGTTAATTACATAAGAAACATAAAAAAAACTATAAATAAACGGAATTTATATTTTTAATTTTCCCTTTCAAAAGAGAGCCAGAAATAATCTTGATCTGCAGTGTACACATGTGAAAGTGACGAGCAATTGTATAGTTATAGTGTAACTTTTTAAATAAAGTTAGTGCTTCTTACAATATAATGTAACCTTTATTTTTTAATAGGTATGCAAAAGTTTAAAGATTAAACATAAATCAATAACAACATTTTAAACGACAAAATATTATTTCTTAAGAAAGATATTTGTATAGAGTATTTAATTAATTACTTATTTAGTAGTTATGGTAAACAACTGACATAAGTTTTCTCCCTTAATGGTTTTTCTTCATATTTACATGAGGCGGAGTAACACTTTTTCTAGCGATCAAAATTTTCAAACAAATGAAACATTGCTTTAAATATTAACGATCTCAAATCAACAAATTTTGTTTAGATTGAATGCAAAGGCGTCTTGAAATTTTTAAAAAAATATTTTTTTTTAAACTGAACAAATGTTGCGAAGAGGGTTTGTAAGTAAGCTGTCTAGCATAATTCAGGTACCCAACAGACAGAGCTGAGTAGACTCCGACCTACCGAGCCATACACGGAATCCGAACTCGAGATTTTTCTGTTATCAGTTACAATCTAGTATTTAGAAAAGAAATTATAAATACATCATTTCCCCTGCAAATAAAAACAAGAAACAAAATCTACATGGGAGGTAATTTCGTTTTGTCACCGCCTCCGAGAAGTAACTCGCTTGTATCATCCCATATTTCTCTAAAGATTTGTTAGAAAGGAGACCACACTTTAAAAAAATGTAAGCAGTAGTTAATTAAAATGTATTTTAAAATGACACATCCGTTTGTATAGGGCTTAACCTTCAAATTTGAATGGCATAAATGTATAAATGTAATTACAAAATATAGCTTAATATATCGTGATATAACATTAAAGTATATATATATATATATATATATATATATATATATATATATATATATATATATATACGGCAACTCTAGTCTATGCCAAGGAGAAGGAAATGAACACCCTGTTATAAAGGGTGCGCGGACCTTTGACCACAGAAGCATTGACCATATGTTGTTTGACCACAGAGGGGCTTTGACCATAGGGGCTTTGACCATAGGGGCTTTGACCATAGGGGGTTTGACCATAGGGGGTTTGGCCACAGGTGTTTTCACAGCAGAAAGGTCTTTGATCACAGGTGGTTTGTCAACGTGTGTTTTATCACAAGCGGTGTGTGCGGCTTTGATCACAGGTGTTTTGTCCATATAGGGTCTTTGATTACAGGTGTTTTGTCCATATAGGGTCTTTGATCACAGGTTTTTTGTCCATATAGGGTCTTTGATCACAGGTGTTTTGTCCATATAGGGTCTTTGATCACAGGTGGTTTGTCCATATAGGGTCTTTGATCACAGGTGTTTTGTCCAATGCTGGCGTTTGATAACAAGCGCTTTGTCCTTATATGGTAAGGATTAATTTTAAAAGTTGTGTAATTATATTTTAAATTGCGGCAGGATGTAATAGTATGTTAATTCATCTGTCATTTAGTTGACCTTACAAGTGTTACTTCTTTGACTATTCCTTTGGCATGTTTTTTATCCTTTTTTATCCTTTATATATGCTTTGTATTTTTTAAGTACATCTACATTATTTATTTGTTAAACTTGTTATATGTGGCATTATTTGTGTTCCGTTTATATTTAAAATAAATCTATGAGGTCTAGCACCAGCCTTTATGTGGAGACTAAAATATCGTTCTTGACTATTTTAGTACATATTAATTTCTATTAATGGACTTTCAGGAAACATGTAAAAATTGGTATTAATTGTATTATAAATTAAAATAGCAGTTTATTATTTCTATTTTAAAATCTTTAAATTATGCCCCCCCCCCTATGGCCAAACCCCCTATGGTCAAACCCCCAATGGTCAAACCCCCTATGGTCAAAGCACCTGTGGTCAAAGCAGCTAGGGCCGTTGTAAAGACTAGTTGCACTGACTTCAACTTATAAAACCAAACTCTTTTTGTATTATTGTATTTATTTGCCGATTTATTATTATATTTATGTCTGTATTTATGATAGAACCAAAACTTATTTGGATAAATTGTATTAGACTATTAAATATGTATTACTGTAAACTCTTATGACAAATAAAAGGCAATTTAAACACTTTTGCAATGGCTAATAGTACCTTCCTAACTCCTATTCTCCCTTTCCTCATTTCATGTTGGACGTGTAACCTTTCCCTTTTATAATATAATACACCCACGTATCAAACACCCCCATCCCCACACTGATATAAATAATCGCTTACACAGCTACCACTATGGAGGGAAAAAAACGTGAACGATAAAAGGGAAATAACTGCTTAAATAATCCACAGTCCCATCATTACATCGGTTTTAGCCCCTTATCAAACGAGCATCTAAAATTTCGAATCACTTTCTGCCAACAAAAAGGTACAGAACCTGGAAAACGATCGACCCCTGCTCCAACCTACTTTAACTAGATTTCTGGTCTGATGGTTACTAACATTGTACTTATAATATCAACAATACATATTTCAACACATTGTATTCAACTGACAAATTATGCATTACTGAAACCCTTTTTACAAAGAGGAAAATAAACCCCGTTGTAATATCTAGCTTTACAGACTGCAATCTTTATAACTATACTTGTATTCACCCTTTTACTCCTTTCATGATCTTGATGTTTATTCCTCTTTCATTATTAATACCTTACTTTTTGCCCTACACATTGTTAAAGTAGTTTCTTTTCCTTGTGTGTAAATAGAATACTAGTTGGTAAACATGTGGATGGTCTATGATGTGGTGGCCATAGGTGCAACTAAAAGACGGCTTGTTTGATTGGGGATTGTGACCAGCTCGGTCATAGAGTTCCTTGAGTGCAGCACTCGCAGAGAACATTGTCAGCAGATCATGAGATACGGAGTTATACAGTCAGTGCTTCTTACAGACTTTTTTCTCCGGGGGGGGGGGGGCACTTGAAATTTTCGGGGGGTAGACTTTCCTCGGGGGGGGGGGCGGACACTGTTAAAATTATATATTTTCCATATAAATTATATAAATTTCATTTCGAAGAGGTGCCTGGAAGAAACTCTGGATACAGTGTGTGGACTAGTGACATTGGAGGTTTATTGATTTTTATGTTATTTTTGGAACTGTGATTATGCATCATGAAATAAAGTGTTGTAATCTCGAACCTGCAGTCAGAGTGTGATTCTTTATACAAATCGGATGTGTCAATGCCGAATGAGGTGTCCACAGCCTAGCGACAGAAGTCCTAAGTCGTGGACAAATACCTACACGACAGGTGGTAAGACACCTCTGTCGCATCTAGGTGCTGCGAGAAGGGGTACAACGCAACCTATCAAGGTACGTCACACGTCTGTCACATTTGGCGTCGGCAGGATGGAAACGAGAAACACACACAAACAACCAAGAATCATAAAACAATCACAACAACACACCATCGGTTAGTCATGTAAATACATTGGTACAAGGCGGGCGACGTGATACAATCTATATATATATAATTCTCTTCTGGGAGACGCTAGAAAACAAGCTGTAAACGCGCTCCCTACCACCCCACCCCTACATGGTCTTAGTAAGCTGTGTTTACTCTAAATGTTTACAAGCAGAGCCGGTTTAGTGACGACTATTAGGGGCAGATAATTTAGTTTGAAACGATTTTAAACGTAGGGGGGGGGGGTATGGTCCTTAACGAGCTACTTATAGTGTTTTAAAGAAATATTTTCAGTTGCAGCGTTGGTACTGTCGAATTCACAAATTATGAATTACTGAATAGGAGAAAAAACAACTAAATAGCGGCGTATGTTATGCCGCGGGCCGACTCGTATTCAATATTTTACCTCCCTTTAATATTTTGTTTGTTATTACAGGGGAGACTATCAGCTTACAATTTGCTATTTTTACAAAATAAACTTGAAAAAAAAGTTAATTACAAAGTATACCATTTGTCGCTATTTTCACACAAAACATTATTTAAATCAGTTTTGTTTTAATCGATATTATGGTAATTGATTTATTTTCAAATAGATATTAATTTTATCTTAACTTAGTTCCGATACTATAAAACTTTAATATTATTTTTTAATTGGTTATATATATTTTAATAGCATCTAATGATGTGGTATATGTTATTTGGTGTCATAAATATTGGATCCCTTTAAACGGGACAAACTTTAATTTAAAAAAAGAGAGGTGTGGGAGGACTGCAACAGATACAGATATACATACAGATGTTTAAAAAGGAAGAATGTTTGATCTGTTGTGTTTCATTGTACTCGACATAACATACCAGCTGCTTATAATATTTATAAAATGTATTTCAGCTCTACTTAAAAGCTCAAACCCCCTCAACCCAAAACGACTATGAAAAAAAATCCATTGAATCACCTTTGAATTACACATTTGCATTTTCAGGTTTAAAATAAGATTGTAATTAGACGTTTTGTATTAGTTCTTTTTATAAGCAAACCATCTTAAATTAATTTAAGTAGGTTACATCTAAGAAAGAGGCATTACTATTGTAAATCTGTATCAGTCCTCACAAGCCGATGATGAAAACTGTAATACTAAAGCGAACATGGCAAGGCAAACTGACGCTGTACATTACATGTCTGAGGCCAATCGTGCACTATAACTTTCAAATATATTACAATTAATTAAAAGGTAAGGGTTACCTTAATTAACTTATGTTGAATTTTGTAGCAATAACCAATCGCTAAAATTTTTCGAGTGACGCCACAACCGCTAGTCTGGTGCAGAGGCGTTGCACCCTTACTGGCGCCCCGGGACAAACTTTTAATTTGCAACCCCCCTCCCCCCCCCCCTCAAACTTTCTATTTGCATCCCCCTCCCCATATATTTTTTATATTTGTAATGCAAAATTGCTGCTAAAATGAGATTTTAATTTGTTTTTCCAACCCATTTTGGCGCCCCCTAAGGTCGGCGCCCGGGAACATATACAAACCCCGCCCCCCCCTTCTCCCCTAGCTACGACTCTGGTCTGGTGCTGTTAACGAAAATAAACCATTACGTCATAATCCCTTCGTGTATCTACTTCTACAAAAAGTTTTTTATATTTACCACTCCTCGTGTTACCAGACTGGAAATAAACAATAAGAAAAGTTACCCTTGTACGAGCATTCAGGCTATTCTTAGAAACAAGAGACACCACACAAACAAAGCCTTGTCTAAAAATAGAAAATTATCCAGGTAACTCTTCGGGGGGGGGGGGGGGGCTAAGCTCCCCGAAAAAAGTCTAACTCCCCCCCCCCCCCCCCGCCGAACGAAATTAAAGTTTTATAGAAAATATATAATTTTGACAGTGCCCCCCCCCCCCCCCCGAAGAAAAAAGTCTGGAAGAAACACTGCCAGAAACTGAATTTTTTTCCGTATACAATTAGTTTATACATTTTTGAAGATGCAAATTAAATGTAATAATACTTCCTTTTTTAAAGGAATGATAAGTTTCAATAAAAAATGTAAATGTAATGTCATCATTACTTTCATAATGTGTTTCTTTAATTTGTTTAAACTTTTAAGACCGCATTAACGCGTGGGAAGGGCACACTAGTTATATATAAATCACAATGTCCTACAGTAATATCGATTTTTCAACCTTTATCTTAAATATCGTTTTCACTCAGAATAATTTTTTACTTCTTTTTTTAAAAGATCTTTAAGTAAAAAAAAAACGATGCATTACTACACTAAAATCCTTTTATTGAAGATTAATTCTATATCCCTTAAAGAAGGGACACAATTTTACAATGCAAGGGAAATTACTTAATAAAATAGCTTAAATAAAAACGAATCGAACACCTCATAACAAAATACACCATTTCTATTTTATTGTTTTACATATACAATGTATGCAATTGTACAGTATGCAAACAGCTTTGTACTAATTTTAGATAAAAAATAAAATATAACTTGTACCAAATTTTCACTTAGAACAGAGACACATTAGCTTTATTTTAAGAATCATTATTTAAGTTGTGTTAAAATATGCTTAACCACATTCCGCTCATTTTGTTCCATTTTAAATTTCTGGATCCTTTACAAAAGGGACAAATCTGCACTTATCTTAGCCCAGCGGTCGGCTACCTTTAGAGACGAAGAGCCAAAAGTAACAATTTACAAAATTTCTCAGTTTTTTAACGTGCCAGTTATATTATATTCCAATATTGTGGTATTTCATAAGGATTAGGTAAATAGATTTCATTTTTGATTTGAAATAAATAACGTTAACTATGAACTAATCACTGCACTACAATATTTACTCTAGCAGTCAGTCTATAATTTATAGTGGGAGTATTGTAGGATAATCTGGAGTGATTACAAGCCACTGTTTTCTTGAGTTTGTGGATCAATGTATTATTGTAGTGAATAGTATGGATGGATGAATGTTCATTATACGATGTTACCTGTTCGTATTGTTCATGTCCAACCCTCGTGCTATATGTTACCTGTCTGTATTGTTCATGTTCAACCCTCGTGTTATATGTTACCTGTCCGTATTGTTCATGTTCAACCCTCGTGTTATATGTTACATGTCCGTATTGTTCATGTCCAACCCACGTATTATATGTTACCTGTCTGTATTGTTCATGTTCAACCCTCGTGTTATATGTTACTTGTCTGTATTGTTCATGTTCAACCCTCGTGTTATGTGATGTCTGTTGTCACGTTGACCTCTCCTGTTTGTTCTTGTTTATTGTACGGGTATAATAGGGGTGTGGTCAGAGGTCTCAGTCTAGTAACTTCCTAATACCAGGTTAGTAGAGTTTAGTTCGCTATAGTAGCCATTGTTTTCTGCTCGATGTCATTTGTGGTTATTATGTGGAAAGAGGGGTGGGGGTGGTGGTGTTAATGAAGAAAATGTACGAAAAAGTTACCTCATTGTCAACGCTTTAATAGAAGTATATTGTGATATAGTTGTGTCAAATATTACAGATAAATGAATAATAAACCTAAATCAATGGCTAAATATATCAATATGGTCCAGAAAATAGCTTTAAACAGCAGTGTCTGCGAGCAAGATTAGCTATATAAACAGCAGCCATTTGTAAAATATAGTGGCTTCCCCTGAATCTCGCGCTATAAGTTTACAAAAAAAAAAAAAACTTTAACAAGATGGCTGCTATCTATATATATAATTCTCTTCTGGGAGACGTTAGAAAAAAAGCCGTAAGCGCGCCTAGCAGTCCCCTCTTTTCCTCTCTAGGCATATCGCAACCACCCCCACCCCCACATGGTCTGGTGAGCTGTAGTTCACGCTAAATGTTTACATCGTAGAGCTGGGTTTAGTGACCGCTATTAGGGGCAGATAATTCAGTTTTAAACTATTTTATAATTAGGGGAAGAAACTAAGTGGAGGCTGCTTTCACGTGGGTGGGGGAGGGGGGGGGGTAGGGGTTGGGGGAAAGGAGGGTTTTAGTGTTTTAACGCAAATATTTTCAGTGGCAGCATTGGTACTGTCGAATTCACAAATTATGAATTACTGAAAAGTAGAAAATAAAACAAATAAATAGCGGCGCATGATACGCCGCTAGTTGGCTCGTGGTAAATAAACATGGTTGCATCTGTTGGAAACATCGCTAGTCTTCATTTATTACTGAAAAGTTTTAATTTAATTGTTTAAAACAGGTACATAAATGAAACAAGCAAACTTTTTTGTATTTTTCAAAACATAAATCGTCCTCAAAATATGAAATAATTATTAAAATTTAAGGAGTCACCTGTTTTTCTCAATACTAGACGTGGGCGATTTTACGAACCTAAAACAGGGGTTGGCAACCTGCGGCTCGCGAGCCGCATGCGGCTCTTTTGATATCAAAATGCGGCTCTCCAGCTCCTTGCACAAACACTAATAATCTTAATAAAAAAATATTTGAAATATAGAAATGTTAGTGGCTCTTAAAAACCAGGGACATTTTGGAGATTGTAACTTTTGGCCTTTCCGCTTCAAAAGGTTGCCGACCCCTGCTAATTGTTAATGTATTTTAGTGTGGACGACAGACCAACAATCTTATGTCCAGTTGACCCATTTGTTAACCTTCATAACGGCGAAGGCTTGTTCTGATTGGCCTACAGAAAATATTATTTCCACTAATATGTTTTTGTTCAAGTGTCGTCTGTGTCCACTGTGTTAGCGTTAGAAAGTTGTATGATGGTACATAGGTTGGATTGTTTCCCCTCTTGTTGAGGGTTTTATGGAGCGCATTTATTCAGTTAAAACGGTACATGCTACTGCTGGTCTTGATGAAAACGTAGTTAGAACCACTGAACAAAAGGAGAGAAAGGATGAGGAATGTGTAACAATTAGTGGACAGCAATGGCGTCGTTATAGCCAGTAACAATCTTTATATTACACTGGTATTAAACCTAATAAATAACCTCATTGTTAAAATTGTATTATGTACGGGCAGGTAAGGTAATGAGATGGTTCCACGTTTAAAACAATCATCTGTATAGATTATGTAGAACAACATTAGGCAATAGGCAAGTCACATGTATAGATAAGTTAGAACAACATTAGGCAATAGGCACGTTATAAACAGCTAAATACAGCTGTATAAACGTAGGGTTCATGTTTTATGGTCACGCTGAGTTGATATTGGAAATGGTTGATGTGTTTGGTGGAGGAGATTGTGTTGCTAACGCTGAGATTATCTGGTGTAATTATTTATGGTGAAACAATTGTTGACTTTGTTAACTGTTGACTTTGGGGTGTTAAGTAGTATTTATAGATATTTAATTATGACCTTGAGCTATATTTTCTTATATATTATTGTATTAGAAAATTGCAAATATTGAAAAAATTACATTTTATTTTTAAGTTTTCAGAATTACACTTACTGAAGTATTTAATACCATTGAACACAAACTAATTTAGTATTGCTGTAAATTTACTAGCGCGTGATATTAAAATTATAACAAACCAGAATAATAACAATGGCCACGATTTAGATGAAATGATTCAGTCATGTGGGTTGGTTAACTCTCTTCATATAAGAGGGCTTAAGCTACATATAGTAGAAATGTGAATTAGCTGTGTACAGTTGTCATGCCCCAATAATATCCCCCTCCAAAGGTTACCGATACCAGCTTTACTTTGTTAACTTTTTAAGGAGATTCCTGGTGTTAGATTGGGAGCTGTTCGCATAGTGAGGTGCATACATGGATGAGAGCCATGAACACTCAATACAAGCCCCCAGAGACGGATCCGTGCCCTAGAAATAAGATGTCTGATGTCCTAATGTACGCCTGTGGGGGGGGGGGGGGATAGCGAGGGTAACAAAAGAGAAGATGGCTGGATGACATCTGGGACTGGACCGGAACATCTTTTGCAAATTCACTTTGATGGATGCTAGATTGAAAGAAAACTAGACTTTTGAACATAGTTTCTGCATTTTAGACCATGGTATGGCTAACCCAATTGACCATTATCAGTATTTTTAGCTGTCCTAAACAATTAAATTATTGGTCTAACAATACAAAATCAGTACACAGCTTAATTTTCGCGTGATTAGCCATATTGGGCCGTTCGTTGCTAGCGTCCCATTTATGGGACGTTTTTTAAAAAATGGATATTTAAAAAAGTATTGATTTTAAAAAAAAATCCATAGTCATTCCTTCATTCAGTGCCCAAAAGCTAAACCATATCAAAAAATTATAAAAATTTGAGACCTTGGGATAATATGGGTTAATAAAATAGTATGAAAAGTTGTGAGAAGTGCTGTTAAGGCTGACTGGCTAATGGGAGAAACCTCCTGAGCCGGTGATATAGTTAAAAAAATAAAAAAATAAAATTAACAGCTTCTAAAGTGGATAGAGATAGTCCTAGAAAAATATTATTTGATTACTAATTTTACTATTTTGCCAAAACATATATATGTTTTTATATGAATAAATGTTATTTCATATTTAAAGCTATTTATTTTAAATAACAAATCAAATGTATTTTCCTAATCCTAATCAAATACCAAACTATTGAACTAAAATTGTGGCTCTTAAAAAACTGGGAAATTTTGAATATTGTAACTTTTGGCTCTTGCGTATCAAAAGGTTGCCGACCCCTGGGCTAGAAGAATGAAGTGTAGGGTAGCTCGGGGTTTGAGTTAGGTGTGGGTCGGTACAGTGTTGAATTTTTTTCAGACTGCTGTTCATGTGTCGCAAGGTCTATTTTATGGCGGTCGGCGCTGTTATTTTAATGTATTGAATTCTCATTAATTAAACTATGTCTCTCTTAGAACTCTTCCAAAAAAAAACACAAAGATTACAATTGCGCCAATTTTTACACGCTCCTTATAGAAAGATAATGATGCAGTCAGCTGCTTATTCATTTTAATTGCTTTAAGGGGATATGCAAGTGTAGCACTATAGTATAACACAGGGGTCGGCAACCTGCGGCTCGCAAGCCGCATGCGGCTCTTTTTATGTCAAAATGCGGCTCTCCAGCTCCTAGCATAAACATAAACAGTTATATTATTTCATATTCAAAACAAATATTAGACTATAAAGAAACACAACTTTCAACAGGATAAAAACACTCATTAGAGAACAGTGAGAATAGGTGCAGTAGAAAGTATACGGACAGCTGACAGCCATTTGGGCACCAGGCCTAGCCCCACAGCCGTGCTATGGACAGCCCTATGACAACAATTCCATGCTTGCCACTGCCCAAGTGCCGACGTTTTCGAATATCGTTCAATGGGGGAATGTTATTTTATTCAGAATGCATTCCTCTACCTGTCATTAATCATTAATTTGACCTGAGTGACGAAGTTTGTTTTTTTAGTAACTAGCCGTCCCGGCCAGGCCCTGCTCTGGCTTCTGTGAAAAACCTTTCTGTTAAAGACCATTACCTGTGTGTTTAGTAATCATCATAAACCCGGCATTGCACACCCAAACCAAAACCAAAACAACAAAACGCAAACATAACGCTAACACAATTACAAATACAAACGAAAACAAAAACCTAACAACTAACCCAACCACAACCACAAACACCAATACGAACACAAAGAAAAAAACAAACGAAAAAGCAAACGAAAACAAACCAAATCCAAAACCAACCACAAACCCAAAGAAAAAAACACAAACGAAAAAACAAACGAAAACAAACCAAATACAAACGCAAAACCAACCACAAACACAAATACAAACACAAACGCAAAGAAAATAAAACACAAACGAAAACGAAAAAAGAAAGAACAAAAACGAACCAAATCAAAACGCAACCACTAACGCAAACACAACCTAAACACAAAGAAAACACTAACGCGAACATAAACGCACAGTGCTCAGAGTCTAGCCCGGGGCGGAATCGCCTGTTTCAGCTTAATAAACGACTATAGTACCCCAACTTATTCATAGTCTTTTGCACTCACTTTAATGAACGTAGGCGCGAAACCGAGCACGGGAGGCCCGGGACCCCAAATGGCACCCTGTCTGGGCGCCAGAGGACGCACCATGACGTCACCGCCTGATTGAACTTAGTAAACGACTATAGTACATAACTTATTCATAGTCTTTTGAACTCACGCGAACGTATATACCATAGCGTACACCGGAAGGCCCGGGGCGCCAAATAGCACCCTGTCGGGGTGCCGGAGGACGCCCGGATTTGATTCACTTAAAGACTATAGTAACCTTTCTTACCCATAGTCTATCGCACTGTTAAAAACAAAACTATGCAGCATAGCGCTCACATGATAGCCCAGGGTGCCAAATCGAACCGTGCAAGGGCGCCGGCGGACGCGCCTGTTTCAATTTAGTGAACAAAAATGATAATACTCCAAGCTTATCCGTAAATGGAAAGAAATAAACATATAGGATTTGTAGGACCTGGCTTATTAAATGTTATTGATTTAAAAAAAAAAAAATTGAACAGTATGTTCAGTGTATAGAATAAATAAAAGGCAGTGTTAAAAATACCTAACGACATTGCACTTAATCAATCCCCGCTAATTATGTAATTATTTTTTTTTTCTTAACACCAAAAACAAAGTAATAAAATGTAAATTCTTTCTTCTTAAGAATTTTTTTTATTAAAGGGAAGTAACTGTGCAGTCAATACATTTCCGACACAATTTTAGAAATTTTATAAACGTCGATACACTTTTTAAAAATTTTATGTCGTGTTCATAATTGAAAATTATTCTTCTAAGTAAATAGAATGAAAATTGTTTTTAAAGACTTTCAATGGTAATTTTTTGACTCGTAAATTTAGACTATGAGCACGATAAAAAATCTAACACTTAAATCCATAGAACTGTCAACGACAAACTTTTTTGCCACACGTTACAGAACTGAGCTTTATATATTAGATTAGCTTCCTACGGTCGAGCTGGGTACTGGACGGTGGGGTGCGAGTTTAACCTGGGCTCTGTGGGGTAGAAGAGCCTGGTGAGAGCCAAAGGACAGAAGCGACCGATGCACGGTAATCAAACCGATAACCAAGCCAGTTAGTCGGAGTTGGTCGTGTTGAGGCCTAACTGGCTAATGGGAGACAACTCCTGAGCCGGTGATATCCGTAAAGACAGAAAAAAAAAACAGCTTGAGATAGTCCTATTGTTATATTATTTCATTACTAATTTTATAACTGCCAAAACATGTGTATAATTTTTTTGTATGAATAAATATTATTTCATATTGAAAGCTATTATTTTAAATAACAAATCACATTATTTACATAGTCCTAATCAAATACCAAATATTGAAGAAAAAATGTGGCTCTTTAAAAACTGGGAAATTTTGTAAATTGTAACTTTTGGCTCTTCCGTCTCAAAAAGGTTGCCGACCCCTGGTATAACAAATCATTAAATCTCTATTCCCAAGATGGTAAATTTAAAAAAAAAAGATTTATGCAGCTAGTATATATATATATATATATATATATATATATATATATATATATATATATATATATATATATATATATATATATATATCTTCTGTGGGTGTGCCTTCTCCTTCTATCTTCTTGAAATGTGGGTGTGTGAGGATGGTATAGTTAGTTAAAGTATACTAACGACTTCTAATGTCAACACGGATCATATTCATAATCAAAACCTTAACACGATTTCTACCCGTTTAAAACATGAAGGGAAACTACGACTTACCATCACGGCGATGTTTTCGATGGTACTGCGCATACGTGTGTTTACAATCGCAGAACCCTAACCCTAACCCTAATCCTATCCCTAACCGTAGCGCTGACCCTGGCAATTGGTCATGCGCAAAATTTATTGTTGGCACCACAAGATGCTAAACGGAATGTATTTATTAATTTTACCCCTTTTACAAGAGGGCCAGAAATGAGCATACGTGAAAATGCCAGAGTGTAGTAAATCCAAATGAATAATTTTTATATAATACATTTTGAAAGATAGCTAGTGTTTCTCATTATATAAAGTTATCATTATTTAAAAAAATTATGGAAAAGAAGTTAAATAATTGAGCAAAATTAAAATTAAAATTCTAATGTTCATAACAATATGGAAAAATTAGTTATTTGTATATAGTTTTTTATTAATTACATATTTATTTATTTTTTGTAAACAATTGACGTCGATTATTTCCCTTTCAGGTTTTTCTTAACTTTTACGAAGGGGAAGTAACACTTTTTCTACAGGCCAAACCTACTTGTATTAGCCGCCGCTTTAAAAAATAAACCGGGAGTGATCTCCCCTAAACTTTCTCGAATATTCTTATATAAAATAACAGGGGATGGAAACTCGGGCTATAGACATGATTTTTAATCCATTTTAAATACTTAAAGTTTTAAAAATAGAATAAAATCTCGTAGACAAATTAATTGCACACCAAGTGAACGCAAATAAAAAAAAGCGCATAATAGTGCGCAATATTGTTAGTACTTTTAAAATTTACATTAGTTTTTTGAGAAATCGGAAGTAGCGTAAATTACTACTTCCAGTCAACGGAAATTACTCAAAATTTTACAGAAGGTAGAGAATTATATCTTTTACTTACATGTGAAATTTCATTTATCTATCTGAAATAGTACTCAAGTTATAGGCTTTTAAAAAATTCAAAGTAGGAAAAGTACCACTTCCGGTTATCGGAAATCGCTCAAAAGTTGATACGGATCTACGATTTTGATAAAATACTTATATATGAAATTTCATCAACCTAGCTGTAACGGTACTCAAGTTATCGTGTTTACACACGGACAGACACACACACAGACAGACATACACACACACAGACATACGGACAAGATTGCAAAATAATGTTTTTCCGTATCAGTGAGGTGTAAAACGTCGAGATTTGTAAAAATCTCGATTTTTTTTTTTGCACGATTACAATACTTTCTCTATACTACGTATATACGAGAAAGTAAAAATGCCAAAATAAACAAAGTGTAAACAAATGAAACACTGTATCAAATATTTTCTATCTCAACTGAACAAAGGTTGTTTAGACTGAATGCTTAAGCGCTTAGTAAGTAAGCTATGAGTTTAAAGATCAACTTATGTGAGGTAATATTCAGTAGCGTAGCGAGGGGGGGGGGGGGACATATGTCCCCGGGCGCCTACCTTAGGGGGCGCCAAAATGGGTTGGAAAGATAAATTGAAAGGTTGAGGGTGGTTGAGTGGGGGGGGGGGGTGCAAATGGAAATCTCGAGGGGGGGGGGGGGGGGGTTGGGGGTGGAAATCGAAATTTTGAGGGGGGTGCAAATGGAAATCTCTAGGGGGGGTGCCAATCGAAAAGTTTGTCCCCGGGCGCCGGGAAGGGTCGATACGCCTCTGGGTAATATGTTATGTTTTTTCCACTGCCCTAGTGAAAACACTTTGTTACCTATATGTGCCCTTCTTTCTTTTTCGAACTCAAACAATAAACTCGATTAACTGTACTCAACGATCAACTTGACTACTCGATATTCACAAAACACGATTACTGAACTCACGATTGCCAAAAACTCTATTCAACTCCCCTATTTGATCGACCTAAACTCTCAGCTCACAATTACGCATCTCTTGGTTACGATAAAAACTGTTTTAATCTAAGATATAAGATCAACTCGATACTCTATGATTACACAACCCACAATTACTCAAAACTATCCACCTTTTCAACATTCTGTTTTTCTAACTTTTCAGTCTATTCTGGCCTCAAACCACACTATTAAGTACCATAGTCAATAACCATTACCTCCCCTACATGAATAGAACAAACAACTTGTACGGGAGAGAATTTTTACAAGTTGCAAAATATAATATTTTAAAAATTCATGTACACACGAAAAAATAAACCGTAAAATAATTAATTATTTAATAATAATGTGTTTTAAGAAAAGGCAAAAAAAAAAATATAAAAATTTTAGGTAAAATTAACTTTAATATTTATGTTTAACTCACAATACAGACACACAGACTTTATTACAAATTTTTTATAACATTTTTACCTTCAAATTATACCTAAGTTTTGGATCCCAGGAATGTGACAAAGTTAAATAATAAGTGCAATCGTATGGAGACACATGTCTGTCTGTGGTTGTATGTATGATAGCTCGCTACATCCGAAAGTATATGCCAGCAGTTCGTACACGATACATTAGTGTGAGTACTGTTGGCTTGTTTCTTAACCCTTTATCTACTGACGGTACTTATAAGTACCACTTTAATTAAGTGCCTGTATTATATTAAATTAAATACGAATTTTAAAAATTATTGATGTATTTTATAGTATTATCTCCCCCGAGTCGCCGGTAGTCGGAGGTATCAATGTTTTAAAAAAAATTAATGGTGTGGCGCTTTTTCAATGTCTTGCTATATCGGTAGTTCACAATTTTTCTGTACATTTCTCACACCCGTTCCTGATTTCCTTTTGTTTTACCTTATTTTTCAAGTTTTCAACCCCAAATATTTTTTATTGGCACCTTCAATAGTCAGGCAAACGCGTTTAACTTCTAGTTATACAATTTTAATCAAATTGTCTTTGTATTAGATCGATGTTTACAAGTGGACTTATAAGTACCGTCAGGGCACACGGTCATTTTTTTAGGATTTTTAGAAAATTGCAGATTTGTTAGGTGGAGTTACATAACTATTGTCTTGATCATTACTTATCGAAATGTACTCAAAAAATGATATTTACACATGTATAAGAAGGTTTGCATATGGTTACCTAAGAAATATTGTAATTACATGTTAATTTCTAGTAGTAAAAAAATAACAAGAATAAAAGTATCAGTTGCAGGCTCGTTTATGAGGTTTAGTATACTTCATTTGTATACCAAAGCCTAGTTCTAGTAGTAAGATTTAACTTGTTAGTTATATTTACTGCAATGAACTGTCTTGCCTACAACAACTAGCATTTACGTAATGTATACCTGTAGACTAGTAATAGTCCATACTTCTGCATATAGTATAGATCTATAAGGTAAATTTTAATCAGTAAACAGAAAAGAGTAATCCACTACTTCTTCCAAAACACATTGAGCTCACTTCTATTTATGAACTTTGCACTGCAGTGTAGAATTGTCATAACATTATAGTATGCTACAATTATATTAGTATTTCTAGTAGTTGTGTGCTGAATGACTAGGCTTTTGTTTGTTTATGCGGCTCATTGTAGTAGTTATTGGTAGCTTCCAGCAAAAGCATATTCATTCCGGCAACAGTTGCAACACTAGAAAGACCACAGACAAGATTGAGGGAGCATGACATGTCGACTACTTTTTCTGTGTTTGAGGTCTAAGATGTGTTCCGATAGAAAATCCAGTAAAAATCGTACTCAAAATATACTTTTGTGCTGTATTTTGTGTGAAAATTACAAAAAGCGATTGTTATAATGATTGCCATGTTATTAGTTAATAAATTGTATCGTTTGTTCCTGTCTTGTAAAAAAAAATTTTTTGAAAAAAAATGTCCTAGTTTACTGACAGTACTTATAAGTACCAATATCTGTTTGGGCCATTAAAAAT
The DNA here is from genome assembly GCF_028476545.2 of Physella acuta. Lineage (NCBI taxonomy): Eukaryota > Metazoa > Mollusca > Gastropoda > Physidae > Physella > Physella acuta. The sequence continues at coordinate 279,544 of NW_026732151.1, read as the reverse complement.
TTATGAAACGAAATTTCCTTCGATATATGCTTTGAATGTGCCAAAAGCAATATAGTAACACATTGTTTAAGTAAAAATCTCATTCAGAACATAATTCCGTAAATAAAGGGTTAAAGAAGCTAAATGCTCATATTTTACATCATTGTATTCAAGTTGAATGTTAAAAATAATGTTGTCCCATCTCATGACAAGAAACTATGTGTGATAGTAGAAAGTGTCATTTATTACAATATTACTCTGAGATCAGACACTGATTTTATTTATGTTTCAATTTATAAGTTATGTTTACCCCTGTTATTAGAGCGAGTAGTTGACAAAGCCAACAGTAAAATGTTGCATCGTATCTATACATGGGACAATGAACTGATAAAGAAATACATTTAGGAGCCTCCTTGTCTCGTGCAACCAAAACTACAACAACCTCCATAAACCTTTGTCAGAAGCCACCTCATCGTGGCCCATAGGTTGAGAGCTATACTGCTTATGGCCACCTATGTTGTGGCCCAAGGTGTTTGGGCCATCATGTCGTGGCCCATAGGTTGAGAGCTATACTGCTTATGGCCACCCATGTTGTGGCCCAATGTGTTTGGGCCATCATGTCGAGTCAGACATGTCAAGTGGCCAGGGTATTGTCAACATAATATCTTGATTTTACAGCGTGGTAAAAATAACTATTACGGCCTTATTAAAACACACAGTTTGTTAGGGAGAGTGATTCAGCTATGGCGAGCCGATGGTTGAAATTATTCAGTCCCATTTACTTCTATATATTTTTACATGTGTATAATAATAATATATATATATATATATATTCTTTTTTTTTCCTTTTATTTTTTTTGGTTGTTAATAGAATGGAATGAAACCATGTATATATAGGAAGTTACGAAATCAACATAAAGTGATAACAATTTTAAAATGAGTTTTTATTTAGTTATACTTAGAGCCCACATTATGTATCGTTTGACCTCAACTTCGACATTTTGGCAAAATTAGTAATAATTATTAGTATTAATTTAAAACGCCTCAGACATATACTGTAATGGTGGTTGGGTGGGAGGGGGGGGGAGTGCGCTGCAGCGGGGCAATTAAATGGTTCTAATTTTTTAAAATCAGGTTAATATATTCGGGATATACTTTTTCCTGTATTCGTAAGGGTACATGATATGTGACTGATCAAATAAAAGTTCAGGTAAAACACGAACAAACTTATCCTTTTTTTCCCATTCTGATCAATGTACTTCCACTTCTTTCGTTTTAACATTTTTAAACGTTTCATTATATTTATTTGTTGAAACGTAAAACCAAAACTAAAAGTATCTGCATAGGCGAATAATTAAAGCAATTAATACAATAAATATGTGAAGAGATGGGGTGACCTAATACAATTTATATTCGATAATGCTTTGGGAGATGAATTGTTTCATCAGTAAAGGGAAAGAAACAATACTTTCTTGACTTTCTTGGTATATCCACTTTTGTTTCCCGCGAGAATGAAGAAGTCAAATTGAGGATGAAAGAAAAGTTCGTTAGTTAACATCACAAGGGGTTGTGTCAGGAAACCAAAGTAGCCTTCTTTAGCCAAAGGCTATTTGTAAATTTGTAACTATATATTTATATATATATATATATATATATATATATATATATATATATATATATATATATATATATATATATATATATATATATATATATATATATATATATATATGAACTCAAATGGATATGTGTGTATATGTTTTTTGTATTTTTGTGTGTGCTTTAGTGCGATCCACCACTCCCCCTCCTCCCCTTTTTAAACATGTAACGCTACCATGTATGGTCAAAATTAATTTGAAACCCACACTCTTTAAGACTATGAGATATTCGTTTGTGAATTTAAAAGGTTTCATAATTGCAAGAAAAATTTGGTAAAAGTAAATTGTGCGTGTTTTTTAAATTTATTTTTCATTTTTTTAAAACCGTTTATATTCAAAAAGTTGGATATTAATTATTACACAATATAGACATCATTTGCAAAGTAGTAATTCAATACAATGTGGTTTTTTTATGTTTAACAATTTTAATTTATATAATTTTATATAAATCACAATATCATACAGTAATATCGATTTTTTCAACCTTTTTCTTTTATACTGTTTTGACTCAGAATAACAATTTACTTTATTTTAAAAAGTTCTTTGATTTAAAAAAAAACGATGCATGACTAAACGACTATATCTTTTTTTAAATTTATTTCCGTATCGTTTACAGAAGTGACACAATTTTTAAATGCAAGGGAAATAACTTTACATAATAACTCAATAGAAAAACAAATCGAACAACTCTTAACAAAATACACCATTTCTATTACTCATTTACTAATACAACGTATGCAATTATTCAATAAGCAAATAATTGTGTACTAGTTATAAATAAAAAGAAAATACAACTTATACCATACTGTCACTTAGAAATAAAGACACATTGGTTTTATTTTAGAATAGTAATTTAAGAAGTGTTAAAATTTAGCTAACCACATTTAGCATTTTTGTTTCACAGATATTTCTGGATCCCTTAAAATGGGACAAAATTACTTTAGATCAGTGTATGTTTGGGGTCGGCAACATGCGGCTCTTTTGATGACAAGATGTTCCCATATGCAAATATTGATAATATTATTATTTTATTTTCTAAACTCATATAAAATATTATTCTGCAACCATATAATAACGAACGATATAATAATGCATATAAACAATAAATACACGCTAATTTTTTTAGAACATTTAGTTACTCAATTTTTCAATGTACTTCCTATTAAAGTGTCCATCCAAAATTGAAAACATTCAACATCATGGTAGCTATCATTTGCTAGAAAACATGGATTGTTTTGGAAAAAAAACCTTTTATCACCAAAAAGACGGAAGTTTTGGCTGAGAGATTTGACCATTTGAAAACAGATGGCGTTCACAGTAAATCATCTCAACACAAAAACAAATGAGATAAGCATTGAACCATTTGGAATTGATGTTGGTTCCCTTAAAATGCAATCGCTGGATTTGAAAACCCAATAATTGTGGGGTTGTAAATTCACAGAACTCAAGAGCAAGTTGCAAGAGTTGGAGGTTAAGAAAAGCATGCAAGTTACACTTCACAAGTACACAGTTCTAAAAGAAATGTTGCCAGAGTTTCTTCTAGGCATCTCTTCGGGGCAGAGCCCCCCTCCTCCCCCGCCCCCCGAAGAATCTATTACTTTAGGGTGAATGAGTAAATAATAAACTTTATCAGCCTAACGCCATTGCTTTTTTTTCTCCCTCTGTTGGCGACATATTTATCGCTTAAAAGCGTTGGTAAGGAAGTCGCAAGTCTTGAACATATGAGACTGTTATATGTGAGTGTTGGTGTGCCCAACATATGAGACTGTTATATGTGAGTGTTGGTGTGCCCAACATATGAGACTGATATATGTGAGTGTTGGTGTGTCCAGCATATGATAATGTTATAGGTAAGTGTTGGTGTTGGTGTGCCCAACATATGAGACTGTTATATGTGAGTGTTGGTGTGCCCAACATATGAGACTGTCAATACCTTTACATCCTTATTTTTATTTATTTTTAATTTATTTCAAAACAAAAGTATGTGCTTAGGCAAATGTATAAGGGGCCGGGGGGGGGGGGGGGGGGGGGGCTAGCGATAGAGAGCAAGACTGCTAACCTGAAATTATCGAGATCGAATCCGGGTCCAAGTCAGTAGAAACATGATGTGTACCTAAATCATGTTATGGAAATTAAGAGCAAGAAACATATGAACTCTACTTCATCTGTCCAGTATAGCTAGGTGCAAAGATAATTATGTATTTTTTTTTATAAATTATATTTCCAACTTATATATCAGCATGTAAGCGTTTTCCTATATTAGGTTTACTTAACTAAGTAGGCTAATTGATAATCTAGTTTACTTTACAATTGTATGAGTCAAATTGCGGTTTATATATTTATTCTACAGCAGCATATAACCATAACAGCCTAATTGATAAAAAACAACATTAACATTTAATAGAAACGTACACACAATATATTGCAACAATTTATACCCTCATCATACCCCAATTTAATATTATACAACTTACGAATATAGCATTAATTAACACCCTGCTAGAAATACTGTGTGGGAGAAAATAATTTCAGCCATTCGCATGATATAGTTGAATCATCCTACCTGCCAAGCCGTATGCCAGCGTCCCTGGCCACTTGACATGCCTGACTCGACAGGATGGCCAAAACATATTGGGCCACTGCATGGGTGGCCTACAGCACCGCAGCTCTCAACATATGGGCCACGATGAGGTGGCTCCTGACAAAGGTTTGTGGAGGTTGTTGTAGTTTTGATTGAACTTTACACGGAGGCTCCTTCGTGGATTTCTTCATCAGTTCATTGTCCGATGTATAGATACGATACATTTTACTGTTGGCGAAACTATTATAGCTATTAGTTGAGTTAAGAGATGAATTATTCTGGCTTGCAAGAGTAGGGGAGGCAAACACTAATTTCTCGAGTTATGTGATATATACAATGTTGTTTCCCTTTAACTGAAAGTCTGCAGTAGGTTTTTTTTTTTTTTTTTGATGAGCAAAGAAAATGTTGTTTCAGCTAGCAACACGAAGTGGTTGCGCCTGGAAAACATAACTTTCCTTAGCCAAAGGCTAATTGTAATAATATTTTTTTTCCAAATGAAAACACTTGTGTAGCTATATAGAACAATACGTCCCATTTTAAGCCATAGCAACATAAAGTTAGGGGAAGTGACTGTAGTCCTCACTGTTATTTCCCCCAGAAAAACGCTCCAGAAACAAAATGCTACAAAAATAAAAAAAAAAAACTACAAAAGAAAACTTTAAAAAAAAACGCTACAAAAATATATAACGTTACAATAACAAAACAATAGAAAAATATAAAAGCTACAAAAACCAAGCGCTACCATTTAAAAATATATATAATTGTAAGCTGTACCACTGTTGTATATAAAAAAATCATGCTTCTTATGAAGCTGATTATGGATCTTGTAGATACTCGTCACAGTTAAGTACACCCAAAAATTTGTTTGTGTAGCTAAATAACAATCAAATAGCAAAAATAGTTTTCGCTGCAGCAATTATTATTTCAAACAAATCACCTATCAGTTAACAATTCTCTACACCAACCACCATATAGTATCAGTTAACATAAATCTACCCCAGCCATCTGATAAGGGCTCCACAAGTCTGACTAGATAGAGGCTATGAGAGGACGACCCCAACATTATGGCTTTGGAAAATAAAGGCTAAAAAGATGACTGGCGATAGAATAGCTTACAACTAAAAGTTACATTAAGCAACTTTTTGATAAACCTACACACAACAATAAATACCAAACAATAAAATATATTCTATTGTGTCCCTTCGCGAGTGATCCAGAAATATAGAACAATACTAAATAGAAATATTGTATATGATTTATAAACAGGCATATACTTTTAATTTATTATTGAGTTAATTCCCTTGCGTCTTTATAAAATTGTGTATACAAAAGAAGTAAAGCATTATGTTAGTAAAAAAGAAGTTCTGCCACACTACATGTAATACTTTTTGTTTGGCAGCAGTAGTAAATTTATTTTAAAAGTCATTTCGCTAGTTTTTACAGCACATATGGTAGTTGAAAACAGGTCGTTTATTATCGTTGTAATTTTTCTGCGAAAACACGACAGTAGCGTATTTTCGTTAAGGGAAAGTTTCAGGTGTACACGAATACAATCATGGTTTCTAGAGACACAAGCCATCGGTACCCGTTACACGTCAATTATAGGCTTATATATTTTTTTATGTTATACTTGTTTGAGAAAAATATTTTTTTAAATAGTTATATATATATCCACATCCATTGTGCTAAATGCTAACTGAAGGACGCACGACACGTTGGATCCCAACTAAATACATAATGTACATAACTTACACTAACCAAAATTAAAGTTGCTTTTGTCCCTTTTTAAATTAAAATTTATTAGATTTCCTTCCACACAGTTCACTCCATTCAAGCCAGGAGCTTGCTGTGTGGATAGGTTGCATGTTAATACATTAAAATACATGAAATACATTATATACCAGTGGCGTAGCGAGGTCGGGTGTAACCCGGTGCTGCACTTAATGGTGTCACCTGCCAGAGGCGTAGCGACCCTTCGCACGGGGACAAACTTTCAATTTTCGATTTGCACTCCCTCCCCGTCAAACTTGCGATTTTAACCCCCCCCCCCCTCCTCCCCTCAAACTTGCGATTTGCACCCCCCTCAAACTTTCGATTTGCACCCTACCCACCCATCCTTGTCGGGATTAATATAATTTGCTCTTAAAATACTTTTCAACACTCGAATTAATCATTTAATTGAGTGGAATTATCATTTTTCTCTATATATTTTGTTTTTGTTTTTGCCTGGGTGTCACCCCCCCCCCTAAATGGTGTCACCCGTTGGGTCCGCACCCCCCGCCCCTCGCTATGCCACTGTTGTATACAGTTTACATTAAAAGGAAAACAATGTTCATTTCTTGTCTTTTCTCTTGTAGTTTTTTTTAACAATTCCTATAAAGTTCTTGGGCTGATTCTTGCGTTAGAGCAATCTTCAGTGAATAGTGATCTTCGTTGGTAGTTGTAATTGAGACGTTCTCAATCTTAAAGTGGTGTTACTTAAGTTTGACATGCCGATTAGAATTCGGAACGTTTTAGAGTGATCAAGATATAATTAGTTGCTGGTTGGTAGATGGAGATTACGTAATCGTTGGTTGGAAATCGCAAGTTGAAAATGTCAAGTAGAAGCGTTGGCAGAATAGTTTATGTGTATAATATTTATAATAAGTCGAGAGATGCATACTCGTGCGGTATGAAAATTTGAGTAGTCGAGTTGATCGTTGAGTATAGGTCTTCGAGATTATCGTACGTTGAAAGTATATAGTTTGGAGTGTTCGAGAGTTGATTCGTTGCTTGTTAGTATATGTCGTAATCTTGTGTTGGAAATCCCAATTTGTGTGTAAAATAGTAGCGTTGGTAGGATTGTTTATTTGGGTAATGCTTTTATTATTAGTGAAATCTTTATACATGTTTATGTAACCCTCACTCAGTGGGAATGCTTTTACCCACTGAGGTGTTGTGGTTAAGACGGGCTGACCCTAAGATTAAGAACACACTGACACCGACTGTTGTTGTCAAGTACTCGCTTTATTTACAGCATCGAGCCATGACGGCGATGCAACACAGTAGTACGACGATTTCAAAGAGAAAATACTGAAGCAACAGGAAACCAAGAAAACAAACTAGCCAAGAAAAAACTGTAGCCCTAAAAGAAATGTAAATAAAAAGTTACATTCATGACAACACCACGTGTAGGCTACAATATACACGGGTACAATAAAATATGTTTCGGCAAGTACACAGTACTGCCAACAAGTACCAATAAGTAGTACTACAAATAAATACTTATATTAATACTCACCCTAACTAGTGTGCACATGCAGGAATACACAAAAAAGTATTTTAATAATAAATATTTTCTACTTTTTAGTGCATCATTACATAAAAGCTTGTTATTAAAACGTTTTTTATGAATTTTTTTTTTTAGATAGTATTGTGTAAGTCAGACCTAGACAATTCTATAAGCGCCAAAGAGGTAAAAAAAATAAGTTAAGTTCCCTTTCAAACCTGACGGTCTACGGAGCAAATGAAATATAGTTTACTTTTTTTTTAAATTAATCCAAATAATCATTTCTAATTTTGACAAAATTTCAAAGTGGACATTAAATGATACACAATGTTAAAACAATAATTTAAAAAAAAAGACAAATAGTATTATATATATATATACATATATATATATATATATATATATATATATATATATATATATATATATATATATATATATATATATATATATATATATATACACACTTATATAGAAGATATTACAAATTCGGCGCCTTTTTTTGCTATTTTCGCTCCCCCTACAACGAAAACCTGGATACGCCTCTGAGTCCACAACAACGTTGTAATACGGAGGTGGTGTCGTAGTTATGGTGTAGCGAGTTTGGTGATAAGGTATCACAACAACGATGTAATACGGAGGTGGTGTCGTAGTTATGGTGTAACGAGTTTGGTGATAAGGTATCACAACAACGATTGTGGTGTCGTAGTTATGGTGTAGCGAGTTTGGTGATAACGTATCACAACAACGATGTAATACGGAGGTGGTGTCGTAATTATGGTGTAACGAGTTTGGTGATAAGGTATCACAACAACGATGTAATACGGAGGTTGTGTTGTAGTTATGGTGTAACGAGTTTGGTGATAAGGTATCGAAGAGTGATTAGCTGCAGTTTTGTAGTGACTTGCTACGGTGAGACTTTGTTCGTTGGGAGTAGAACTTGAAGAGGTGAGGTGGTATCGTAGTGTTGAAAGGTTGGCTAGGCATTTTCTTAATAAGGATAGTTAAGGAGGTATTCAGAGTATGCACATTGCATCCACTACTGAACAAGAGCGTAATCCAGGGGTCGGCAACCAGCGGCTCGCGAGCCGCATGCGGCTCTTTTGATATCAAGTTGCGGCTCTCCAGCTCCTTGAACAAATACTAATAATCTTAATAAAAAAATAAAATATTTGAAATAAAAAAAATGTTAGTGGCTCTTTAAAACTAGGGAAATTTTGAAAATTGTAACTTTTGGCTCTTTCGCTTAAAAAGGTTGCCGACCCCTGGCGTAATCGAATTCATTTTTTAAGTGTCCCCAATCAGTAGGGATCCAAAATTTTAAATTATTTGCCTTTGATTAACGAAAGTTGTTAATATAATTATAAATTTATTCTAAAATTAAACTTTAAAAAATTGTGGGGTGCATAATTTCTAAAAATAAAAATATTTAACAAAACTTACAAACAATAAGCAACAGTCTACTGTTTTCAGATTTCTTTGAATTTACAAATTAAGAATTTAAAAAAAAAATGAAACATAATAAGGTTTTTCTCAAATTACAATCAAAAATGTACAAAAGACATTTTAATTACATTATTTCCCCTGCAGATAAGAACAAACAAAAAAAATAAAATAAATACTACATGGGAGGTAATTCCGCTTTGTCACCGCCTCCGAGAAGTAACTCGCTTGTTGTACCATCCCATTTTTCTCTAAAGCTTCGTTGGAAAGGAGACCATACTTTTTTTAAAAAAAGTGTTTGTAATCAGTAGTTAATTAAAATGTATTTTAAAATGACACAAGTTTGAATGGCATACTATAAAAATTAGGTCACAATTATTTAAAAAAAAAATACATTTCGGATCACTAATAAATGGAACAAGTATTTAAAAGGAGCTACTACAAACGTTGTGTACCGGTACAGGTATTACCATCGTATAATGACTTTTCATAATGCTATAAAGAGAAAAACGTTATTGAAATATCTTTATTGTCATAAATGCACACTGTGACATCAACCCTGACAACACCAAAACATAAAGCTACTAATTTAAAATCAAAATATGTTTATATGTAATAAAATAAAATTGACAATAGAGAAACCTGGACAATATACCAACCTCGCACTCTACTTCTAGTTAACCGTTTTAACATCTCATACATCTGACATATAGTGTGTGTCGATGTTTTATGTATTATAAACATTTACAAAACCCATGTTTTTTTTTTTTAAAAGTGCTACTAAAATGGTAAAACACATTTATTTACAGAGAAACAGTTATCATGTAAAAAGTTTCAATTATTTTATGCAACATATCAACAGGTAAAGGTTCGAGTTCAAATTCAGGCTCTACTTAGTAGAACACCACTGAGTCCAACACTGAACACTTACATATAACATGTTGGACTCACCAACACTTACATATAACATGTTGGACTCACCAACACTTACATATAACATGTTGGACTCACCAACACTTACATATAACATGTTGGACTCACCAACACTTACATATAACATGTTGGGCTCACCAACACTTACATATAACAAGTTGGACTCACCAACACTTCCATATAACATGTTGGACTCACCAACACTTAAATATAACATATTGGACTCACCAAGAGCTATTTTCTAAAAAAAATAATATTTAATTCTTACTTTCACTTACAGCTCCGATTTAAAATTATTTATTAAGTTCACTTGACTTCTTCTCAACCCCAAGAACATTAATTTGCTTCTGGTTATTTCTGGATCTTAGTTTGTCAACTTTACATGGTTAAAAAATTGCTAGAATTAAAAAAAAAAAACAAAAAACTTTTACTTTGTCTGTATTGTTCATGTTCAACCCTCGTGTTATATGTTACCTGTCCGTATTGTTCATGTACAACCCTCGTGTTATGTGATATCAGTTGTCACGTTGTTGAAAGGGGGGTGGCGGGGTGGGGTAGTGTTAATGAAGAAAATCAGAATAACTAAACTATAACAATATAACTACGTGTTACTGTGTGTTACAAACACGACTGATTGTATGAGACCGATCTCGGGAAAAATATTTAACGTAAAATATTTTGTGAATTATTTTAATCACGTAAACAGGATGTAGAAAATAAACATAAATGTTAGTATAGAAGCTACCTGTAAAATTAAAAAAAAAAATCTTGTCCAAAACAAAAAAAAAAAATCAAAAAAAAAATGTTGCATACGTTCACAAAATAACAAAATAATAAAAGTCTGGGTATCCCTGGATAATTAATGAGAAAAGCTGTACACAAGTTATGAACTGTAATAGTCACAGCTTCGTTGATATAATCTAATATATAAAATGTAGATAAACTAGTTCTATTCTATTATCATTTTTAGCGGAAAGTTCAAGTAATATTTAGACTGTTTTCTAATTATATTCAACAAGAATTTAGGTTAAAACCAAAAGTCGAAATCTTGAATAAAATTGAACATTCTATCTCTGTAGTATTAAACTTCGAGTCTTCCTGAATCTATAACTTAATTTGTAATCTATCGTTTTATATACGTAAAATCGCCCATGGCTAGTAATGTACGAAAAAGTTACCTCATTGTCAAGGCTTTATTAGATGTATATTGTGATATATTTGTGTCAAATATATAGATACATGAATAATAAACCTAAATCAATGGCTAAATATATCAATATAGGCCAGAAATTAACTTTAAACAGCAGTGTTTGCGAGCAAGATTTGCTATATAAACAGCAGTTTTTGTAAAATAGAGTGGATTCCCCTGAATCTCGCGCTATAAGTCTACAAAAAAAACTTAAACAAGATGGCTGCTATGGTAAATGTACATAGTTGCATCTGTTGGAAACATCGCTAGTCTTCATTTATTACAGAAAAGTTTTAATTTAATTGTTTAAAAACAGGTACATAAATGAAACAAGCAAACATTTGTGTATTTTTCAAAACATAAATCCTCCTCAAAATATGAAATAATTTTTAAAATTTAAGGAGTCACATGTTTTTTTTACATTACTAGTCGCTGGAGATTTTACGTACCTAAAACGATAGATTTATTTTAATACCAGAGGAGGCAATCCACTACTCTTAGGTCACCACCAAAAATTCTTCTTCTTCGTTCTTAATTTTTAGTGTTGAAAGGTATCGAGCCTTATCTGCCAGAGGGTTTGAATTTATCAACCATGAGCTTTTGCCAACTCGACCACGCCTCCATCACAATCAAGGATACGTGTCAACTGGTTATGCGCCATTGAGGCCATTGACTCCGATTTCAGCCTCCTTTTTTTTGGATTTGCTCCCATAGCCTTTGTCCAACCAAGAACAAACTGCAAGGCAGCAGTAGTTTGATTTCGGAGTTGTCTCTACTAGAAGAGTGGCTGTCCCCAGCTGTAAACGAGCCTCATCTGCCCGAGTCCACCAACAATAAAAAAGAAGTAGAAAAAACATAATCGTTATTACGTTCTCCTTTTAGACAAGAAAGTACATCGTGAAGATGAAGTAGAGTTTATGTGTTTCTCGACCACAGAATATTTAGAGATACCCGGTTAACTCTTATTTAAAAAAAAATCCTACACACACCACTGTCAGTGGGGGTACACTAAGACTCATATAGTTTTTAAAAAATCCTACACACACCACTGTCAGTGGGGTACACTAAGACTCATATAGTTTTAAAAAAATCCTACACACACCACTGTCAGTGGGGTACACTAAGACTCATATAGTTTTTAAAAATTCCTACACACACCACTGTCAGTGGGGTACACTAAGACTCATATAGTTTTAAAAAAATCCTACACACACCACTGTCAGTGGGGGTACACTAAGACTCATATAGTTTTAAAAAAATCCTACACACACCACTGTCAGTGGGGTACACTAAGACTCGTATAGTTTTAAAAAAATCCTACACACACCACTGTCAGTGGGGTACACTAAGACTCGTATAGTTAAAAAAAAGGGGATGATATATTTGAAGTCGAATAAATTTCGACTAACTGAACAGAAAACCAAATACGTCTCCATAGCCTTAAGCAGGCAGTACACCCACACTCCCAAACCTAACATTATTTGTCTGTTTTCGTTTTAAAACATATAAACGGAAGTTTATAAGGACGTTATAATTTAACAGTTTATAACGACGCTATAATTTTGACCGTTTATAACAATCTTATAATTGTTACAATGAATAACTTGATAAAGAAATTATAGTTGTCTTAGCTTTTCTCAATCATAGAAGCCGCCATCGATGGTAGATAAAATATGTATCTACACCGTATTAAATAATACTGTAGTCCAGGGGTCTCCAAACTACGGCCCGCGGGCCGAATGCGGCCCGCGAGGTCCTTTCATCCGGCCCGCGGATATCTTTTTGTCCACGGACAAAAATGTTTGTTGGAGGTGGCTGAGGAACTTTGCCCAGAAAATTCTAAACAATTACAAAATGTAGCTTTTGGTACAACTACCGTTGCCCACCGTGTTGCAGACATTGGTGAAAACATGTTGACTCAAGTGGTGAAAAATGCAAGCAAGTTTCGCAATTTTTCAATTGTAATGGGTGAGTCGCTGGACAAATGTTCCACCTCTCAACTGCTTGTGTTTATTAGAAGTGTGGATGAAGACATGAACATAACACAAGAGCTGGCTTCCCTACATAACATGGCACTGTTACCGGAGATGATATATTCAATGAGTTGAAAAAAACATTTACTGATTATAACTTCATATAGGTCTTCATGACGTAAGCAACAGCTGAAATACGTGGAGAACAATTTGAGAACAAACTCGGACCTGGAGTGTGTTGTTGGCCCTCGACAGTGTTTCTTTCAGACTTTTTTCTCCGGGGGTGGGGGGTTGACGACGACACTTGAAATTTGCATATATTTCTATATAAATTTTATTTCGTGGGGGGGGGGGGGGGCAGACATTTTCGGGGGCTGAGGGGCTCTACAACCCTGAAGAGATGCCTGGAAAAAAACTCTGGCCCCCGGACTGATTTTTGATAGTTAATGCGGCCCTCGGGCTGAAAAGTTTGGAGACCCCTGCTGTAGTCCAATCGCGGGATGTTCTTATGCTACTTCTATACCTGGAATATATTTAAATCAACTAATTATTCGAGTACCACGCGAAGACACGGGCAGAATGCACATGTTAACCTGCAATATGATAAACTACATAGTGAAGGACGGTTGACTAGGGGTCAATTCAAAGAACACGGACTTGAACTCATTCTGTCCCTTCAGCCATACCCTTTCACGACAATACTGAAACCTTCTTTACTGAAATATTGACCCTAAGCAGTTTAAAAGGTATCATACACTTTAGATAACCACACGTCTTTTTACCTGTAAGTACATCAAAAGTGTGATATTTTATAAATATCCAATGAATGCAGCTGTTTAAAACGAGGCCGTTATTGTTTACCGTTTTTTAAAACTTATTGAGCGAAAGGCCAGACGTATGTACAGTGGTTTAAACAACGGGCCCATCGACTCTAGATATTATGACTATCGTCTAGAGTTTTTGTATTACGATACAGTACAGATCTTTAGCCTCACAAGGTGGACCCCATCACATGACATCAGTGGACGTTTAACCGGTAACTTACACCACTTCCAGTTACCGAAAATCCCCCAAAACATGATAGAAACATGTATATGAGCTAATACTTACACGCAAATATTTCGTCCACCTAACTGCCATCGGTTTGAAATCACTGATTGCTTACTTACAAAGCGTCTAAATATTCTTTCTTTTTTTTTTCTTTTTTTTTTTAAAGCAGCTGCAAGCACAAGTTAACTTGGTTTGGTCAAAATGCATTACTTCCCCTATGTTAATATTTTTATTTTCAGAAATAACAAGGGAGACAACTTATAGCAATGGCTTGTAAGAAATATATGTATATGTAATTAATATAACATTCAATATACATTTACAAATGGTAAAAGAATTATTATATCTTGTAAATGTTCAATGAAAATTTTATTATTTTTTTAATGGTTTATATTTATGATAAAATATTCGTGACGTTATAAATTACAAACATTAGATCATTTTGAAAAAAATAATAATAATAAATTTTGCACTTCCCTTAAACTTCTACTAAAAAACGACCATATTAATAATTTCTGGCTCCCTTGAAGAAGGGAAAAAATTATTGCTAATGCAGGGGTCGGCAACCTGAGGCTCGCGAGTTGCATGCGGCTCCTTTGATATCAAGATGCGGCTCTCCAGCTCCTTGAACAAATACTACTAATCTTAATAAAAAAATAAAATATTTGAAATAAAAAATGTTAGTGGCTCTTTAAAACCAGGGAAAATTTTGAAAATTGTAACTTCCGCTTCAAAAGGTTGCCGACCCCTGAGCTAATGTATTTTAGTGCGGACGAAAGATTAACAGTCCCATGTCCAGTTGGACCCTTTATAAACCTTCAAAAAGGGGAAGGCTTGTTCTGGTTGGCCTTCAGAAATTATTATTACCACTTATGTTTTTGTTCAAGTGTCCTGTGTCCACTGTGTTAGCGTTAGAAAGGTGTATGATGATACATAGGTTGGGTTGTTTCCCCTCTTGTTGAGGGTCTTATAGAGCGCATTTATTCTGATGAAAAAAGGTATATTGCTACTGCTGGTCTAGATGAAAACGTAGTTAGAACCACTGAACAAGATGTGAGAAATGATGAGGAATGTGTAACAATTGATGGACAGCAATGGCGTCGTTACAGCCAGTAACAATCTTTATATTAAACTTGTATTAAACCTAATAAATTACCTGTTTTTTTTATTTTATTATGTACTGGCAGGTAACGTAATCGAATGGTTCCACGTTTAAAACATAGTCAGCTGTATAGATTAGGTAGTACAACATTAGGCAATAGGCAAGTAACTCGCTTGTGTCACCCGATTTTTCTATAAAGCTTTGTTGGAAAGGAGACCACACTTAAAAAAAAATGTTTGTAAGCAGTAGTTAATTAAAATGTATTTTAAAATGACACCTCCGTTTTTTATTAGGGCTTAACCTTCAATTTTGAATGGCATACTATAAAATTTAGTTCACAATTATTTAAAAAAATACATTTCGGATCACTAATAAATGGAGCAAGTATTTAAAAGAAGCTAGTACAAACGTTGTGTACCGGAACAGGTATTACCATCGTATAATGACTTTTCATAATGCTATAAAGAGAAAAACGTTAATGAAAGATCCTTATTGTCATATCCGCACACTGTGACATCAACCCTGACAACAACACAAAGTTACTAATTTAATAAAAAACAAAAAATGTTTGTATATAATAAAATAAAATTAACAATATAGAAACCTGAACAAAACTTCTAGTTAACCGTTTTAACATCTCATACATCTGGTATATAGTGATTTTTGAGGTTTTTTGTGTATTATAAAACATTTACAAAACCACTTGTGAACAAAAGATGCAATTTAATAAAGTGTTATTAAAAATGTTAGTCCTATAACAAATCTATTTTCAAATAAACAGTCAGCCTAAAATAATATTTTAAATCTACACTTACTTTTTTTTTGAAATATAACAACCAGGCGTGGCCAAGGCGGTAGAGCGCTTGGATGCAAACCCGAAAGTCTCGAGTTCGAAACCGTGTCTATGTCAGTAGAACGTACTGTACACACCCTCACTTTTTATTTATATCAATTGATATATAGTATTCGTTTCATTTTCCCTGTAGCTACAGGTTAAGCTTATGTTGATGTTCGAATATATCTGCTAGGTATGATACTCTCTCCAACCACTCTATGTCGTTTTAAGTATATGTCTAGTTTCCTTTGCACTTCCAAGAACACTTTGATTTCAGATTTCAATTAAAAAACACGATTCAAAACATTTCGTTTGACAGCCAGCGTACTGTACTGTAGAAAAGCAGAACCTCGTGATCTTTATTAATGTCTTAATGCAAACGGCATTCGGGCAAGTATCTTTCCAGAATAGGTCGTAGAGACGCAATGCTTTGCTGGATTAGATTTATAGTATCTGATAAAATATGGTGGCTAGCAAAGATTTATATATATACACACATATTATATATATATATATATATATATATATATATATATAAATATATATATATATATATATATATATATATATATATATATAATTATATATGTGTGTATATATTTATATGTACTTTAGTGGTTTGGTCCTATGAATGTCGTTTTTTCCCTATAGTGATTTCTAAAACTTCATCCGTTAATCTCACATACTCCTCCATAATCTACCATCACAAACCTGGGCTGCCAATTAATTACAATCGATTTCTGCATTAATCGTCGGATTAGGCGTTTTAATACAAATAAT
The DNA here is from genome assembly GCF_028476545.2 of Physella acuta. Lineage (NCBI taxonomy): Eukaryota > Metazoa > Mollusca > Gastropoda > Physidae > Physella > Physella acuta. Next base: position 262,753 of record NW_026732151.1, on the reverse strand, counting down.
TAAGAACTTAATAGTGCTGTCTTGAAAATCAGAGATCGTGGGTTGAATTCTCACCACGAAGAAAGGGAGGGTGGGGATAATCGTCCTTGACGAGCTACTGATAGTGTTTGAAAGCAAAATGTTTTCAGTGACAGCATTGGTAGTGTCGAATTCACAAATTATGAATTACTGAAAAGTAGTAAATAAAACAACTAAATGGCGGACACACGGTTAAATTTGAATTTAAAGTGGTGATTTTGGTTTTGGTTTCGGTTTGGGGAAAAAGACAAACTATTAAACTAGCACATGTTTTGTTTCTCCATCAACGGACATTTATCTTACAAGTAATGTTTACACATGTTAATAAAGCAAGTCATCATCCCTCCCCCCCACACCCACACACACACACCATTTCGTAAGTTTTTCCTTTTAGTTGAATATATTTTGAACGTCAAGTAAAATGGATGTGTGTATGTTTTTTGTATTTCTTTTTTGCTTTAGTACGATCAATCCCACCCCCAACTTCAAATGTGTAACGCTACCATGTATGGTCAAATTAAATTTGAAACCCACAATCTTTAAGACAATAAGATATTTGTTAGTGAACTTTATATGGTTTAAAATTTGCAAGAAAAATGTGGGAAACGTATTTTTTTTTCTAAAATCGTTTATCTTCAAAAATGGGGGAGGGGGTGGGATACTAAGTATAACACTGTATTGACCTCATTTGTAAAGTAGTAATTTAATACGATATGGGTTTTTATGTTTCACAATTTTAATTTACATAATTTTATATAAATCACAATATCATGCAGTACTATCGATTTTTCAACCTTTTTCTTTTATACTGTTTTCACTCAGAATAAACACTTATTTTATTGAAAAAAAAGTTCTTTAATTAAGAAAAAACGATGCATGACTAAACGACCATTTTTTTTTTAAATATAATTCTGTATCCTTTATAGAAGGGACACAATTTTTAAATGCAAGGGAAATAACTTTACATAATAACTCAAAAGAAAAATAAATCGAACAACTCTTAACAAAATACACCATTTCTTTTACTCATTTACTAACACCACGTTTGTAATTATTCAGTAAGCAAATAATTGTGTACTAGTTATAGCTAAAAAGAAAATACAACTTATACCATACTGTCACTTAGAAATAAAAACACATTGGCTTTATTTTAAGAATTGTAATTTAAGAAGTGTTAAAATTTGCTTAACTACGCACCCACCAGAGTTTTACATATCTATTTCTGGATCCCTTAAAAAGGGACAAAAGTACTAGTGATGAGTGTTAAACAGGGGTCGGTAACATGCGGCTCTTTTAATGATAAGATGCGGCTCTCAAGTTCCCATACACAAATATTAATAATAATATTTTATTTTCTAAACTCATATAAAATATTATTCTGTAACCATATAATAACGAACGATATAATAATGCATATAAACAATAATACACGCTATTCTTTTAGAATATTTAGTTATTCCTTATTTCAATGTACTTCCTATTAAAGTGTCCATCCAAAATTGAAAACATTCAACATCATGGTAGCAATCATTTGCTGGAAAACGTGGATTGTTTCGATAAAAAAAATACTTGTTTTTGTTGAAGAAGACACGGAAAAAATCTGAAAACTAATACCGTGAAGAAACCAAAGCTACTGTTAACATGAATCACTTCATCATTAATATCACCAAAAAGAAGGAAGTTTTCGCTGAGAGATTTGACTATTTGAAAACAGATGGCGTTCATAGTAAATCATCTCAACACAAAAACAAATGAGATAAGCATTGAACCATTTGGAATTGATGTTAGTTCGCTTCAAATGCAATCGCTGGATTTGAAAACCAAATATGTGTGGGATTGTAAATTCACAAAACTCAAGAGCAAGTTGCAAGAGTTGGAGGTTAAGAAAAGCATACAAGTTACACTTCACCAGTACACTGTTCTAAAAGAAATATCGCGAGTTGAGGCACATATACTTGACGAATGTGACCAGTGGCGGAACTAGAAAAAAAGGGTCACCCCGCAAATCAAATTTTTTGCCCCCCCCCCAATATATATATATATATATATATATATATATATATATATATATATATATATATATATATATATATATATATATATATATATATATATATATATATATATATATATATATATATATATATATATATATATATATATATATATATAGGCCTATATATGAATAATATGTGTGTATATATATATATATATATATATATATATATATATATATATATATATATATATATATATATATATATATATATGTATATATATATATATATATATATATATATATATATATATATATATATATATGTATATATAGGCCTATATATAAATAATATGTGTATATATATGGTCATATATATATATATATATATATATATATGTATATATAGGCCTATATATAAATAATATGTGTATATATATGGTCATATATATATATATATATATATATATAACTAGTGTAGTTACTAAAGACGATTGATAAGAACGCAATACAGTCTGTCAACTAAGACATGACCAAGGCCAAACTGAACTGATGCAACGGATGCAGGTGGTGTGACAGAAATAGAAACAAAAGTCTAATAATAACTAGTACAAGACGACTGTGTAGTTGGGAGGCGATATAATAGGTCTGCACGACAGAAGTGGAGAGAACAGAAGTTGAAGCCTGAACTGTAGATACGTGTTTTAATTTGTGAGAATAAGATCGGAAGCCTGAACCATGGACACGTGTATTCTGATGTGTGAGAACTAGTGAGGACAGTGGGGGTCAGTTGGTTCAATGTATTCTTGTGGAACATTGATGCATTGCTATGTGGAACATTTCTATTGATCAAATTAATAAAGAGATAAATGTAAACCTGCACTTCAGAGTATCTGTATTGTGATTAATGTTGTGTGCCGGTCAAAGATAGCACAAGTAAATACACTCTGTAACAGTTGGCGTTGCGAGTAATACACTCAGTAACATATATATATATACATACAAACACAAAATACGAACATAAGATACTCATTGCTGGCCTGTTCGGGATTTCAAAAAAAAAGTTTTTTTTTTCAATTAAAATAAATTACAGCATCATGTTATGTGCATTAGTGCATTCGTGTTTTTTTTTGCCGATTTGTAAGTGTTGGTGTTGGTGTGCCCAACATATGAGACTGTTATATGTGAATGTTGGTGTTGTTGTGCCCCAACATATGAGACTGTTATATGTGAATGTTGGTGTTGGTGTGCCCAACATATGAGACTGTTATATGTAAGTGTAGGTGTTGGTGTGCCCAACATATTTTGAGACTGTCACCACCTTTATATCTTTATTTTGTATTTATGTTTTATTTTATTTTTAAATTTAAATTTTTATTTTCTAGTTTTATTCATATTTTGATGTTAAAACAATCAAAACAGAAGTATGTGAACGTATGTCTAGCTTATATACTAGCATGTACGCATCAACATTTAATATGAAACATACATAAAATATATTGCAGCTAATCATACCCTCATCATACCCCAATTTAATATTAGACAACTTAAGAACCTAGCTAGAATTGACACCCTAATCAATATACTATGTGGGACAAAATAATTTCAGCCATTGGCTTAATATAGTTGAATCAATCTACCTAACAAGCCGTATGCTAGATTCCCAGTATTTAAGTTATTTTTACGAGGCTTTGGAATCAAGATATGATGACCCAAACACATTGGGCCACAACACGGGTGGCCAAAGGCAGTATAGATCTCAACCTATGGGCCACGATGATGTGACCTCTGAGAACGGGTTGTAGCGGGTTGTTGTAGTTTGGGTTGAACTTTACAAGAAGGTTTCCAAATGCATTTCTTTATCAATTCATTGGCCAATGCACAGATTTGATGCAACATTTTACTATTGGCTTTGTAAAAGCGTGCGGTATACAGTTTCATTTCTGATACATTAATCACTGGCTGTCCTGGGTATTTCCAAACCGGGAAATGGCGATTTAATGACGTATAACCTAAATATTATGTGCATTTTTAAAAGTATGTAAGTATTTTATTGTTAAAAAATGTAACATGTGGACATCTACAATGGCCCGAACCCCCTCCCCCCCCCCACCTTCCAAAACGGCACGCGTCCACAAAAGTCATTTTTTTCGGACCCTCCCCTCCTCCACCCAAGTGTACCTCATAAATTGATGACCCCTATTATCACTGTCATGTCTGATACAATAATATCTAACAATGTACCAGATTCCTTTTGTACATTTACCGATATCATTTACAATGCTAATTATGAAAATCTTAACAAACTCACATTACATTACTTTAATTTCTAATGTTGAAATATTAATAAAAATACACAGGTAGACAGTAATTATATGTTTTGCAATCTTTCGTCCTGTTCTCAACGCTAAAAAGATCAGTATTAGGGCATACTATGTCTAGTTTAATTTTGAAAAAGGCGAGAACTACATGTACATGCAGGTGAAATAACAAAATCAAATAAATAAAACAAAAATAATCGAAAACAAAGAACGAAATACACTATAGTTACTAATTTTATTTCTTTAATAACGTAAACAAATGTACATTTATTAGAAAAAATGTGTTTTATTTCTAGATTTAAAGAAAACCCTACTCGTAACTTTATTTCCATTGACTATTTGACACCTCAACTTTTTAAAAATGATCGTTCTAAAAGTCATTGTTAAAACATGTATTCTTAGTTATCATCTCATGAAATATTTCTCAATCCCTTAAAGAAGGAACAAAGCATAAAAAAAAAAAAAAAAAAAAAAACAAAAACAAGGGACAAAGCATAAAATATTGTCTCTCGATAATACTTAAGAGCCGCAAGCCGGTTATAAAAATTCTAATACTAAAGCGAACATACAAGGCAAACTGACGCTGTAAAATACATGTCTTAGGGGGGAAAAAGAAGGGACAAAAGTATATAATAATGTATGTTTGTTAGTGTAGTTTAGTTTAGTTAAAGTATGGATAAAGTTTGAAGAAATGGGAGAATTGTTTAATGTGCTTGATTATAGTATTATCTTGGTTTAAAAATGAACCTTAAAATAAAGCTAATGTCTCACATTAAAAACGGCATTCAAGCAAGTGTCTTCCAGTAAAACGTCCGGCTCCCGAATACATCACTTAAAATATAAAATAATGAACTTGTCTCCCCGTATACACCACAACTGGTAGTATCCCAATCTTTTATCTGATCTACCAACGCCTAATAGACTCCACGGTTTGGGTGAAATGAGGACTGCTCGAGATATATTTTAAATTTAAATAGCACCCCCTCCTCCCCCGGAAGTTTCAAGTGTCACCTAGATAAAATGTCTGAAACAACCCTGATTTAAGAAGATTCACATCCCCACCACAAACATATTTGCTTATTTTTTCTTTAAATCCCTAACTAATGAGATAGCTTTACACCACATAACTATTCCACATGTCTGACTAGATAGAGGCACCTGACAGAACGACATCGACCCTTTAGCTTTAGTAAAATAAAGGAAACTTAATGACGCTTATCTCCCTAATAAATCTATAGTGTAACTAAACTACACTAACCAAAATTTAAATTCACTATTGTCCCTTTTGTAAGGGATCCAGAAATAGTTCAAACGCGGGAGATAAATCGTTGTTAAATATATTTTAACAATACTTAAATAATGAATAGTAAAATAAAGTTAAGGTGTCCACTGTCTTCGTGTAAATAAGATACAACTTGTATTTTCTTTGAATTTAAACTAGTTCACATTTTCTGATTAAAGTACAATTGCATACGTTAAATAAAAAATAAATCCAATAATTATGGTGTATTTTTTTCGATTCGTATTTGTTTCATTTATTTGGTATAGTTATTGCCCTTGATTGTGACCATTTTACTACAGGAGGGTGATAATAAATTCGACCTTGGCCAGCGCATTTTTTTTAGAATTAAACTATTTACATCAAGCCTTACTGTCTACCTATGTAGCTGCTTTGACAATCCAACGACTATGAGGACAGCGGTGATGTGTTCGTTGTTCCGTGTATGACAATAGTAGTTTTAGCAATTTGAGAATTTCTTTGTTATGATTATAATGGTCACAAAATAGTTAAATGCATTTCGTAAATAATGACGATCCATTTACATAAGTAAGCTCGTATATTGTTAGATAATATTGTGTTAGACGTTTGCAATTTTATAAGCGTCGAAGAAGAAATACACGGTACTTGTGTCCCTACAGTCCAAGGGAAACAACAGCGGATATATTACGTAATTCAAGAAAATAGCGTTTCTCTCCCTTACTGATGAAAACCAGAATAAATGAGCTCCCTAATAATATCCATCCAATCACAAAATTCTTAGCAAATGTGCCTATAACTTAGCTTGATATATATATATATATATATATATATATATATATATATATATATATATATATATATATATATATACATATATATATAAATAAATAAATAAACAAATATATATATATATATATATATATATATATATATATATATATATATATATATATATATATATTTATATTTATATATATATAATTATGTTATTTTTTTTTTTTTGTATGGCACTCAGCATTCACCGGTTCCTCTATTTAAAGGGAAATAAATATGATTCCATCGAAATCTACAAGTCTTCATGTGTCAAACTATTAGCACAGCAATACATTACCTGCAGACTTCGGACAATGATAATATACGCTATAAAAATAAAAATACGAGTCATAACAAAATGAGGACACAATAATACAAGACATCCGTGATAGGCTCAAAGACAGGTAATAGAGTTGCTACTTTAGGGGACTATATTCCCCGTGGGTTAAAATACACTACCGTTTCGTATTTGGATTTCGATACTAACATTAAAATATTTGAAGAAATAGATTTAGGTTTGGAAAACTGTTAGTTACTTGATTACTCACAGTGTTTCAGTGTATACATTTTCTTGCCGTTGATATATTTTTACCTTTTGCTAAAAATATTATTTTTTTGCTTGAAGAGATAAACCTGTAACATTTCGCTTTTTTAAAACTTTAAGCGTTTAATAAGCGTGGAAATTTCAATTGCCACAAAGAGAAAAATGTCTGAAAGAACTCTGATTAAAGAAGATTCGCGTCCAGACCACTAGCGTATTAATTGCTAAGTTTTTCTTTCAATACTTAATTAATGTGATAGCTTTTCACCACATACCTATTTCACATGTCTGACAAGATAGAGGCACATGACGTAACGACCTCTACCCTTTAGCTTGAATAAAATGATTTTATAACCCCCGACACTTTGGCTCCCAACTAAATCCATAATGTAAGTAAAGAATAGGCCTAATATACCAGGGGTCGGCAACCTGCGGCTCTTTTGAAGTCAAGATGCGGTTCGCCAGCTCCTTGCACAAATATCAATAGTTATATAATGTCATTTTTACTGAACGGTGGGGTACGAGTTAACCCTGCGTTCACTGGGATAGAAGATAAGTCATGTGAGAACCAAAGGATAGAAGCGAACCGATGCTAGTTATTCAAGCCGATATCCAAGGTTGACGTGTTGAGGCCTGACTGGCTAATGGGAGACATCTCCTGAGCCGGTGATATCCGTAAAGAAAAAATAAAATAAAAATTAACAGCTTCTAAAGTGGATTGAGATAGTCCTAGAATAATATTATTTGATTACTAATTTTTCTATTTTGGCGAAACATGTCTATGTTTGTATATATGAATATTTAAAGCTATTTATTTTAAATAACAAATCAACTTTATTTACCTCATCATAATCAAATACCGAATATTGAACTAAAAATGGTGTGGCTCTTTACAAAACTGAGAAAGTTTGTAAATTGTAACTTTTGGGTCTCGCGTATCAAAAGGTTGCCGTCCTCTGTACTAAACTAACACAAAATTACATTCACTTGTGACCCTTTTGTCAGGGATCCAGAAATAACAGAAAAACTTAGTTAATCGTGCATTAATAAAAATATATTAAAACAAATATTAAAACAACTATTCTAAAAATAAAACTAAAGTTTCACTAATCTAATTGAAAATTACGTACAACTTATGCTTTTGTATAATATAAAGTAATACACATTTTCTGACTAAAACGGCACGCGTCCACAAACGTCAATTTTTTTCTGACCCTCCCCCACCCCCCAAGTGTACGTCATAAATTGATGACCCCTATTATTACTGTCATGTTTGATACAATAATATCTAACAATGTACCAGATTCCTTTTGTACATTTACCGATATCATTTACAATGCTAATTATGAAAATCTTAACAAACTCACATTACATTACTTTAATTTCTAATGTTGAAATTTTAATAAAAATACACAGTTAGACAGTAAATATACGTCTTGCAATCTTTCGTCCTGTTCTCAACGCTAGAAAGATCAGTATTAGGGTATACTATGTCTAGGTTAATTTTGAAAAAGGCGAGAACTACATGTACATGCAGGGAAAATAACAAAATCAAATAAATAAAACAAAAATAATCGAAAACAAAGAACGAAATACACTATAGTTACTAATTTTATTTCTTTAATAACGTAAACAAATGTACATTTGTTAGAAAAATGTGTTTTATTTCTAGATTTAAAGAAAACCCTACTCGTAACTTTATTTTCATTGACTATTTGACACCTCAACTTTTTAAAAATGATCGTTCTAAAAGTCATTGTTAAAACATGTATTCTTAGTTATCATCTTATGAAATATTTCTCAATCCCTTAAAGAAGGAACAAAGCATTAGACCGCGCTAAAATATTGTCTCTCGATAATACTTAAGAGTCGCAAGCCGGTTATAAAAATTCTAATTCTAAAGCGAACATACAAGGCAAACTGACGCTGTAAAATACATGTCTTAGGGGGCAAAAAGAAGGGACAAAAGTATATAATAATGTATGTTTGTTAGTGTAGTTTAGTTTAGTTAAAGTATGGATAAAGTTTGAAGACATGGGAGAATGGTTTAATGTGCTTGGTTGTAGTATTACCTTGGTTTAAAAATGAATCTTAAAATAAAGCTAATGTTCCACATTAAAAACGGCATTCAAGCAAGTGTCTTCCAGTAAAACGTCCGTCTACCGAATACATCACTTAAAATATAAAAAAATGAACTTGTCTCCCCGTATACACCACAACTGGTAGTATCCAAGTCTTTTATCTGATCTACCAACGCCTAATAGACTCCACGGTTTGGGTGAAAGAACAATGAGGACTGCTCGAGATATATTTTAAATTTAAATAGCACCCCCCTCCTCCCCCGGAAGTTTCAAGTGTCACCTAGATAAAATGTCTGAAACAACCCTGATTAAAGAAGATTCACATCCCCACCACTAACATATTTGCTTATTTTTTCTTTAAATCCCTAATTAATGAGATAGCTTTACACTACATAACTATTCCATATGTCTGACAATATAGAGGAACATGACAGAACGACATCGACCCTTTAGATTTAATAAAATGACTTTGTGACCCTCGTCACTTTGGCTCCAAACTAAATCCATAATGTAACTAATTAATATTATACTAACAAAAAATTAAATTCACTTGTTTCCCTTTTGTCAGGGATCCAGAAATAAACTAAAACCGTAGTTAAAAGTAAGTGATTAGATACATTTTAACAATACTTAAACAACTATTCTAAAAATAAAACTATAGTTTCCCTTATATAATTGAAATTTATGAACAACTTGTATTTTTGTATAATATAAAGTAATACACATTTCCTGACTATTTTTTTTACAGTTAATAACTATGGTGTATAATTATTATTTTTGATTTTTGATTGTTTTTTATTAATGTTTTTTAGCTATTTTCCTTGAATGTAAAAATACACAAGAATGATATTGTATTCGGTGTTAGACAGGGTGTGAGGGTACGAATAAATGATGGATAAATGATGACAGAAATATCCAACACAGGTTCCAAGTTCAAAATATAAAGTTCTTTATTAACACATATATATATATATATATATATATATATATATATATATATATATATATATATATATATATATATATATATTCAAGTTCTACCTAACTAGCCTATTCTATACTCTCTGCTGTTTACTACTACTACTACTACTAACTGTTCACTATACTACTAACTACGCACTCCCATGACCACTCCTAACACTAACTGTTCTCTAAATAACTACGTCTGCTCCATTCTAGAACCTAACACCTTCTGCCCTCGCTAGCTAATCATGATCTGCAGGCCTAACAGTGGCCCACGCTTCACTGGTCAGCTGACCGTCCCACGTGACCGGTCAGTTCCCTGTATTTTCATTGGCTCTCTCTGACCAACTTGTTATAGCCTGTTTCTGCTATCTACCTGACCTCTCCGACGCAACCTTGCGTCATCACACAGGGCCTTTTTCAAAATTAAACTACACATTATATGCCAACTCAGAGGCGTCGCGAGGGAGGGGGGGGGGGCTGTTTGACGAACAGAATAGAGGAAGTTTTGTTTTTATTAGAGAGCCAGAAATAATTACACTGTTTAATTTGATATTCGGTTAAACGTGTGAATTTATTTTTAATATAATACATTTTGAAAAGAGACTATCATTATTTATTATTTAGTGTAATCTTTATACATGTTTATATGAAAGTTGAAAAGTCGAGTTGATCTTTGAGTATAGTTCATCGTGTTTATCGTAGTTCAATGGTGTCGTGACGGAACATCCTACCCAGTGGCGTAGCATGGTCGGGTGTCACCCGGTGCGGCACTTTCCCCCCCTCCCCCCCCCCCCCGTAAAAATAGTTTTGACCCTCTCTTCGCGGACTTTGCGGCCAACCGGTACCGCCCCCCCCGTGTTCAATTGCCGGCCAAATTATAAGTAAGTGTGTATATACGCATGTGTATGTATTCACATTTTTTTTTTTCATTTTTTACCTCCCCTCTCCTCCATACATGGATCAACAATACGCTATTACGATTCTCAACCAAACAGTTTATAGCAGGCATATTTTGCAACGTTGAGTTAATGTAACTTCCCCCCACTCACCCCCTCCCCCGACGGCTTTGCTTTAAACTGTGCTAAGATAATACTAACGATTTTTATCTATAGTCGGTTATAAATACAGCTTGATGTAGCATATTTTCTCTATCATTAGCAGGTTTACGTAATGGTGTCATCCCTTGTCGGGATTTGTCAAATTTGCTCTTAAAAGACTACTTAACACTCTCATTAACTACTTATTTAAGTGGAGTTATTATTTTTCTTTATATATTTTGCTATTTTTTGCTTTGGTGTCACCCCCGTAAATATTTACACTCAACTTGTGATTTCCAACACACGATTACGCCTTATATAAACGGGCAACCAATCAACATTCGAACACTCAAAGCAATATACTTTCAACATACGGTAATCTCGAAGATCTATACTCAACGATCAACTCGACTACTCAAATTTTCATACCGCACGAGTATGCATCTCTCGATTTATTATAAATATTATCCACATAAACTATTCTGCCAACGCTTCTACTTGACATTTTCATCTTGCGGCTTCCAACCAACGAGCACGAAATCTCCATCTACCAACCAGCAACTAATTAAATCTTGATCACTCTAAAACGATCCAACTTCTAATCGACATTTCAAACTCAAGTAACACTACTTTATGACTTCAGAACAACTCAATTACAACTACCAACGAAGATCACTATCCACTGAAGATTGCTCTAACGCAGGGGTCTCCAAACTTTTCAGCCCGAGATCAAATATCAGTTCGGGGGCCAGAGTTTCTTCCATGCATCTCTTTGGGGTGGCGGTATCCCCGTAGCCCCCCCCCCCCAAACGAAATATAATTAATATAGAAATATATAGGCTACACATTTTAAATGCATCCCCCTACCCTGGAGAAAAAGTCTGAAAGAAACATTGTCGGGGGCAAACAACACACTCGAGGTCCAAATATGTTCTCCTTGGGCAAACACAAAAACCCACCCGCCATTTTTTGAACTTGTCTCTAAGGAGGTCATTTGCTTGCTATTCAATGACCTCCATCTGCAGTTCATCTTGGCAACTGGTTACATTTGCTTCAAATGGGTTTTGAAACAGTCTCACTTCTGCCTTTGAATCCTAGTCAGAAAACCGCTACTGAAACTGCAGCTGGAGGTCATGTTAGCAGTTTTCACTATTTGAGTCACAATGTTTTCATCAATGTCTGCAACACGGAGGCCAATGGTATTAGCACCCAAAGCTACATTTTCAAATTGTTTTGAATTTTCTGGGCGAAGCTCCTCAGACATTTCTTACAAACATTTTTTTCCGTGAACAAACAGATCTCCGCGGGCCGGATAAGGGGCCCTCGCGGGCCGCATCCGGCCCGCTGGCCGTAGTTTGGAGACCCCTGCTCTAACGCAAGAATCGGCCCAAGAACTTTATAGGAAATGTAAGAACAACTACAGGAGAAAAGTCATGAAAATGAAAATATTGTTTTTCTTTTAATGTAAAATGTATGCAATACAATGTATTTCATGCATTTCAATGTATTAACATGCAACCTATCCTTACTGCTAGCTCCTGGATCGAATGGAGTGAACTTTGTGGATGGAAATCAATTAAACTTATAAAATAGGGACAAAAGCAAATTTAATTTTGGTTAGTGCATGTTATGTTCATTATGTATTTAGTTGGGATGCAAAGAGTCGAGCGTCCTGTAGTTACCATTTAGCACAATGTATGTGTGCATATAACTATTTTTAGAATTATTTTTCTGAAACAAGTATAACATAAAAAATATATAGGCCTATACTTGACGTGTAACGGGTATCGATGGCTTGTGTCTCTAGAAACCATGATTGTATTCGTGTACACCTAAAGATTTCCCTAAACGACAATACGCTACTGTCGTGTTTTCGCAGAAGAATTACTACGATAATAAACGACCTGTTTTCAAGTACGACATGTGCTGTAAAAACTAGCGAAATGACTTTTAAAATAAATTTACTACTGCTGTCCGATAAATTGTATTATATCTAGCGTGTTAGCACTTTTTTTCTAACATAATGCTTTACATCTTTTGTATACACAATTTTATAAAATTCAAGCGAATTAATTCAGTAAACTTTCAAAATAAAACAATAATTTAAAACAAATAAAAACCAAAAAAAAAAAATGTTTACATAAAACACCATGTCCTACAGTAATATCGAGTTTTTCAACCTTTATATTATGTCTCGTTTTCACTCAGAATAACCATTTACTTATTGTTTTAAAAAAAATGTTAAATGTTCTATAAGTAAGTAAACACGATGCATAACTCTTTATTTAATATTAAATCTATATCTCTTACAGAAGGGACACAATTTTACATTGCAAGGGAACTAAATTAACAAAATAGCTCAAACAAATTAGAATCGAACAACTCATAACAAAATTCACCATCTCTGTTTATTGTTTTACTTATAAAATGTATGCAATTGTACAGTATGCAAACAATTTTGTATATTTTTTAGATAATAATAAAATACATCTTGTACCATATGTTCATATACAACAGAGATACGTTAACTTTATTTTAAGAATCATTATTAAAGTTGTGATAAAATTTGCTTAACCATTTCTTCATCTTATTTCTGGATATTTCTGGTGCTTGAACTGGATTGTGATGAAAAAAATGACATGATGGCAGTGTAGAATCAGTCAACCTTTTTAACATTATTGACAGAGACATAGTGGTTTTATGTTTACATGTCAAAATATTTAAACAATAAAAATATTTAAAATTTAAAAAAAAAAAAAAAAAAAAAAAAAAAAATTCTGGATATTTCTGGATCCCTTACAAAAGGGCCAAATCTGCACTAATCTTAGCCCAGCGGTTGGCTCCCTTTGAGACGAAGAGCCAAAAGTTACAATTTTTTTTTAATTTCTCAGTTTTTTTTAAGAGCCGCTAATATTATATTCCAATATTGTGGTATTTCATAAGGATTAAGTAAATAAATTTGAATTTTTTTATTTTAAATAAATAACGTTAAATATGAACTAATCACTGCACTCCAATATTTACGCTAACAGTCAGTCCATATTATATAGTGCGAGTATTGTAGGATAATCTGGAGCTATTAGATGCCACTGTTTTCTTGAGTTTGTGGATCAATGTATTCTTGTAGTGCAGGGGTCTCCAAACTACGGCCCGCGGGCCAGATGCGGCCCGCGAAGTCCTCTCATCCGGCCCGCGGAGATCTATTTGTCCAAGGAAAAATCGTTTGTGGGTGATAGCTGAGGAACTTTGCCTAGAAAAATCAAAGACATGTCTGGAAGAAACTGGCCCCTGAACTGAAATTTGATAGTTAATGCGGCCCTCGGACTGAAAAGTTTGGAGACCCCTGTTGCAGTGAATAGTATGGATGGATACATGTTCATTATACGATGTTACCTGTCCGTATTGTTCATGTTCAACCCTCGTGTTATATGTTACCTGTCCGAATTGTTCATGTTCAACCATCGTGTTATGTGTTACCTGTCTGTATTGTTCATGTCCAACCCTCGTGTTATATGTTACCTGTTCGTATTGTTCATGTTCAACCCTCGTGCTATGTGTTACCTGTCCGTATTATTTATGTTCAACGCTCGTGTTATGTGTTACCTGTCTGTATTGTTCATGTTTCACCCTCTATCTATATGTTACCTGTCTGTATTGTTCATGTTCAACCCTCGTGTTATATGTTACCTGTCCGTATTGTTCATGTTCAACCCTCGTGCTATGTGTTACCTGTCCGTATTGTTCATGTTCAACCCTCGTGTTATATGTTACCTGTCTGTATTGTTCATGTTCAACCCTCGTGTTATATGTTACCTGTCTGTATTGTTCATGTTCAACCCTCGTTTTATATGTTACCTGTCTGTATTGTTCATGTTTCACCCATGTTGCCGTACATGTCCGTACGTTACGAGATAACAAACAGTAGCTCCATATTCTGACCACTGTACAAGCCGACGACTTCAACTGTTTTAACTGCCTGTAACTTTGTACGTCCCAGCTGGTAATGTATCGCTATAATACTCTCTATCCCTGCTTGTTATATATATATATATATATATATATATATATATATATATATATATATATATATATGTGTCTGTGTGTGTGTGTGCGGTATGACTCAATAGAGTATATTTGCCTCAGCATGTAATTGTTTCCATGGGGTTGGTCACAGCACGACCGTGGGGCTGGGCCTGGTGCCCAAGCGGCCATCAGCTGTCCGTATACTTTCTACCTCACCTACTCTCATTGTTCTCTGATGAGTGTTTTAATTATGTTAAAGTTTATTTTTTTACAGTATCATATTTTTTATGAGCTTTGTAAATTAAATAACATAATTCGTAATATTTGTGCATGGAACTGGAGAGCCGCAACTTGAAATCAAATGAGCCGCATGTGGCTCGCGTGCAGCAGGTTACCAATCCCTGTTTTAGTTGATTATGTTTGTCCCTTTTCTAATGGGAGCCAAAAATAGTGATTAAACATGTAATGAAACCACGTCAACGAAATTAAACTATATTTATATAATAATTCTTAAAAACATAAGGTAACGTGTCCGGCTGCTAAGTTAAAATAAGATACAAGTTGTACTTTTTATAGAAAATCGACTACTAGACACATTTTTTATAAAAATGTTTAATTTTATGCATTTAATAAGTAAAATAGTAAAAGGTATGGTGAATTGTGTTCTAGGTTATTCGATTATTATTTGTTTCAGTTATTTTGTTGAATTATGTCCCTTGAATTAAGAATTGTGTACCTTCTGTAATGAATCCAGGAATCGCCATGTAGCAGAGGCGTAGCGACCCTTCCCGGCGCCCGGGGACAAACTTTGGGAGCAAATTTCGAATCCCCCCTCAACCTTTCGATTTGCACCCCCCCCCCCCCAAACTTTCGATGTGCACCCCCCCCCCCAAACTGCAAAAATGCAGATGCAATTACATTTTAATTTGTTTTTACAACCCATTTTGGCGCCCCCTAAGGTCGGCGCCCGAAGACATATGTCCCTCCCCTGCCCCCCCCCCCCCCCCCATCGCTACGCCTCTGCCATGTAGTTAAGTATGGTTGTTACTTTCTTAAATAATTATACTTTAAATAAATGTTTCTTGTTTATTTATTCTATGTGGAAATAAAATATACCTGTTTAAATAATCGAAATAACTACACGATTTTGTGATTTCTATAAAGTTATGTAAATTAAAATGATGAAATATTTTTAAAAAATATACTGCATTATTTAGATATTATCTACATATCGAGTCATGTTTGTATTAATTTTTAAATTTAATTATTCGCCTTTTTGAAGCAAAAGCTTAAAAAAAATTCTAGCAATTTTTTATCCATGTAAAGTTGACATGTGTTAGTGAGTTCAACATGTTATATGTAAGTGTTGGTGAGTCCAACATGTTATATGTAAGTGTTGGTGAGTCCAACATGTTATATGTAAGTGTTGGTGAGTCCAACATGTTATATGTAAGTGTTGGTGAGTCCAACATGTTATATGTAAGTGTTGGGGAGTCCAACATGTTATATGTAAGTGTTGGTGAGTCCAACATGTTATATGTAAGTGTTGGTGAGTCCAACATGTTATATGTAAGTGTTGGTGAGTCCAACATGGGAGACTATAAGGTAAACATTTATTAAGAAAACTTTGAGCACATGTTCCTATCAAATATAACATCTGTGTTTACATTACCTGACGTTTAGCATCAAGACGTGGTGTGGCTAGTGTAGAGCGTCACACTCTCACATGACATTAGACTGGCTCAGTATCCGTGGTGTCTGTACTACGGTAGCAGAGACTAATACGTAGAAAATGTATCTAATCTATGCATATGATGTATGAAAACATGTTAAGAAATTATTTTGTTTTTTAGACAAACAAAAATAAAACGTGTGTAAAACAATTAGCAGTTAACTATACATAGACACGGAAGAATAAACTCTCCTCAAGAAATTGTGTTTTAGCCACTAAACTGTGGAGGACTGAGATTTCTTGTAGTTAGATCCAAATCTGTAGACCTAATGTATGTATAATATTGTTGATATAAAGTAAAGACTCAACTTTAGATCCAGCGATATATTGGGCAGATGAAGAAGAGTTTATATGTTTCTTCACTTTGGTATAAGAAGTGAGTGTGTGGTCAGTACGTTCTACTGGCATGGACACGGTTTCGAACTCGAGACCTAACAATTTCTATGAAAATAGATTTGTTATAGGCCTACCGTTTTTAATAACATTAAAAAAAACAATCTATTGTTCACAAAGAGTTTTGAAAATGCTATACAATATATAAAACATCGACACTCACTATATACCAGATGTATGAGATGTTAAACCGGTTAACTAGAAGTAGAGTGCGAGGTTGGTATATTGTCCAGGTTTCTCTATTGTCTATTTTATTTTATTATATGTAAACATGTTTTGATTTTAAATTAGTAACTTTGTGTTTTGTTGTTGTTATCAGGGTTGACGTCGCAGTGTGCGTATATGACAATAATGATCTTTTATTAACGTTTTTCTCATTGTAGCATTATGAAAAGTCATTTTACGATGGTAATACCTGTACCGGTACACAACGTTTGTAGTAGCTTATTTTAAATACTTGCTCTATTTATTAGTGATCCGAAATGTATTTTTTTAATAATTGTGACCTAAATTGTATAGCATGCTATTCAACTTTGAAGGTTAAGCCCTAATACAAAACGGATGTGTCATTTTAAAATACATTTTAATTAACTACTGCTTACAAACATTTTTTGTTAAAGTATGGTCTCCTTTCCAACGAAACGTTAAAGAAAATGGGATGGTACAACAAGCGAGTTATTTCTCGGAGGCGGTGACAAAAAGAAATTACCTCCCATGTAGATTTTATTTTATTTTCTTTGTTTGTTCTTATCTGCAGGGGAATTAATGTGATTGCAATGTCTTTTTGATTGTAATTTAAGAAAAAACGTTATCATAATTCATTTTTTTTTAAATTCTTTATTTGTAAATTTATATAAATCTGAAAACAGTAGAATGTTGCTTATTGTTTGTAAATTTTGTTAAATATTTCTATTTTTTTAAATTTTGCACCCCAAATTTGTTTGAGTTTAGTTTTAGAATAAATATTAATTATCTTTATTACCATCATTACGGCGCAAATAGCAAATACACTTAAAATTTTGGATCCCTTCTGATTGGGGACACTTAAAAAAATGAATTCGATTACTCTCTTGTTCAGTGGATGCAATGTGCGTGCTGTTAATATCTCCTTAACTATTTTTATTAAGAAAACGCCTACTTAAGAGCCATCTTAGTGAGGATATTCCGTCAGACACTCAAACTTCCAATAACGTCGACTAACTATATTCAACGTTTAACTCGACTACTCGATATTAACGAACAAAAATTACTCAAAAACAATTTTCAAGTAATGTATACTATGCACCCGATACACTCAGCTCACGATTACTAAAAAAAAACGTATGACATCAAAGATATACGATTAACTCGATACTCTCAACTTACGATTAAACAACACTCAACTTGCGATTACACTACCCTCTATTACTCAAGACTAGTCAACATTTCAACACTACGATGCCACCTCACCTCTTAAAGTTCTACTCCCAACGAACAAAGTCTCACCGTAGCATGTCACTACAAAACTGTAGCCAATCACTCTTCGATACCTTATCACCAAACTCGTTACACCATAACTACGACACCACCTCCGTATTACATCGTTGTTGTGATACCTTATCACCAAACTCGTTACACCATAACTACGACACCACCTCCGTATTACATCGTTGTGGTGATACCTTATCACCAAACTCGTTACACCATAACTACGACACCACCTCCGTATTACATCGTTGTTGTGATACCTTATCACCAAACTCGTTACACCATAACTACGACACCACCTCCGTATTACATCGTTGTTGTGATACCTTATCACCAAACTCGTTACACCATAACTACGACACCACCTCCGTATTACATCGTTGTGGTGATACCTTATCACCAAACTCGTTACACCATAACTACGACACCACCTCCGTATTACATCGTTGTTGTGATACCTTATCACCAAACTCGTTACACCATAACTACGACACCACCTCCGTATTACATCGTTGTTGTGATACCTTATCACCAAACTCGTTACACCATAACTACGACACCAGCTCCGTATTACATCGTTGTTGTGATACCTTATCACCAAACTCGTTACACCATAACTACGACACCACCTCCGTATTACATCGTTGTTGTGATACCTTATCACCAAACTCGTTACACCATAACTACGACACCAGCTCCGTATTACATCGTTGTTGTGATACCTTATCACCAAACTCGTTACACCATAACTACGACACCAGCTCCGTATTACATCGTTGTTGTGATACCTTATCACCAAACTCGTTACACCATAACTACGACACCAGCTCCGTATTACATCGTTGTTGTGATACCCTATCACCAAACTCGTTACACCATAACTACGACACCACCTCCGTATTACATCGTTGTTGTGATACCTTATCACCAAACTCGTTACACCATAACTACGACACCACCTCCGTATTACATCGTTGTTGTGGACTGGAAGAAACTCTGTTTGTAACTATTTTGGTAAAAAAATAATTTAGTATAAGGGTTCTTATTTGCTTGTTAAATTAGTGTTGGTAATATTTTTCATTTGTTCTCTCCCTTCTGAAATGTTTTGTACTATTCATATAAGGGAGATAACATGTTAATACACAAGGTGCTTCGATTTTAATATTGGTGGAAGCCAGAATAGAGTAAATGGTTAGTGAGGGGTCGTCCATAAATGACTTCACACTCACAATTTTGTGATGGAGTGTGATGAGGGTGAGGGGGTAGGGGGTAGGGTTCAGATGGTGTGACGTCACACTTTTGAATTGTGAAAAAGCAATGTCAGTAAACGCGTTTTAGCCGTTATTTCGCGTTTTAGAAAACGGTTTTAATAAAATGTAATAGGAATTAATTAAAATACTATATTTTGACTAAGTTTTTGGAAAAATATCGAATTTTAAGGAAAATTCAACTGCAATTTTGAGGGGGGTTGTCGGTTGAGGTGTGACGTCAATTTAGCGGGTGGGGGGGGGGGGGGGGGTAGGAAGTGGGTTCTGGCTTTTTGTGACAATGTGTGACGGAGGGGAGGGGTGAAGAAAAAATCGTCAAAAAAGGCGTGGCGTCATTTATGGATGTTCCCTAAAGTAAAATACTGAAAGTTTGATCAGATATAAAATTAAAAACACATTACATCAGTATGATAAATTTTCAGTTTTTGTCGCTAAAATTTTTGAAAATAAAAATGTTCAAATGTTTTAAGTATTTAGATCCAATTCAAAGTAAAATACTATAGACATTATTCCTATAATATTATAAAACCATGTGTGTGTCATTATAACGTATATTACTATATAATCATGGTTAAAAAATACGTACAGTATTTCACCTATGTCTATATTAGCAGAATATCCTCACTAAGATGGCTCTTAAGTCGACGTTTTCTTAATAAGGATAGTTAAGGAGGTATTAACAGCACGCACATTGCACCCACTGAACAAGAGAGTAACCGACTTCATTTTTTTAAGTGTCCCCAATCAGTAGGGATCCAAAATTTGTAATTTATTTGTTTTAATCAATGACTGATCAATGAAAGAATAAATAAATTTATTCTCAAATTAAACTAAAAACATTTTGGGGTGCATAATTTCTAAAAATATTTAACAAAATAAACAAACAATAAACAAAATTATACTATTTTCAGATTAACCTGAATTAATATATTAAGAATTTTTGTTGAAATTGAAACTTAATAATGTTCTTTTTTAAATTTACAATAAAAAAATTACAAAAGATATTTAAGTTATATTATTTCCCCTGCAGATAAAAACCAACAAAGAAAAAATAAAATATACATGGGAGGTAATTTCGTTTTGTCACCGCCTCCGAGAATTAATCCGCTTGTATCACCCCATTTTTCTCTAAAGTTTCGTTGGAAAGGAGACCATACTTTAACAAAAAATGTTTGTAATCAGTAGTTAACTAAAATGTATTTTAAAATGAAACATCCGTTTTGTATTAGGGTTTTACCTTAAATTTGAATGGCATACTATAAAATTTAGGTCACAATTATTAAAAAAAAATACATTTCGGATCTCTAATAATTGAAGCACGTATTTAAAAGGAGCTACTACGTTGTGTACCGGTACAGGCATTACCATCGTTTAATGACTTTTCATAATGCTATAATGAGAAATACGTTAATGAAAGATCCTTATTGTCATATCCACACACTTTGATATCAACCCTGACAACACAAAGTTACTAATTGAAAAAAACATGTTTGTATATAATAAAATAAAATAGACAATAGAGAAACCTAGAAAATATACCAACCTCGCGTTTAACTTCTAGTTAACCGTTTTAATACTTATGTGTGTTTTATATTATTATTATTATTGACTGGTTGCAAATATTTGGCCCAGTGAAAGGGTTTTAAATTATGAGTCAATAATTAACTCATTGCAAAGCTTTAACAATGATTTAACTTTTAATACACGAAGGTAACTATAGAGTAATTAACATAGGAGCAAAGTTTTAACTCAGTCAGAGTAGCCTGAAATGGGCGACTGGTCTCCAGGGCGGCGTGGTCACATTTGCTCACACACGGACCTCTGTAGCGTCTAGGCTTTAGCCCCAAGCTGGCCGACTGTAAAATACATTTAACAAACTTTCTAACATCTGTGTGATATACACATTCATTCAAACTTAAGACACATACAACGTTACTATTGTAACAAAGATAATACTATATTTACTATATTACATTAGCATGACAATAGGTCCTGCCATAAGCATTACCAACAATATCGTTTTCTTTCATACATTGTTTTATACACATTCCATACTTATTTATTAATATATAGCAGTACAGTTAAACAAAGTAAGTTTTCAATTATCCTCAAATGAAGCCACACAATCCTCTACACACGCTGCCGAAGAGAAAGTATAATTTCTCCGTGGAGAGAAATTGCCGTAACATCAAAATGAGTATAATTTTACAATGGCTAGTTCATTAGCACCAAAAAAACGTGTACCTCCGAAGAGGGGAGAAGGTAGAGTGACAGAACTGTGGCCTCCTTACCCTACAGGTCACATGACTCAGGCTCCGCCCTCATGACGGCAGTCCGAGGTCGAGGACCGGTCAGCCTTACGATTTCGCCGGACTCAGGTCTAGGTGTGCAGTGTTTCTTCCAGACTTTTTTTTTTCTCCGGGGGAGGGGGGCACTTGAAATTTTCGGGAGGGGGGGGGGTCAACATTTGGGGGGGGGGGGGGCTGGAAGAGACTCTGCAGGTGTGTACCATTACCTGTGGGGTAGCAACAAAGGGGGATATATATGATATATATATATATATATATATATATATATATATATATATATATATATATATATATATATATATATATATATATATATATATATATATATATATATATATATATTTATAATCTATCATAACACTTGCCACTGCTCAAGTGCTGACGTTTTCGATTATCGTTAACTGTGGAATATTATTTTATACATAATATATTTCCCTACCTGTGAGTATGCATTTGTTTGACCTGAGTGACGTAGTATTTTAATTATTAGCTTCCCACTGTTACTGGACTGTGGGATACGAGTAGGGTGGAAGATAAGCCCTGTGAGAAGCGACCGATACAGTAATCCAACCGATACCCAAACCAGTTAGTTGGAGTTTGCCATGCTGAGGCCTGCCTGGCTATGGGAGATACCTCCTGAGCCAGTGGTGTCCGTAAAGAAAGTAAAACAACTTATTGGCTTCTAAGGTGGATTGGGATAGTCCTATATTTATATTATGTGATTACTACTTTTATCATAGCAGAGCTAACTAAAACACATTTAATCAACATTTAAAATAAAAAATGAAATTTATGTACCTAATACTTATGAAATACCAAAATATTGGAATATAATATTAGTGGCTCTCTAAAAACTGGAAAATTTTATAATTTGTTACTTTTGGCTCTTCGTCTCAAAGGGTTGCCAACCGCTGTGCTAAGAATAGATCAGTGAAGATTTGTCCCTTTTGTAAGGGATCCAGTAATTAAGAAAAATAAGAATGTTACTAACTGTAGGTGAGCATATTTTAACACTTCTTAAATAATGATTCTTATAATAAAGCTAAAGTGTCTCTATTCTAAGTGAAAATATGGTAAAAGTTATATTTTTTTTCTATTTATAACTAATACAAAAATGTTTGCATATTATATAATTGTATACATTGTATAATTCAAACAATAAATAGCAATGGTGTATTGTGTTATGAGTTGTTCGAATCGTATTTGTTTGAGCTATTTTGTTAAGTTATTTCCCTTGCGTTGCAAAATTATGTCCCTTCTGTAACGGATGTAGAATTAATTTTAAATAAAAGGATTTTCGCGTATTTATGCATCGTTTTTTTTTCTTACATAACGAACATTTAACATTTTAAAAAAAATAAGTAAATGGTTATTCTGAGTAAAAACTATACATAAGACAAAGTTTGAAAAATTCGATATTACTGCAGGACATTGTGATTTATATAAATTTTTTTTTTGTTTTTGTTTTTACTTGTTTTCAATTATTGTTTTATTTTGAAAGTTTACTGAATTAATTCGCTTGAATTTTATAAAATTGTGTATACAAAAGAAGTAAAGCATTATGTTAGTTAGAAATACTCTTTGTCGGGTAACAGTAGTAAATTTATTTTAAAAGTCAATCGCTAACAAAGGATTGGTGCAATTTGGAATGTGTGCACCAAATCGATCTGGAAATTACCCATTTGATCGTGATTTGCAACGTGAAAACGACTTCGACGTCAATGATTTGGGTGCGTTTGTTGAAAGGAATCTACCAAAATTGGTTCCAGAACAACGTATTGTATATGACAAAATCATGCAAGCAGTTACAAACCAAAGCGGAGGATTGTACTTTATAGATACACCTGGAGGTACAGGCAAAACTTTTCTTATTTCAATCATTTTGGAAACGATAAGATAAAAAAATAGAATTGACTTGGCAATTGCATCATCTGGAATTGCAGCAACAATGGTGGTCGAACAGCACATTCAGCCCTAAAATTACCGTTGAATTTTCAATCCATCGAGACGCCAACATGCAATATCACCAAAAATTTTGGAATTGGCAAGGTTCTCCAAACATGTGAATTGATCATATGGGACGAATGCACTATGGCGCACAAAAAAGCATTGGAAGCTCTTGATCGCACACTTCAAGATTTGAGGGATAATGGGCAGCCCTTTGGCGGAGCACTCATTTTATTGTCGGGTGATTTTAGACAAACTCTGCCAGTTATACCACGTTCAACACCGGCTGATGAGCTTAATGCATGTCTCAAATCATCTGTTCTATGGAGACATATAAGGAAATTAACCTTGAAAACCAACATGCGTGTTCAACTTCAATATGATGCATCCGCCGAACGTTTTGCAAAACAATTGGGAATTGGGAAGATGACAGTTGAGAAATGGTAACAATATATTAAAATGCTTTATACGTAGCAATTAATATGTAAAGTGAATGTTAATCATATGTCCATATTACAATGATAAATATATTATAGTAAAAATGTACAATGAATGTTATAATATTTTTTTCCGTATAAAATTATTGTATACATTTTTCAAGATGCAAATTGAATGTAATAATACTTCCTTTTTTAAAGGAATGATACGTTTCAATAAAAAATGTAAATGTAATGTCATCATTACTTTCATAATGTGTTTCCTTAATTTCTTTAATTTGTTTAAACCTTTAAGACCGCATTAAGGGCACACTAGTTATATATACATCACAATGTCCTATTTTACTTTTTTTTTTAAAGAACTTTAAGTAAAAAAACAAGTTAATATAAAGTCTAGTGAAAATTTAAGCGAAATTTCCTTAATTAATTTTTTGTGACCAAACGAAAGGATATTTTTGAAAACTTTCTGCGGCAATATTGTTCTAAATTAAGGCAGGAATCGATTGGTAAATTTTTAAGGCGCTAAGTGGTCTGGTTGCCGAGATATGGGCCAAAAACTGCATTTTTCGAGGTTTTTTGGCTTTTCCGGGAAATGCAGGAAGAATTTCCGGGAAGTTTTTTGGCCCACAATCATCCTCGGAACTTGTTTAACATATTTACTTTTGGAACTAGTCCTCGATATTGCTTCGTTGAGGAGGAGATACGACTTAAAGCTGCGGACTACAGCTGCGGACACACATCCATCCAGAAATTACGAGTTAATAATCGCAATTCCTGTAAGGAAATTGCGCTAAAAAAACGATGCATTACTACACTAACATCATTTTATTAAAGATTAATTATATATCCCTTAAAGAAGGGACACAATTTTACAATGCAAGGGAATTAACTTAACAAAATTGCTCAAATAAAAACGAATAACACCTCATAACAAAATACACCATTTATATTTATTGTTTTACATATAACATGTGTGCAATTATACAGTATGCAAACAATTTTGTACTAATTTTAGATACGATATAAAATATAACTTGTATCAAATTTTCACTTAGAATAAAGACACATTAGCTTTATTTTAAGAATTATTGTATAAGAAGTGTTAAAAATGCTAGACTATAGTTGAATTTCATGTATTTCCCATGTTAAATTTCTGGATCCCTTACAAAAGGGACAAATCTGCACTAATCTTAGCCCAGCGGTCGGCAACCTTTTGAGACGAAGAGCCAAAAGCTACAATTTACAAAATGTCCCAGCTTTTAGAGAGCAACTAGTATTATATTCCAATATTGTGGTATTTTAAAAGGTTTAGGTAAATTTCATTTTTGATTTAAAATAAATAGCGTTAAATATGAAATAATTACTGCACTCCAATATTTACGCTAGCAGTCAGTTCATATTATATAGTGCGAGTATTGTAGGATAATCTGGAGTGATTAGATGCCACTGTTTTCTTGAGTTTATGGATCAATGTATACTTGTAATGAATAGTATGGATGGATAAATTTTCATTATACGATGTTACCTGTCCGTATTGTTCATGTTCAACCCTCGTGCTATATGTTACCTGTCTGTATTGTTCATGTTCAACCCTCGTGTTATGTGTTACCTGTCCGTATTGTTCATGTTCAACCCTCGTGTTATACGTTACCTGTCTGTATTGTTCATGTCCGACCCTCGTGTTATATGATGTCTGTTGTCACGTTGACCTCTCCTGTTTGTTCTTGTTTATTGTACGGGTATAATAGGGGTGTGGTAACGTGGTCTCAGTCTAGTAACTTCCTAATACCAGGTTAGTAGAGTTTAGTTCACTATAGTAGCCACTGTTTTCTACTCGATGTCATTAGTGGTTATAATGTGGAAAGGGGGGGGGGGGGTAATGAAGAAAATCAGAATAACTAAACTATAACAATATAACTACTTGTTACTGTGTGTTACAAACACGACTGATTGTATAAGACCGATCTCGGGAAAAAAAATTAAATTCAACGTCAAATATTTTGTGAATTATTTTAATCACGTAAACGGGATGTCTATAAAAAAAGAAGAAAAAAAAATGAAAAAAAAAGTTAAATACGAGAACAAAATAATAAAAGTATGAGTATCCTGGAGAAATTATTAATGAGAAACACTGTACACAAGTTATGAACTGTAATAGTTACAGCTTCCTTTAAATAATCTAATATATAAATGTAGATAAACTATTTCTATTATCATTTTTCAGCGGAAAGTTCAAGTAATATTTAGACTGTTTTTTAATCATATTCAACAACAATTTAGATTAGAATTAAAAGTCGAAATCTTGAATAACATTGAACCTTCTATCTCCGTAGTATTAAACTTCGTCACAAATCTACCGTACATAGCCGTGTTTTCCTGAATGTAATTGAATTGGTAATCTATCGTTTAAGGTGCGTACAGTCGCCCGCGGCTAGTAATGTACGAAAAGTTACCTCATTGTCAAGGCTAATACCAGAGGAGACAATCCACTACTCTTAGGTCACCACCAATAATAAAAAGAAAAAAAAAACATTCTCGTAATTACGTTCTCCTTTTAGACAAGAAAGTACATCGTAAAGATAAAGTAGAGTTTATGTGTTTCTTGACCACAGAATATTTAGAGATACCCGGTTAACTCTTATTAAAAAATAATCCTACACACATCACTGTCAGTGGGGTACACTGAGACTCGTATAGTTAAACAAAGGGGACGATATATTTGAAGTCGAATAAATGTCGACTAACTGAACAGAAAACCAAATACGTCTCCATAGCCTTAAGCGGGCAGTACACCGACACTCCCAAACCTAACGTTATTCGTCTGTGTCGTTTTAAAACACATAAACGGAAGTTTATAACGACGTTATAATAGTGATAGTTTATAACGATCTTATAATTGTTACAATGAATAACTTGATAAATAAATTATAGTTGTCTTAGTTTTTCTCACTCATAGAAGTCGGCATCGACTGTAGATAAAATATGTATCTACACCGTATTAAATAATACTGTATTCTAATCGCGGGATGTTCTTATGCTACTTCAATACCTGGAATATATTTAAATCAACTAAGTACTCGAGTACAACGCGAAGACACGGGCAGAATGCACATGTTAACCTGCAATATGATAAACTACATAGTGAAGGGCGGTTGACTAGGGGTCAATTCAAAGAACACGTACTTGAACTCATTCTGTCCCTTCAGCTATACCCTTTCACGACAGTACTGAAACCTTCTTTACTGAAATATTGACCCTTAAGCAGTTTAAAAGGTATCGTACACTTTAGAAAACCGCACGTCTTTTTACCTGTAAGTACATCAACATTGTGATATTTTATAAATATCCAATGAATGCAGCTTTTTAAAACGAAGCCGTTA
The DNA here is from genome assembly GCF_028476545.2 of Physella acuta. Taxonomy (NCBI): domain Eukaryota; kingdom Metazoa; phylum Mollusca; class Gastropoda; family Physidae; genus Physella; species Physella acuta. The sequence goes on along the minus strand of NW_026732151.1, from coordinate 234,763 downwards.
TTGTTTACCGTTTTTTTTTAAACTTATTGAGCGAAAGGCCAGACGTATGTACAGTGGTTTAAACAACGGGCCCATCGACTCTATAGATATTATGACTATCGTCTAGAGTTTTTGTATTACGATACAGTACAGATCTTTAGCCTCACAAGGTGGACCCCATCACGTGACATCAGTGGACGTTTAACCGGTAACTTACACCACTTCCAGTTACCGAAAATCCCCCAAAACTTGATAGAAACATGTATATGATTTAATACTTACACGCACATATGTCGTCCACCTAACTGCCATCGGTTTAAAAAAAAACAACTGATTGCTTACTTACAAAGCGTCTAAGCATTCTGTCTAAATATCATTTGCTCAGTTGAAATAATGAATATTAAAGACAAGGTTTAATCTGTTTAGAAAATGTTCATCTTTCTTTTTTTTCTTTTTTTTAAAGCAGCGGCAAGTACAAGTTAACTTGGCTTGGACAAAATGCATTACTTCCCCTAAGTGAATATTTTAATTTTAAAAATCTAATATGGGAAGCAACTTATAACAATGGCTTGCAGGGAAATATATGCATACCTAATTAATATAACAGCCAATATACATTTACAATTAGTATAGTAAATCTTTATGTTTTTTACAATCTTTATGAAACTTCTGTTAGTTACTTAACGTTTTACAAATTTGATAAAATAAATGTTACATTATTAATTACTAAAACTTTATGATATTTAAAAAATTACTCGTAATAAATTTTGCACTCTACTATCGTTTAGTTGTGGAAAATCTTACGCAATAATAATTTTGGTAAAAAAAAATAGACTTAGTATCCACATAATAAAAACCCTAAGTCGTAAGTGATACTCTTTCAGAATTTTATCTTAATTACAAAGTCAAAATGGCCCAGAAAACAGAAGGGATTCAGCAACTTCTAATTGCAGAGAAAAAAGCAACAGAAAGAGTAGTCGAAGCAAGAAAACGAAAAGCTCAGAGAATCAAAACTGCAAAAAAGGAAGCAGACACAGAAATCCTAGCCTTTAATAACGAGAAGGAGAATCACTACAAACAGTATGAACAAGAGATCCTTGGCAAAAAAAGTAACAGTGAGGCACAGATTCAGGTAGAAACAACTAAAAAGATCAAAGAGTTGGATGTCATGCTGAAACAAAACCGTGCTAAAGCTATGGACTCTATTCAACAAAGTCTCTTTAGGATAGAAGTGCAACTTCATGAGAATGTTAAGCTGTAAATTTAGTCTTCTGTACCTTTATTTGTATATTTTATTTAAAGGGTAGAATTCTTAATGTTTATTTAATTATTGACACAGACAGCTCATGCTTTTAATTTATCATGCAGATACAATTTGTTTAAAGATCTACTCTTCTGCATTTATTTTTCAACTTTACTATAAACTACATATTTTGTTTCCTTTAAGTTCTAGACTCGTTTTTTAGAAATGTAGGTAAATCTCTGTGGAGATATTTGCCTGAATTTGATAGCTGTTAGTATGTGATAATGTGTAGATAAATCTCTGTGATAGCCGAATAATTAATTGGTGTATCGTTTTAGTGAATTGTTAGGAAAAAAAACTAAATTACTCCTACCATAACTGAAGAGTTGGAGACCAAGGCATTGTTAGTAATTTAGTTGAAGTTAAATATTCTGAGCGTCTGATTGTACCTCTAGTTATACTGACTTGCACACATGGGTTTTTTCATCTATACACACTTGTATCTCATTGTTATTCGGAGTTCACTTATTCATTGTGATGTTTATTTATATGACAAGATTTGGTGGCATTGAATGCGTTCCTTGTATGGAAAGAAAGAAGCATACATTTTTTTCATCATGCATTGTATCTGGAAACTTGATTAAAATCCTTTGTTTTTAGTCACATAAAAAAAATAAAAAATAAAAAAAATAAAAAAATAAAAAAATAAAATAAAAAAAAAATTGAAAAAGGAAAATAAAACTATAAACAATTTAATTTAGTGTGGACGACAATGCAACAAACCAATGTCTAGTTGTCGCTTTAGTTAATTTTTAAAACGGCGAGGGCTTGTTCTGGTTGGCCTACGGAAAATATTATTTCCACGAATATATTTGTGTTCTATTGTCGCCTGTGTCCACTGTGTTAGAGTTAGAAAGTTGTATGATTACACATAGGTTGGATTGTCTCCCCTCTTGTTGAGGGTTTAATAGAGCGCATTTATTCAGTTAAAACGGTACATGCTACTGCTGGTCTAGATGAAAACGTAGTTAGAACCACTGAACAAGAGGTGAGAAAGGATGAGGAATGTGTAACAATTAGTGGACAACAATGGCGTCGTTATAACCAGTAACAATCATTATATATAACTGGTATTAAACCTAATAAATTACCTCGTTTTTCAAATTGTATTATTTACGACAGGTAACGTAATCAAATGGTTCCACGTTTAAAACATAGTCATCTGTATAGATTAGGTAGTACAACATTAGGCAATAGGCAAGTCATCTGTATATATATGGTAGTACAACATTAGGCAATAGGCAAGTCATCTGTATAGATTAGGTAGTACAACACTAGACAATAGGCAAGTCATCTGTATAGATTATGTAGTACAACATTAGACAATAGGCAAGTTATCTGTATAGATTAGGTATTACAACATTAGGCAATAGGCAAGTCATCTGTATAGATTAGGTAGTACAACATTAGGCAATAGGCAAGTCATATGTATAGATTAGGTAGTTGCCCTGTCGTCCACACAACTTGGTGGTTGACATAGAGGGTGATACACACACCCTCCTCACTCAACTCAATGGTTGACATAGAGGGTGATACACACACCCTCCTCACCCAGCTCAATGGTTGACATAGAGGGTGATACACACACCCTCCTCACCCAGCTCAATGGTTGACATAAAAAAAAAAGATGAACATTTTACAAGCAAATGAAACATTGTTTTAAAATATTATCGATCTCAAATCAACAAAGTTTGTTCAGATTGAATGCATAGGCGTCTTGAAATTAAACAATTTTTTTTTTAAAAACTGAACAAATGTTTCGTAGACTGAATGCTTAGAGCGTTTGTAAGTAAGCAATCAGTTTTTTAATAAGAAGGCAGTTAGGTGGACGAATTATTTTTGTTGATATTTATTAGCTCATATACGTGTTTCTACCAAGTTATGGGACCTGACTGTCTATGTGGGTAATGTAGTAGAGCTCATCTGTCTCTTTGATCTCAGCTGTTGAAGGGATAATATAACCAGCGCTGTGATGATCCGTCTTTACGTTGACGTTGTCTATCATAATTCAGGTACCCAACAGACATAGCTGAGTAGACTCCGACCTACCGAGTCATACACGGAATCCGAACTCGAGATTTTTCTGTTATCAGTTACAATCTAGAATTTAGTAAAGACATTCTTCTTCTTCTTCTTATGCGGAAACCGGCTCAGAAGGATGACTTCCATTAGCCAGGCAGGCCTCAATGTAGTAAACCCCGGCCCCCGTTAAAGGGCCAGGGTTCCCCACACATTGGTCGCTAAAACCGCGGATTTCTCACCAGGCTTTTCTTCCCCTCCCACCAGACGCAGGACGTCGTCCCACCGCCTGGTACCCGGCTTGATCGTGGGGGGCATCCCGTCAGATCGAAAAATCTCTAGCGGCTGTTATCTGCCCCCGGCCGTCCCGCATCCACTTAAAGTAGATTTGGTCGGACCAGCGACATTATTCCGAAGCCCCATTCAGGCCGCCGCTTCAAGTCAAAAGCGATATCTGACTATTTTTGTTCCCGACTGTCTTGCGCCTCTCCTCCCCCACGCTGTTCTGTGGGGGACTTGGGAGACCGACGTGTCAGGCTCTTCAGAAAAAGCTGGAACCTGGACGCACACAACAGTTCCACCGACCAGAACGAAAATCCTCTAGCTGCTGTTCACTCCACCAGCCATCCCGCTTCCCCCGTGGGACGGCCCCCCAGCCACCCCCCGAGGATTTGGTCCGACTGGCAGAGTTCGTCCGAAGCCGAATGAGGGCCGCAGCTTAAAGTTAAACCGTCTGGTTAGGATCGCGAACAGACCCTTTTTAATTCCTAGCAGTCTTGCATCTCTCCACCACCTCGCTATTTGGGACGATAACGGAGATTCACCCGTCCAATGCGAGCAGATCTCCTGGTCCCAATATAGGGGTTTTGGGAGTCCGACATACAAGGCTCTTCGGACCGGCATCCGAGCATCAGCCAGGGGACGCTGGCCGACACGGATGCACAGACTAAAACCCCTAGCTGCCGTTCGCTACCCGGGTAGGGCACCCGTCCGTGGCCACGAGGAGGCCGCAGCATTAGGTCAACATGTCTGCCATGGGGACGTCGGCCCCTTTCGTTCCCAGTTCCTGTTCACCCACACAATCCCAAAGGCCAGGCTGCGGGGATCCGAGGACATCGGGCGGCACTACATTATAAATACATTATTTCCCCTGCAAATAAAAACAAGAAACAAAATTGACATGGGAGGTAATTTCGTTTTGTCACCGCCTCCGAGAAGAAACTCGCTTGTATCACCCCATTTTTCTCTTAAGCTTTGTTGGAAAGAGACCATACTTAAAAAAAAATGTTTGTAAGCAGTAGTTAATTAAAATTTATTTTAAAATGACACACCCGTTTTGTATTTGGACTTAACCTTCAAATTTGAATGGCATACTTTAATTGATGTCACAATTAAAAAAAAAATACATTTCGGATCCTTAATAAATGAAGCACGTATTTAAAAGAAGCTACTACAAACGTTGTGTACCGGTACAGGTATTACCATCGTATAATGACTTTTCATAATGCTATAATGAGAACAAAGTTATTGAAATATCTTTATTGTCATATCCACACACTGTGACATAAACCAAAACACAAAGTTACTAATTAAAAAAACAAACATGGTTGTATATAATAAAATAAAATTGACAATATAGAAACCTGGACAATATACCAACCTCGCCTTTTACTTCTAGTTACCCGTTTTAACATCTCATACATCTGTTATATAGTGAGTGTCGAGGTTTTATGTATCATAAAACACGACCCGACCCGCGGCGTATCATACGCCTATATTTAGTTGTTTTATTTTCTCCTTTTCAGTAATTCATAATTTGTGAATTCGACAGTACTATTGCTGCCACTGAATATATTTGCTTTAAAACACTTTCATTAGATCGTTTAGGACGATAACCCCCCCACCCTCATTTCTCCCAACCCCAACCCTACCCCCGTGAAAGCAGCTTCCTCCGTTTCCCCAACCCCAACCCCTTACCCTACACTACCCCCCACCCCCGTGAAAGGAACATCCTCTTAGTTACCTCCCTTAAGTATAAAATAGTTTCAAACTAAATTATCTGCCCCTAATAGGCGCCACTAAACCCGGCTCTACGATTGTAAACAGTTCATAAGACCGTGTGGGGGTGGGGATGGTAGGGATATGCTTAGAGAGGAAGAGAGGGGGCTGCTAGGCGCGCTTACAGCTTGGTGTTTTCTAGGGTATTTAAGAAGAGAATTATATATAAATACGTAATTAATGATTACTAAAATAAAAGGTAATCCGTCTATTTTCTACATGTTGTATTTTCTTTTAATTTAAAACTAGTTCACATTATTATAATTAGTGTACAGTTGAATACGTGTAATAAGAAAAACTTTAATAAATATGTGTATTTTTTTCTATTTTTTTGTTCTTTTTTTAGTAAGCCCCACATATCATGTACCCCTTTCGATTACAGGCAAAAGCATATCCCTAACATATTAACCAGATTGAGCAATTTCGCACATTTTAATGGTCCAGCTGCACCGCCCCCCACCCCCTCCCTGATTTTGCCAAAATTTCAAAGTGGAGATCAAACGACCAATTATTGACTCTAAGCATATATATTTAAAAAAAAAAAATTATAATGAAAATAGTTGTCACTTTATGTTTATTAATCAACTTCCTGAATACACATGGTTTAATACCATTCTATTAAAACAATTTTTTTAAACAATTTAAAAAAAATAATATATATATATATATATATATATATATATATATATATAGGCCTATATATATATATATATATATATATATATATATATAGGCCTATATATATAGGCCTATATATATATATATATATATATATATATATATATATATATATATATATATATATATGTATATATATATATATATATATATATATATATATGTAACAATCAACGAAATCTAGACGATTTATCGAACCACACCCGTTATATACAGTTGTATAGAGAAGCAAATTCCATCCTTATCATACCCAACAAAATATAATACAACTTACGGACATATTGTTAATAGACAATTTACACGATATACTGTATAGGACTGAATAATTTCAACCATCGGCTCGCCATAGCTGAATCACTCTCCCTAACAAACTGTGTGTTTTCAATAATGCCTGAATAGTTATTTTTTACCACGCTGTGAAATCAAGATATTATGATGACAATACCCTGGCCACTTGACATGCCTGACTCGACATTATGGCCCGAACACATTGGGCCACAACATGGGCGGCCATAAGCAGTATAGCTCTCAATCTATGGGCCACGACATGATGGCCCAAACACATTGGGCCACAACATAGGTGGCCATAAGCAGTATAGCTCTCAACCTATGGGCCACGATGAGGTGGCTTCTGACAAAGGTTTATGGAGGTTGTTGTAGTTTTGGTTGCACGAGAAAGGAGGCTCCTAAATGTATTTCTTTATCAGTTTATTGTCCCATGTATAGATACGATGCAACATTTTACTGTTGGCTGTGTCAACTACTTGCTCTAATAACAGGGGTAAACATAACTTATACAATGAAACTTAAATAAAATCAGCGTGTCTGATTTCAGAGTAATATTGCAATAATTGACACTTTCTATCACACAAAATGAATTTATATCATGAAATAGGATAACATATTATTTTTAACATCAACAATCACATATTTCAACTTGAATACAATGATGTACAATAAGGGCTTTTTACTTCTACAAACTAGCAACAGTACTCACACTAATGTATCGTGGACGATCTGCTGGCAAAAACATTCGGGTATAGCGAGCTATCCAAGATACAACAACAGACATAAAGAGACAGAAGTGGAAAGTGGAACCATACACTTGCTCTTGATATTTAAATTAGTTGTCCCATTCTTTTTTTTTTTTTTAAGTTATAAAATTTTTAATCACACAGTTTTAAAACTAGGCATAATTATACTGTCACAGACAGAAGACATGCTATATATATATATATATATATATATATATATATATATATATATATATATATATATATACATTGGAGTTGCATGTCAAAATACTTGTAGTCATTTTATATAATGTAACAGAAACAGTCTTTAAGCAAATCATTTTACTTATATGTATTTAGTTATGATTCAGTTTAATATACCAGTATATAAATGTTTTAAGTATTTTGTTAAAGAGCATACCGTCTAAGTATAATCTTCTAATAATCCATTTCAGAGTTGTATTCCAAAGTCCAAAGTGTAACAAAAAAAAGGTAGAATAGGCTTGGTTTATCAAATAACTAATACACCTGACCTGTATTTGCATATAAAGCATCAGACATCACAGAATAAATTATGCTTAAAAAAAAACCTTCAATACTCTTCATTTATAATATAAAAAATAACTAAAAAAGCATCCAACTTCCACTTCATTCTTTGAGTGATGGTTAAGTTATCAAATGACATAATTCATGTTGAACAAGGTGGTGGCATTCGAAACCGATTAGGTAGTTCTAGAAATCCAAATCTTTCTGGTGGCCACAGCTGTAACAAGATATACATCCATGACATCAACATAATGAATATGGCCTAGTGTCACGTTTAAAAAAACATTTCAAAGATATTGTATCTAAAATTTGATGTGCTTAGAGCAGGAGGGATATTTTTTGATCTCACAAGTAGATGTGTGTAGGGCAGGAGGAATATTTAAAATTATCATTCAAATTCTTGAATTGAATATCTGTGTCCTAATACTTGCCCGAAGAGCAACTTTACTAATAAGAAGGCCATAAGGAAGAGGTCCAAATGTACGAGAGTCAATGCTGCAACATTTGTTATCTCCCTCTAACCATATCTGTCCTTTATCAACATATTCTTCAAATCATTTTTCATCATTATACACGGTGTCTCCTTCCATCCCAACAAGACGTTTACAAATGATAGCTCTAGGATTCTTTGGTGATCGGCAAAAGACAGCATCTCCTTTTTGTAAAAGTTGATGATTTACATAATATGGTGATATGAGTACTAAATCACCATGTTGAATTGTAGGTTCCATGGAAACATCTTCACACTTTCCAAGTCCACATATAAATCTAAAAGTGCAGTAACATGTACTAATGCCAGATACCACATATGCAACTTTACGGCGTACGGATGCAAAAGTGGATGCCATTTTCACATGAAGAGTTTTTTATCATATACACTGCATGTTTCAAAGTTTTGTCTCAGCAGATGCACGTTAATATTTTAAATTCATATCTTATCAACACAAATCCGCGATTTATTTAGTTTTGGTCATAGATTTACACACTAACACAAACAAGTGTTGCTATCGATAAAAATAACTGAGTTTATTACGGTTCTGCAAACACTGTTTCAGCGACATCTAACACAAATAGTGTAAAAAATATGTAAGAAAGTCTGCGTATTTGTATTGTGAATTAAACATATATATTAAAATTTTGTTTACGTAAAAATAATATAATTTACAATTCTGAATACAAAAGTGCATTTGTAGATGTAACTTAGAGAAATAATTAATTAATTACCGTTCACTTTTTGTGCGTGTACATGTTGTTATTTTAATGTTAATTTTCTCAATTTGTATTACTTCTCTCCCTTATTATGTGTTTGTTTTATACATACAGGGGAGGTAATGGTTATTGCATCTGGTACTTGGTAGTATAGGTTGAGGCCAGAATAGATTAAAGTATTAGCAAAGCAGAATACTGAAAGATGGACCTAAAAATATTAAAAAATCATACATCCTTCTAGTAGTTTGTCATTTTTAGTCCTTTAGATTTAGATTTGGTTTGAATGTTACCTGTGCCTATGACAGATAACATTAGAGTGGTTTTAACCTGGGTATGTAAGGAAATAGGAGATAAATGACAGCCATGTCTGACGGTTCTTTTACATTACAGACAACATATCACAAAATACTTTTTGCAAGTGATTGAATTTCACTGGAAATAAAGTTGTTTTTTATTAATATTTGTTAACGTAAAATATATGTATTGTATTTTTACTGGACAAGCTGAATATGTATGCTGATTATTTGAACGACAGCGACCCATTAGGTTCAGTATAATAATGGTATCTTAATGAACTATTATACCTTAGCGCCCAACTAAATCTATTGTATAAATAAACTGCACTAACTATAATTTTAATTTGGTTTTGTCCCTTAAGCAAGGGATCCAGAAATAATAAATGTGTTACGTATGCTAATGGTATTGTAAAGCGTACTTTAACAATACTAAATGAACGATTATAATAATAAAGTTAATGTTTCTAGTTTCTAAGTGAAAATAAGATGTAATTTTCATTTTAAATACATCTAGTGTTAGTAGACATGTTTGATTACTTAGCAACGTATAGTTATTTTTTAAAAGTCTCTAATAACTTTAGTGTATATTGGTTTTCTGATTTCGGATTGTATTTGTTTTATACATTTGATTTGATTATTTCCCTTGCAATTAAACTTTTTTTTTTCTAACAACAGGAAAGTGATAATATATTCGGTATTAGCCCGCTCCTTTCTTAAATTAAACTCATCATAGTATGTCACCCTTTAAAATGCCAGGCACCTAAAATGTAAATCAAGAAGCCTGGAGTTCCAAATATTATGTTATGTGATACCGGAAGAGTCACCTCCCTTTTTGTCATTTGTTTATATACTCACCACCCACTTTTCGATTTGCACCCCCCCCCCTCAACCTTTCAATTTATTTTTCCAACCCATTTTGACGCCCCCTAAGGTCGGCGCCCGGGGACATATGTCCCCCCCCACCCCCCACCCCCCTCGCTACGCTACTGTCACCACCCTTCACGAATTCTAGGCATCTAAGATGTAAGCCACTAAGCATGGTGGTCCTAATATTTTATTATACGATACGGGAAGAGTCATCTTCCTTTTTTTTTTTTCAAATTTAAAGTTACCTCAGACCCTTTGTAATCTGTACTATTTTTTTGTACTTAACTCCTACAATTATCCCCCCCCCCCCTAGCTCTTTTATATATCAACCATCACATATTGGACATGATGCAAATTATTGTCAATTTAACTCTTGTTACTGTTGAATGCGTTGTAATTTGTTTTATTGCAAATAAAAGTATTTAAAAAAATGGGACAACAACATAAAATATTATGTGCAAGTGTATGAAGCCACTTCTGTCTTTCTGTTTCTGTGTGTGTATGTTGGATAGCTCGCTAAATCCGAATGTTTATGCCAGAAGTTCGTCCACAATACAATAGTGTGAATACTGTTGGCTAGTTTGTAGAAGTCAAATGCCACTATTGTATGTCATTGTATTTAAGTTGAATAGTTGAAATGTGTGAGAATTGATGTTAATAATATGTTATCATATCTCATGGTATGAATACATTATGTGTGATAGTAGAAAGTGTCAATTATTACAATATTACTCTGAAATCAGACACGCTGATTTTATTTAAGTTTCAATGTATAAGTTATGTTTACCCCTGTTATTAGAGCAAGTAGTTGACACAGCCAACAGTAAAATGTTGCATCGTATCTATACATGGGACAATGAACTGATAAAGAAATACATTTAGGAGCCTCCTTTCTCGTGCAACCAAAACTACAACAACCTCCATAAACCTTTGTCAGAAGCCACCTCATCGTGGCCCATAGGTTGAGGGCTATACTGCTTATGGCCGCCCATGTTGTGGCCCAATGTGTTTGGGCCATCATGTCGAGTCAGGCATGTCAAGTGGCCAGGGTATTGTCAACATAATATCTTGATTTCACAGCGTGGTAAAAATAACAATTAACGCCTTATTGAAAACACACAGTTTGTTAGGGAGAGTGATTCGGCTATGACGAGCCGAGTGTTGAAATTATTCTTTCACATACATTATATCGGGAAAATTGTCGATTAACAACATGTCCGTAAGTTGTATTATATTTCGTTGGTTATGATAAGGATGGAAATGTCTTCTCTATACATCTGTATATAACGGGTATGGTTCGATAAATAGTTTAGATTTTGTTATTTATTATACCATTTTTTTTTTTTTTTTTTTTTTTTTTTTTTTTTAATAGATTTGAAATGAAATCATGCATTTTCAGGAAGTTGCTTAATAAACATTAAGTGACAACTATTTTCATTATTATTTTTATATATATGCTTAGAGTCAATATTATTGATCGTTTGACCTCCACTTTGAAATTTTGGCAAAATTTGGGAGAGGGAGGGGGACGGTGCAGCGGGGCCATTACAATGTGCAAAATTGCTCAATCTGGTTAATATGTTAGGGATATGCTTTTGCCTGTATTCGAAAGGGGTACATGATATGTGGGGGCTGACTAATAAAATAAAAGTTTAGGTAAAACACGAAGAAAACGGATCCTTTTTTTCCCATTCAGATCATTGTACTTCCACATCTTTCGTTTAACATTTTAAAACGTTTCATTATATTTAGTTGTTGAAGCGTAAAACCAAAACTAAAAGTATCTGCATGGGCGAGTAATTAAAGCAATTAATACAATAAATATGTGGTTAGATGGGGTGAAGCTTAATACAATATACTTTCGATAATGCTTTGGGAGATTGCTTTCATAAGTAAGGGGAGATAAACAATACTTCTTGACTTTCGTGGTAAATCCAATTTTGTTTCCCTTTGACGGCAAGATTGAAGAAGTCAATTTGAGGATGAAAGAAAAATGTGTTAGTTAACATCACAAAGGTTTTGTGTCAGGAAAGCAAAGTGGCCTTCATTAGCCAAAGTCTATTTGTAATTTTATATATATATATATATATATATATATATATATATATATATATATATATATATATATATATATATATATATATATATATATATATATATATATATATATATATATATATATATATATATATATATATATATGCACATGGATTGGCATTATTTACAAAATGCTTTCAACCATTTTGTGATCATGATAATCATAACAAAGCAATTCTCAAAATACACATAGTTATTAAAGTTTTTCTTATTAAACGTATTAAACTGTAAACTGATTATAAAAATTTATACTAGTTTTTAATTTAAAGAAAATACAACTTGTAGAAAATAGACTCATTTACTTTATTTTATTAATCATTATTTAATTAAGTATTGTTAATATATTCTTAACCACAATCATATTTCTATGTTGTTAAACTAATTCTGTATATCTTAAAAAGGGACACAGTGAATTTAAATTATGGTTAATGCAGTTTAGTAGTTACATTTTAGATTTATTTGGGAGTCAACATCATTAAGTTTCCATTATTTTACTAAAGCTAATTAAAACACAGTATAAACATTATTTAAAAAGTAGTAATTTAATACTTTGTGGGGTTTTTTATGGTTAACAACTTTAATTATATAATTTTATATAAATAAAATATTTTACAGTAATATCGATTTTTTCAACCTTTGCCTTTTTAATGTTTTTTTTATGAAAAAAAGCTATTTATGCAAGAAAAAACGATGCATTATTTAATATTCATTCTGTATCCATTACAAAAGTACCACAATTTTTAAATGTAAGGGAAGTAGCTAAATAACATAACTAAAATAAAAACGATTTGAACAACTCATAACAAAATACTCATCTCTATTACTGTTTTACTTAAATAAAATGTACGAAATAGTTTACTAGACAAACAGTTGTGTACTAGTTATAGGTAAAGAGAAATTACAACTTGTATCATATTTTTTCTTAGAATTAAGACACGGTAGCTTCATTTAAAATATTGTTTAAGTACCGTTAAAATTTGCTTAACTATATTTCTCTATATCGAAGTTCTATTATCTATATTTCTGGATCCCTCGCAAAAGGGACACAATCAAATGTAATGTTTGGGTATCAAATGTTATGTAAAGTATGTATTTAGTTGGGATCCAAAGTGTCGAGCATCTTTCAGTTACCATGTAGCACAAGGGTTCCCAAACTGGGGGTCGCACAGGACTTTCTGGTGGGTCACCAACTGGTAAACTAATACATAGCAAATAAAAAAAAAAGCACACATATTTAGAAGAATATCTGAAATTCAGCTTTACTAACATTACAATGGAAATGGAATAAAAAATAAATAATGCGTACTGTGCAAACTTGTTCTTAGTAATGAGTCTATGAAGCTTTCAAAGCTAAAACGGCATTTTGAGACGAGTCATTCGGAACACACCAAAAAAGATATGGAGTTCTTTCGTCGGCATGAAGCTAGTTGCAAACGTCAGAGACTTGATCGAACAGGAAGTTTTCACACAGCATTAGTGCAAGCATCATATTATGTCGCATTAGAAATTGCCAAGCAAAAAAAAATTCTCACACAATAGGAGAAGATTTCATCGAACCCTGCATATTGAATATTGGTGAAATTAATTCGTAGGGGATTCCAGTGCAGTATAGATGCAACACATATCTCTGTCTAATAACACTATTCAGCGGCATATAGCAGACATGTCCGTAAAAAAACTAATTTTGAATGAAATCAAACTTTCACCATTGATTGATTTTTAAAGTTGGTGAATCAACAGACGTGAGTTCGTGTTACCAGTTGTTTGTCTTTGTGAAATATATTCATTAGAATGATAGCAAAGAAGAGTTGATATTTTGTTAAGATATCATGGAGAAAATAAATAGTTTTTTTAATGATTAAAATGGGAAAACGGCTGTGGGGTTTTTACGGATGGTGCGTCATGTTTGGGTCATGATTAGGCTTTCAAAAAAAAAAGGAAAGGATTTAGCTCCCTAATGAAGGGGAATCCACTGCATGATTCACCGGTAGGCTATGTCCTCGCCAGCAAGACTCTTCCGACTCCATTGCTAATAAACGTCGTAAATTATATTACATCTGGAGCCCTAAACACCGTCTGTTTCAAGAACTGTGCCAAGACATGAATAAAGATTACGAGGTTCTTCGCTGTAGTACGATGGCTGTCAATTGGAAATGTGAATCGTGTTTTTTTTTTATTTAAAGATGAAATCAAGTAGTTCTTGGGAGTGCAAGGGAAACAACACCTTTTGATAAACTTTAACGACAAAAAGAATGGATGGAGAGAGTATAATAACTAGAAGATATATACGAACATCAACATAAACTTAACCTGAAGCTTCAGGGAAAGTGAACGAATGAGTAGTATATTAGGTCACTTTTGATTATTATTTTTGGCGGAGGAGAGGATGGGGAGGATGTAACGTTAACCTTTCTATCAGCCAAATAGAAGGAGAACGTCCCCGGATTCTTTTTTCGGGGTCATATGCAAATGCCTTACGGCCTAAGTGGATGAACACTTAACACAACGACCACTAGGGCTCGAAATTAATGTCTAGGGGAGCTAGTGATACTATTGTAATTAACACTCATCCAATCTACATACGACCATTTAATCAGCGAACTCAGTTGTAGCAGAACACAAAGATGAACTAGATAAAATATTTAATGTATAAAATATCAAAAACCCAACTTACAAAATTCAGGAAATAACACTATCACAGATTTCTACACTGTCAAAAAAACAGCCACAGGCCACACAACACTGCTGTAGTTTCTAGAATTACTTAACGACAAGTAATATTAAACTAGAAGACTAAATCAACTGAAGAAAGCAAGGCACACACAGGTCTTAAGTACTCTCACGTTCAAATGGTCAGAGTCTATAGCCGGACAATATGGACGGCTGCCTGAACAAGGTAAAACGGCCTCGTAGACTGCCAGGTCAAGAAAAAACTGCCTCGTGTTGCGAGTGTGCAGTGCAATTAAAGACTTCTGTGACAGGGGAGGTTATCCTCAACTCATGTCGCCATTGGTTAGGATAATCATCTGATCAGAATCATTCAATCAGATTTTAATGGAAAATTTCTATGTCTCAAACACCTTAATAAGTCAGTGGAAAAACCCCAGGTGTTACACCATCATTCCATATAAGGAATTATACAATGTCAAAATAAAAATGACTCGACCTAAGTAGGTCACATCCCCTCCCTTTTTGGAAGTGACAGATAGGTTCCACAAAAACATACATAAGGAACCAATCTGGCAATGAAATAACAAAAATGTTTTACAAATGTAGGCAATCAAAATCATAACACCAGATGAAAATATCCCTGAACATAAAAGGGAAGTAACTCCAACTTTTACAATTGGTGAAAGGGGAGTAACCCTTCAAAAAGTAATTATACATCAAAATCCCTCAAAAAAGGGTATTACAAATATTTCCATGTGGATATTAAAAGTGGTAAACCCGCCAGGGTAAGACCTTTATTTCAATGACTAGCTACAATATCAATTGAGTCATATGAGACATATTATTATAAAAGATTACATATACTCAAAACCCACCTTTAATTAAGGTTCACCTGAAAATAAACAAAATATTCAACAGGATTGGAATTTTGAAAAATTCTAACTCACACCACTCATTTTCATATGAGTGACATTCAAACAAAACCTGTTTATGGTCCTAATGAACCACAAAGCATGTCACATGATCAATGTGTGTAACAAGATTTTACATCCTTGACAAACAATCAGCCACAACATTATCACTACCCTTAATGTGTGAAATTTCCAGATTAAAATTTTGGAAATATAAGCACCATCTCAATATTCTTTGATTTGTCTGTCCTAACTTAGAGGTAAATTTCAGGGGATCATGGTCAGAAAACACTCTGACTGGATTGGTTGAAGAAGAGACATAGACTTCAAAATGTTGTAATGATAAAACCAAAGCTAAAGCTTCTTGACATTTATCTGACCATTCAAACTTAACACCTTTTTTCAATAATGCAGTAAGAGGTTCAGCAATAGCTGAAAAGTTTTGACAGAACCGCCTATAGTAACCAGCCATCCCAAGGAACTTTTTGATCTCTTTACAATTTTTGGGAGGTGGTAACCTTACAATAGCATCTACTTTAGCTTCAATGGGCCGAACTTGGTTCGTTCCCACTTGATAACCCAAATAGGTAATTGAAGCTTTACAGAAATCACTTTTATGTAAGTTTACAGTAAAATTAACTTCAGACAATTTTCTAAAAAGGTTAGTCAATTGAACAATATGTTCTTCAAAAGTATCAGAAAATACAACTATATCATCAATGTAGGCCTCACATTGGTCTATGTCAGCAATGACAGAGTTAATGACCCTCTGGAAAGTTTGACCAGCATTTCGCATACCAAAGGGCATACGTTTGTATCTATAAAAACCATTAGGGGTTACAAAAGCAGATATTTCTTTTGCACGGTCAGATAAGGGGATTTGCCAGTATCCTGAAAGTAAATCAATTTTGGAAATTATCTTAGCCTGACCAACTTTATCAATAACGTCTTCTATCCGAGGTAAGGGGTAGGAATCAGCTTTGGTGAGCGCATTCACCTTCCTAAAGTCGGTCACAAACCTGAAAGATCCACCGTCTTTCGGGACTAGGAGACATGGGGAACTCCAGTTGCTGAAACTGGGCTCAATGATATCATTCTTGAGCATATAATCAATTTCATCCTTTATCAAAGCAGCTTTTTCCGGGTTAACTCTATAGGGGTGTTGTTTAATGGGTTTTGCGTCACCAACGTCTACATCATGAGGTGGAACCTTCGCTTCTTTGGGGACATCCCCAAAAATAGAGGGAAATGTCTCAAATAACTGAGACAATCTATGGCTTTCCTCTGTGGACAAATGCATAAGGTGGACATTCAAATTATCTAAAAAGGAAGAATTTACCAATTTTGGGGGTTTCAATTTATCATGTATCACATCATCAGAAACATTAGAACATACAGGTAAAGTAATTTTAGCTGTGGAATGAAAATTGTTGCAATTATCATAATATTTTTTCAGTGAGTTAACATGATACACTGTTTGTTTCTTTCTTCTGTCGGGCGTATTGACAACATAGTTCAAATCACTTAATTTTGAATGCACAATAAAGGGTCCACAATATCTCAAGGATAACGCATTGTTCAGATTAGGTACTAGCACAAGAACTTTGTCGCCTGGATTGAATGTTCGTTTACAAGAACTCTTATCATACTGTTCTTTCATTCTAACTTGGGCCTTTTTTAAGTTCTTGTGAGCCATTTCGCACACGGCTTTCAGTCGAACGTGAAAATCGTCGAAGTTTTCCACAGGATGATCACTGGTACCTGTCCAACGTTCGTGTATCAGCTTCAGGGGGCCACGGACAGAATGTCCAAACACAAGTTGAAAAGGCGAGTAGCCTAAAGAGTCCTGGACACAGTCCCTCGCGGCGAAAATAATCCAAGGAACAGACTCATCCCATTGGGTGTTACTATTAGCGAATGTCCTTAACATGGTTTTGAGGGTTTGGTGGAACCTCTCAAGTACGCCTTGAGACTGAGGGTGGTAGGCTGAGCTGGTGATGTGGGTAACGCCTAGCTTGGCTAGCGCTTCCTGAAAATGGTGACTGGTGAAGTTGCTGCCTTGATCTGTTTGCACAATTCTAGGTAATCCAAAGGTAGTGAAGAACCGGGTCATGGCTCTGACTACAGTCTTTGCCTTAATGTTCCGTAAGGGAATCGCCTCGGGAAAACGGGTACTTGAACACATAAAGGTAAGTAGGTACTCGTTGCCCGCCTTGGTTTTAGGCAAGG
Source organism: Physella acuta (assembly GCF_028476545.2). Lineage (NCBI taxonomy): Eukaryota > Metazoa > Mollusca > Gastropoda > Physidae > Physella > Physella acuta. Next base: position 216,888 of record NW_026732151.1, on the reverse strand, counting down.
GACCTACACAGTCCATGACGATTTTAGAAAAAGGTTCTTCTAATACAGGAATCGGACTCAAAGGGGCCTTAGGAATTGTCTGGTTTGGCTTTCCGGCCAACTGACAGTTCGTGCAACTTCTACAGTAACGCGACACATCTTTTCTCATTTTGGGCCAAAAGAACAGTTCTTTGATCTTCGCCGTCGTTTTAGTGACACCTGGGTGCGCTGACATTGGATGGTCATGTGCCAGCTTAAGTATTTCATGCCGATAAGGTGGAGGGATCCACAGCTGGTTTTTACCCAACCATGGTTCGGCCGGTGAGGCAATCACTGGTATAGCGCGACGAAAGAAGAGGCCGTTCTCGGAGAAATATTCTCCATCGTCAGATGATAGAGATTTTTCGACCGTTGCTTTGAGTTCCGCGTCGACTTGTTGAGCTTTAATGATGTCTTCCTGAGATATCCTCAGGGGTAAGCCCAGACTTGTGTTTTCTGGAAGCATAGACTCCAGTTTGGGAGTCGAATTTCTTGACGATGACGGCGGGTGTGGTTCAGACGTTGTGTCAGCCAATTGTTTGGTCTGGCTTCTTGTCACCGCACATGCAGGATACAGTTCATAATCATTATCTGGAACTGTTGACAAAGGGTCTGAAACCGTACAGGGGTATACTTTGCTTCCCGCAAGGTCATTCCCTAGAAGTAGGTGTACTCCTGGGACAGGAATACTATCTATCACACCTAAAATGACTTCACCTTCGACGATATGATGTTTCAGGGCAAACTTGTGTAGAGGGACGACAGTAGATTTTGTCCCCACTCCCTGGATAATGGAAATCCTTCCGGTGTTCGTCTTTGGTGAAATGTCCATTGAACTTTTCAAAAGGAGTGATTGTGACGCTCCTGTGTCTCTTAGAACGGTGATATTCCGCTGAGACAACGGATCACCTGGTTTGCTAATGATGGCTTCAGCAATAAAAGATGAAAAGTCAACTTTTCTCGATCCCTCGAGATCGGTAGACTCGGAAGAAACTGGATGGTGGCGAGAACAGTCAAAATGTGACTGCACATAAAGTGTGGAGACTTGACTACCTTCTTGCGGACACTTAGGGTTAGAGTCCTTTTGAATTCTAGAGTTCATAGTTGAACTGGCTGCTTGAGGGGATAGAGCATAGTGCGCGGAAGTACGCACCACCTCTCTGTTATATTGACGACGTTTGTAACAGTCCTTGACAAGATGACCAGGCCTTTTGCAGAACTGGCATACTGCTCGACGATTGAGAGTTGATCTTGGTTTCTCTCTGGACTGTAATGCCTTCACGTGTTGGCCAACAGGAGGATTGCTGCCAAAAAGGGGAAGCACGGGGTTGAGGCGGTTTCCTGACACTGGTGGTTTCTTATGCACCAACATATATGTGTCAGCCGACTCAGCAGCCTTCTGGATGTCAGTTATCTTGTTATCCAGAATGTGTAGTCGTATCTCTTCAGGCAGGGACGATAGGAATTCTTCCCTTAGGATAAGTGACCTGAGTTTCTCAAACTCAGAAACTTCCTCAGAGTGTAGCCACCTTGAGAATATTTTCTCCTTTTCAAAGAGAAATTCCACATATGATTGTGTGGGTAACTTGCGGAGTGTTCGGAATTTTGTCCGATAGGCCTCGGGCGTCAGAGCGTAGGCCTTTAAAATGGCAGTCTTGACCAAACTATAGTTATTTTGAACGTCGTGAGAGAGTGCCTGGTATGTTTTTGCAGCTTTCCCAGTAAGGACAGAGCTCAATAAAGCAGTAATGGAAGTTTCGGGCCATTCACATGTCTTCGCTAAACTCTCAAACGAGTTAAAGAAAACGACCAAATCTGTTTCATCAAATTTCGGAACTAATTTCCCAAATTTGGCAATCACTTGCCCTACCGACAACTTTTTTGGATCTACCGGAGAAGTGACATCACTAACTTGACCAAACTCTAATTCCAACCTCCTCTTATCTAAAGCAATTTTAGCCTCTAACTCCTGTCTCTCTAGAGCACTTTTAGTTTCAAACTCCTTTTCTTTTAATAGAAGCTCCCTCTCTTCTATAGATTTCTCCTCGCGGAGCAACACACTAGCTAACAAACTTTCATCAAATACTCCTTCATTAATGAAATGAACAACAATTTTATCTCTCAACACCTCTGACTTCTGCGTAACAGAATAATCCAATTTCAATTCCTTAACAACACTAACCAAAACTTTTCTACTCAACTTTTCTACATCTTCAACAGTAGGATTAGCCAAAAAAGACTCCATAACTCTAACTTGAAAATCACAACAAGCCTAGATTCTTTAAATTAACACACCGTGTTGGGCCGTGTACTTGACCTCTAAATGTAGGACAACACGTCTGGCTATTTTGACCTAGATACTCTAGCCTGAGCGCGCGTTGTAAGACCACGGCGCTACACTGGATATAAAACAACTAAACCAGACTAAACTTAGTATTCAACTGATATAACCAACAACTGGAACGACAGATTAAATCTCGGCGAGCTCCCACTTTGAAACGTTAACCTTTCTATCAGCCAAATAGAAGGAGAACGTCCCCGGATTCTTTTTTCGGGGTCATATGCAAATGCCTTACGGCCTAAGTGGATGAACACTTAACACAACGACCACTAGGGCTCGAAATTAATGTCTAGGGGAGCTAGTGATACTATTGTAATTAACACTCATCCAATCTACATACGACCATTTAATCAGCGAACTCAGTTGTAGCAGAACACAAAGATGAACTAGATAAAATATTTAATGTATAAAATATCAAAAACCCAACTTACAAAATTCAGGAAATAACACTATCACAGATTTCTACACTGTCAAAAAAACAGCCACAGGCCACACAACACTGCTGTAGTTTCTAGAATTACTTAACGACAAGTAATATTAAACTAGAAGACTAAATCAACTGAAGAAAGCAAGGCACACACAGGTCTTAAGTACTCTCACGTTCAAATGGTCAGAGTCTATAGCCGGACAATATGGACGGCTGCCTGAACAAGGTAAAACGGCCTCGTAGACTGCCAGGTCAAGAAAAAACTGCCTCGTGTTGCGAGTGTGCAGTGCAATTAAAGACTTCTGTGACAGGGGAGGTTATCCTCAACTCATGTCGCCATTGGTTAGGATAATCATCTGATCAGAATCATTCAATCAGATTTTAATGGAAAATTTCTATGTCTCAAACACCTTAATAAGTCAGTGGAAAAACCCCAGGTGTTACACCATCATTCCATATAAGGAATTATACAATGTCAAAATAAAAATGACTCGACCTAAGTAGGTCACAAGGAACAATGACATATAGCAAAATACTCGGGAGCAGGATGGTGAGGCGGGACAATGACATATAGTAAAATACTACGCCAACTGGTGTTGGCGGAGGAGTGAAGGGTGAGTCACCTTTTGGTGACCTTGTGACGTAATCATTGACTTTGTTACGTAATCACTGACCTAGTTGCGTAATTTTAATGCGTTTTTTAATTAGATTTAATGAGTTTTTTAAAATTTTAATTAATTTTTTATTAACGAGTTACGTAATTTGATTTTAATTTTTTTTTAATTTTTAAATTTTTAATTTTGTAATTTTTATTAACTAGTTACGTAATTTGATTATTTGTTTGATTTAAATTGTTTAATTTGTTTGATTTAAATTGTTTAATTACTTTGTTTATATTGTGTAATTTTTTATCGACTAGTTACGTAAAAGGATTATTTTGTTTATTTTTAATTTTGTTTTATAATTAGTTTAATTATTTTAATTAGATTATTAGTTTGAAATTCATTTTATTTCTTTGATTTTATGTTTATATTGTGTAATTTTTATTAACTAGTTACGTCATTTGATTTTTTGTTTACTTTGTTTGTTTAATTTGTTTAATTCATTTATTTGATATATTTCTTTTCTCTGATGTATGGTATTTTAAAATAAAAGACTAACACTAGCGTGTACTAGAACATTCTTTGTATAACATCCATTAACCGGCCGTCCAACAGCTGTTACTTAGCGATCCGCAATCCTTTGTTTTTGTCAAACACTGGACAACGGGCGCGTTAATATCGATCGCACCCACTGACCATCAGTATGATGGTCCACCTAATTAAATTTGGTCATGCATCGCGGATTTATGTGGGTTCGCGAAGCGAACACTGCAGGGGTTATGTTAATTAATGCGAGCCATTAATGGTAATTAATGCGAGCCACGTTAACTGTGGTAACAGATGTTACGTATCGATTCACCAGCAAAGTTTTTAATATCGGTCACACCCACTGGACCATCAAGGCTTTATTTTAAGTCCACCTCGTGCACGTTTGTTTACATTTTAAAAGACGTGTCGCGTGTCTTCTCTATTTCATTATGGTACCACACTTAGGCTGAGCAACCGGCTAACTATACATACACAAACACTTACACACATACACACTAAATTAGAACAAAACTCTTTTTATATTTTATTTGTTTATTAACGTTTTTCCAATTCATCAAAGGCTTTTAAAATTTCATCCTGTAAACTTAATAGGCGCTCAAAGCAGACGCGACTCATACTAACACCAGAATTTGTAGGAAAATTAAGATCGGTCCCATCTATAAGCTCTCTAAGATTTAAAGTGTTTTTGTTTATGAATTGGCTAACAATCGCCAATTTAAATCCGGTGTGATTCAGCGTTCGTATTTCCGTCACTTTATTGTTACTCCTGGCCACAAGTATCCAATCTTCATTAGACATCTTGAAATAATCTAACGAGTTTACTCCCCCTATCGTAAGTACATGTAAAGACGGATATCCCATAGATCTGTAATGAATTAGGCCTTTTTGACTATGACTTGTTGCCCAGGTGTTGACATGATAAGCTTTTTTGAGATACGCACACACACACACACACACACACACACACACACACACACACATGTACTAAACTATAAACTACATATTTTGTTTCCTTCAAGTTCTAGACTTGTTTTTTAGAAATGTAGGTAAATCTCTGTGGAGATATTTGCCTGAATTTGATAGCTGTTAGTATGTGATAATGTGTAGATAAATCTCTGTGATAGCCGAATAATTAATTGGTGTATCGTTTTAGTGAATTGTTAGGAAAAAAAACTAAATTACTCCTACCATAACTGAAGAGTTGGAGACCAAGGAATTGTTAGTAATCTAGTTGAAGTTAAATATTCTGAGCGTCTGATTGTACCTCTAGTTATACTGACTTGCACACATGGGTTTTTTCATCTATACACACTTGTATCTCATTGTTATTCGGAGTTCACTTATTCATTGTGATGTTTATTTATATGACAAGATTTGGTGGCATTGAATGCGTTCCTTGTATGGAAAGAAAGAAGCATACATTTTTTTCATCATGCATTGTATCTGGAAACTTGATTAAAATCCTTTGTTTTTAGTCACATAAAAAAAAAAAAATAAAAAAAAAAAAAAATAAAAAAAAAAAAATAAAATAAAATAAAAAAAAAATTGAAAAAGGGAAAATAAAACTATAAACAATTTAATTTAGTGTGGACGACAATGCAACAAACCAATGTCTAGTTGTCGCCTTAGTTAATTTTTAAAACGGCGAGGGCTTGTTCTGGTTGGCCTACGGAAAATATTATTTCCACTAATATGTTTTTGTTCAAGTGTCTTCTGTGTTCACTGTGTTAGCGTTAGAAAGTTGTATGATGATACATAGGTTGGATTGTTTCCCCTCTTGTTGAGGGTTTAATAGAGCGCATTTATTCAGTTAAAACGGTACATGCTACTGCTGGTCTAGATGAAAACGTAGTTAGAACCACTGAACAAGAGGTGAGAAAGGATGAGGAATGTGTAACAATTAGTGGACAGCAATGGCGTCGTTACAGCCAGTAACAATCATTATATAAAACTGGCATTAAACCTAATAAATTACCTCGTTTTTCAAAGTGTATTATTTACGACAGGTAACGTAATCAAATGGTTCCACGTTTAAAACATAGTCATCTGTATAGATTAGGTAGTACAACATTAGGCAATAGGCAAGTCATCTGTATATATTAGGTAGTACAACACTAGACAATAGGCAAGTCGTCTGTATAGATTATGTAGTACAACATTAGACAATAGGCAAGTTATCTGTATAGATTAGGTATTACAACATTAGGCAATAGGCAAGTCATCTGTATAGATTAGGTAGTTGCCCTGTCGTCCACACAACTTGGTGGTTGACATAGAGGGTGATACACACACCCTCCTCACCCAGCTCAATGGTTGACATAGAGGGTGATACACACACCCTCCTCACTCAACTCAATGGTTGACATAGATGGTGATACACACACCCTCCTCACTTAACTCAATGGTTGACATAGAGGGTGATACACACACCCTCCTCACCCAGCTCAATGGTTGACATAGAGGGTGATACATACACCCTCCTCACTTAACTCAATGGTTGACATAGAGGGTGATACACACACCCTCCTCACCCAGCTCAATGGTTGACATAGAGGGTGATACACACACCCTCCTCACCCAGCTCAATGGTTGACATAGAGGGTGATACACACACCCTCCTCAATGGTTGACATAGAGGGTGATACACACACCCTCCTTACCCAGCTCAATGGTTGACATAGAGGGTGATACAAACACCCTCCTTACCCAGCTCAATGGTTGGGTGCCCTGTCAAAACGGCCCAGGACAAATCGGCCCCGTCAAAACGGCCCCGTTAATATGACCCCTTCAAATCGACCCCCGGCAAAACGACCCAGTCAAAATAGCCCCGTCAAAAGGGCCCCGACTTATTGGCTCATGTCAAATGGGCTCCCGTTAGATTGACTCGCGACATATAGGCTCCCGACAAATGAGCTCCCAATATTTAGGCTCCCGGCAAATGGACTCTCGACATATTGGCTCCCGACAAATAGGCTCAGGACATACTGGCTCCCGACAAAGTGGCTCCCGACATATTGGCTCCCGACATAAGGGCTCACAACAAATGGGCTCCCGACAAATGGGCTCCTGTGACCTACTTAGGTCTTTTTTGCTTTATTTATATTTAGTCTCCTGAGTTATGTATTTGACCTTGGGAGAATTGTTAGTTCACCGGTACGCATCGGTCAACTGAACTCCGTCACGTCATGTGAATGGATTGTTTACTCCCTAGCAGACCCTCGACCAATGATCTTGCGACCGTGAGGATCCTTAACACTAACAGATCCTCAACCAATAGTCGTAGGACTTGTGAGTGATCTCCCCTGATCCTGAGTTGTATTTAATCTCGGGCATTTGAAGTTTAAAGGCAGCCAGATTGACCTTTGGATAGGGGGGAGATGTTGCTGTATGTTGGTGCGCCATTTTCTGATGTGTAGTTTTGTGACATGTTTTATCACCTTTGTGTAAGGTATTATGTGACAAGTTGTAGTATTACTGATATTTTGTTCTGGTGTATTATTGCACCCTTTGTTACATCAGTGATTGTTTGATCTTGTTTGGATTTCTATTGTAGTAGAGGCAATATGTCTCTTCTTGATTTTTGTGGTAATTTATAATGCCATTCAGTTGTGTCAAATAATGTTCTTTAATGGTGTTTAATATACTAAGCCACAGCTGTGATATATTGTGATTTTTCTTTTACTGTAAGTTAAAGTTTTGAGTTTATTTATTGTACTCTTAAAGTCTGTACATTTTGTACAAACCTAGTGTCATAATCTTGTACACTTATTAAAAGGGTATTGATAGTTTAAGTCGTGTTGAGTTTCTTCGATTTGTCGTGTTTTACCCCTAGACACCATTAACGAGCTCACGGCAAGTTGTTGGGATTCCATTAGTGTGACTTCTGTCAGTACCATCACAAACGAACCCGGGGTGTCCGCTCCCTCCGCGGCTGTCGGAGAGCGGTCATTACACTCCCGACATATTGGCTACCGACAAAATGACTCCCGACATATTAGCTCCAGACAAATGAAAAGCATGACCACTATTGGCATAAACGTAACCATTTTGTCCTACCTCCACTACTACTGTAACCTCTTTTTAATGCTATAATGACATTGTTTTTCATGAACCAACATCAATTCACAAACAAATCAAGCCCTTAACAGCTAAAATCTACCAATTCTAAAATTTTGATAATGTTTAATTTACAACAGTAAAGATCTGTTGCATAAAAGCGAGCACAGAAGTGAAAATGTACGATATACATGATGTTTACAGGATAACGACATTTTGTTTTGATAACCTACACGTATACTGGAGGTAGGAAAGTACAGCGTGGACCCTTCTCCCCACACACTGAGTTGGAACAGCCTATAACCGACTCAATTATGGAAGTCATAGATAGATGACCCTTAAATTAAAACATGCTATTTTTTATAATAGATAAACTAATATAAAAATAAGGCCTGCCGAACAAGAGATTCACATGCTGTATTACTTAAGAGTGTTGGATAAGCTAACTCTAAAGAAGATTGATGAAGGGGTACCACCGGCAGGTGTCATATTCAGTGAGACCGCTTTGCCGGGAGACTTAGTCTTTACAGAAACGGTATTGTCAGTGGTCATTTTGTCTGGAGCCAAATTGACAGGAGCCTTTTTGTCGTGAGCCAAAATGACGCTAGCCTATTTGTCGGGAGTCGTAATGACGGGGGACATTTTGTGGAAAAAACTAAAGGAGACGGGAGCCTATTTGTCAGGAGCATTATTGACTGGAGCCCTTTTGTCGGGAGCCTATATAACGGGAGCCTATTTGTCGTGAGCCTAAATGACCGGAGCCTGTTTATTGGGATCCTTTATGACAGGGTCCATATGTCGCTGGCCATTTTTACGGGGTCGAGGCCGATTTGTCGGGTTCGTTTTGACGGGGACGTTTTATCATTGGCCGTTTTGACGCCGCACGCAATGGTTGACATAGAGGGTGATACACACACCCTCCTCACCCAGCTCAATGGTTGACATAGAGGGAGATACACACACCCTCCTCACCCAACTCAATGGTTGACAAAGAGGGTGATACACACACCCTCCTCAATGGTTGACATAGAGGGTGCTACACACACCCTCCTTAATGGTTGACATAGAGGGTGATACACACACCCTCCTCACCCAACTCGATGGTTGACATAGAGGGAGATACACACACCCTCCTCACCCAGCTGAATGGTTGACATAGAGGGTGATACACACACCCTCCTCACCCAGCTCAATGGTTGACATAGAGGGTGATACACACACCCTCCTCACCCAGCCCAATGGTTGACATAGAGGGTGATACACACACCCTCCTCAATGATTGACATAGAGGGTGATACACACACCCTCCTCACCCAGCTCAATGGTTGACATAGAAGGTGATACACACACCCCCCTCAATGGTTGACATAGAGGGTGATACACACACCCTCCTCACCCAGCTCAATGGTTGACATAGAGGGTGATACACACACCCTCCTCAATGGTTGACAAAGAGGGTGATACACACACCCTCCTCACCCAACTCAATGGTTGAGATAGAGGGTGATACACACACCCTCCTCAATGGTTAACATAGAGGGTGATACACACACCCTCCTCACCCGACTCAATGGTTGACATAGAGGGTGATACACACACCCTCCTCACCCAACTCAATGGTTGACATAGAGGGTGATACACACACCCTCCTCAATGGTTAACATAGAGGGTGATACACACACCCTCCTCACCCAACTCAATGGTTTACATAGAGGGTGATACACACACCCTCCTTACCCAGCTCAATGGAAGGTGGACAGTTTGCTCCCTATGTTATATAAGCAAACACGGTCATGTTGCCTGTAGAAATGTGTTCATCTGTGATAGTGACAATACACTTAGAGATTAAGATAGCAACTACATGGATGTCTTAGAGCAGGTGGAGTCAGGTTAATTACATAAGAAGCATAAAAAAAACTATAAATAAACGGAATTTATATTTTTAATTTTCCCTTTCAAAAGCTAGCCAGAAATAATCCTGATCGGCAGTATACACATGGTTTGCTGACGAGCAATTGTATGGTTATAGTGTAACTTTTAAAATAAAGTTAGTGCTTCTTACAATATAATGTAACCTTTATTTTTTAATAGGTATGCAAAAGTTTAAAGATTAAACATAAATCAATAACAACATTTTAAACGTCAAAATGTTATTTTTTAAGAAAGATATGTGTATAGAGTATTTAATTAATTACTTATTTAGTAGTTATGGTAAACAACTGACATAAATTTTCTCCCTTAATGGTTTTTCTTCATATTTACATGAGGCGGAGTAACACTTTTTCTAGCGATCAAAATTTTATACAAATGAAACATTGTTTTAAATATTATCGATCTCAAATCAACAAAGTTTGTTTAGATTGAATGCAAAGGCGTCTTGAAATTTAAAAAAAAATATTTTTTTTTAAACTGAACAAATGTTGCGTAGAGGGTTTGTAAGTAAGTTGTCTAGCATAATTCAGGTACCCAACAGACAGAGCTGAGTAGACTCCGACCTACCGAGTCATACACGGAATCCGAACTCGAGATTTTTCTGTTATCAGTTACAATCTACAATTTAAAAAATGAATTTTAATTACATTATTTCCCCTACAATAAAAAAAAAAACAGAAAAAAATAAATAAATAAATTGTACATGGGAGGTAACTTCGTTTTGTCACCGCCTCCGAGAAGTAACTCGCTTGTATCACCCCATTTTTCTCTAAAGCTTCGTTGGAAAGGAGACCACACTTTAAAAAAAAAACGTTTGTAAGCAGTAGTTAATTAAAATGTATTTTAAAATGACACATCCGTTTTGTATAGGGCTTAACCTTCAAATTTGAATGGCATAAAATTATATATGTAATTACAAAATATAGCTTAACATATCGTGATATATATATATATATATATATATATATATATATATATATATATATATATATATATATATATATATATATATATATATATATATATATATATATACGGCAACTCTAGTCTATGCCAAAGAGAAGGAAATAAACACCCTGTAGTAAAGGGTGCGCGGACCTTTGACCACAGAAGCTTTGACCATATGCTGTTTGACCACAGAGAGGCTTTGACCATAGGGGCTTTGACCATAGGGGGTTTGACCATAGGGTGTTTGGCCACAGGTGTTTTCTCAGCAGAGGGTCTTTGACCACAGGTGGTTTGTCAACGGTTGTTTTATCACAAGCGGTGTGTGCGGCTTTGATCACAGGTGTTTTGTCCATATCGGGTCTTTGATCACAGGTGTTTTGTCCATATAGGGTCTTTGATCACAGCTGTTTTGTCCATATTGGGTCTTTGATCACAGGTGGTTTGTCCAACGCTGGCGTTTGATAACAAGCGTTTTGTCCTTAAATGGTAAGGATTAATTTCAAAAGTTGTGTAATTATATTTTAAATTGCGGCAGGATGTAATAGTATGTTAATTCATCTGTCATTTAGTAAACCATAAAAATATTACTTCTTTGACTATTCTGTTGGAATGTTTTTTTATCATTTTTATCCTTTATATATGCTTTGTATTTTCAAGTACATTTACATTATTTATTTGTTAAACTTGTTATATGTCGCATTATTTGTGTTCCGTTTATATTTAAAATAAATCTATGAGGTCTAGCACCAGCCTTTATGTGGAGACTAAAATATCGTTCTTGACTATTTTAGTACATGTTAATTTCTATTAATGGACTTTCAGGAAACATGTAAAAATTGGGTATTAATTGTATCATAAATTAAAATTAAAATAGCAGTTTATTATTTCTATTTTAAAATCTTTAAATTATACCCCCCCCCCCTCTGTGGCCAAAGCCCCGTTGTGGTCAAGGCCACGTAGCCGTCAAACCCACTATGGTCAAAGCACCTGTGGTCAAACCCCCTATGGTCAAAGCACCGCTATGGTCAAACCCCCTGTGGTCAAAGCACCTAGGGCCGTTGTACAGACTAGTTGCACAAACTTCAACTTATAAAACCAAACTCTTTTTGTATTATTGTATTTATTTCCCGATTTATTATTATATTTATGTCTGTATTTATGATAGAACCAAAACTTATTTGGATAAACTGTATTAGACTATTAAATATGTAGTACCGTAAACTCTTTTGACAAATAAAAGGCAATTTAAACACTTTTGCAATGGCTAATAGTACCTTCCTAACTCCTATTCTCCATTTCCTCATTTCATGTTGGACGTGTAACCTTTCCCTTTTACAATATAATACACCCACGTATCAAACACCCCCATCCCCACACTGATATAAATAATCGCTTACACGGCTACCAATATGGAGGAAAAAAAAAATTGCTAACGATAAAAGGGAAATAACTGCTTAAATATTTCACCGTCACATCATAAAATCGGTTATAGCCCCTTATCAAACGAGCATCTAAAATTTCGAATCACTTTCTGTCAACAAAAAGGTACAAACCTGGAAAAAGATCGACCCCTGCTCCAACCTACATTAACTAGATTTCTGGTCTGATGGTTACTAACATTGTACTTATAATATCAACAAAACATATTTCAACATATTGTATTCAACTGACAAAGTATGCATTACTAAAATCGTTTTTACAAGAGGAAAATAAACCCCGTTGTAATATCTAGCTTTAAAGACTGCAATCTTTATAAATATACTTGTATTCACTCTTTTATTCCTTTCATGGTCTTGATGTTTATTCCTCTTTCATTATTAATACCTTACTTTTGGCCCTACACATTAGATCAGACATTGTTAAATTAGTTTCTTTTCCTTGTGTGAATGTTAGTGGGTAAACACGTGGATGGTCTATGCTGTGGTGGCCATAGGTGCAACTAAGAGACGGCGTGTTTGATTGGGGATTGTGACCAGCTCGCTCATAGAGTACCTTAAGTGCAGCACTCACAGAGAACAGTGTCAGTAGATCGTGAGATACGGAGTGATACAGTGTGTAGACTAGTGACATTGGAGGTCTGTTGATTTTCATGTTATTTTTGGAACTGATTATTCATCAAGAAATAAAGTGTTGTAATCTCGAACCTGCAGTCAGAGTGTGATTCTTTAGATGAGGTGGATGAGTCAGTGCCGAATGAGGTGTTCACAGCTTAACGGCAGAATTCTTAAGTCGTGGACGAATACCTACACGACAGGTGGTAAGACATCTCTGTCGCATCTAAATGCTGCGAGAAGGGGTACAACCAAGGTACGTCACACGTCTGTCACATTTGGCGTCGTCGGCAGGATGGAAACGAGAAACACACACAAACAACCACGAATCATAAAACAATCACACCCTCGGTTACTCATGTAAACACATTGGTACAAGGCGGGCGACGTGATGCAGTGTTCAATATTTTACCTTTCTTTAAAATTTTGTTTGTTATTAAATGGGAGACTACCATCTTTCAATTTGCTTTTTTTACAAAAATACTTGTAAAAAAAAAAGGAAATTACAAAATATACACATTGTCGCTCTCTTTGTACTAACAATTATTTAATCAATTGTGTTTTAATCAACAGTATGTTTAATTATTTTATTTTTAAAAAAAAGTTATTAATTTTATCTTAATTTAATTCTAATGATAAAAACTTTACTATTATTTTATTTTAATTGGTTATATATTTTTCAATAGCAACATGTTAAGCTAGTTATTTAAGTAAACTTATTAAAAACATTTTGGATCCCTTAACGGGACAAATTAAAATAGTAAAAAAGAGAGGTGTGGGAGGACTGCAATACATTCAGATATACCAGGGGTCGGCAACCTTTTGAAGCGGAAGAGCCAAAAGTTACAATTTTAAAAATGTCCCTGGTCTTAAAGAGCCACTAACATTTTTTTTATTTCAAATATTATTTTTATTAAGATTGTTAGTATTTGTTCAAGGAGCTGGAGAGCCGCATCTTGATATCAAAAGAGCCGCATGCGGCTCGCGAGCCGCAGGTTGCCGACCCCTGAGATATACATAAAGATATTTAAAAAGGAAGAATGTTTGATCTGTTGTGTCTCATTGTACTCGACATAACATACCAGCTGCTTATAATAATTAAAACATTTATTTCAGCTCTACTTAAAAGCTCAAACCCCCTCAACCCACCACGCCTATGAAAAACAAATCCATTGAATCACCTTTGAATTACACATTTGCATTTTCAGGTTTAAAAATAAGATTGTAATTCGACGTTTTGTATCAGTTCTTTTTATAAGCAAACCATCTTAAATGAATTTAAGTAGGCTTCATGTAAGAAAGAAGCATTACTATAGTTAATCTGTATCAGTCCTCACAAAACGATGATGAAAACTGTAATACTAAAGCGAACATGGTAAGGTAAACTGACGCTGTAAAATACAAGTCTGAGGCAAAATAAAATGTCAAAACGGACAATCATTCACTATAACTTTCAAATATATTACAATTAATAAAAAGGTAAGGGTAACCTTAATTAACTTATGTTGAACTGTGTAGCAATAACCAATCGCTAAACTTTTTCGAGTGACGCCACAACCGCTAGTCTGGTGCAGAGGCGCCCGGGGACAAACTTTTATTTTGCAACCCCCCCCCCCCCCCCCCCTCAAACTTTCAATTTGCACACTTCTGCTAAAATGAGATTTTAATTTGTTTTTCCAACCCATTTTGGCGCCCCCTAAGGTCGGCGCCCGGGAACATATGCAACCCCCCCCCCCCCGCTACAACTCTGGCCTGGTGCTGCTAACGAAAATAAACCATTACGTCATAATCCCTTCGTGTATCTACTTCTACAAAAAAAGTTTTTATAGTTTACCACTCCTCGTGTTACCAATGGGAAAAGTTACCCTTGTACAAGCATGCAGGCTACTCTTAGAAACAAGAGACACCACACAAACAAAGCCTTGTCTAAAAATAGAAAATGTATCCAGAAACTGAATAAGTCTGTTGACATAAAATAAATTGTATGTGCACAACAATGCATTCCATTTTTTTAGCTAGCTCCACAAGTATGTTTTTTTTTTCTTTCTGCCAGGGAAAGTGATTAATTAACTAATATATTCACTATTATATTTTTATCCAGATTTTTAAAAAATTAAGTATTAAAATAAACTATACCAAAGCATTTTATAAATGTAGTTTCAATTCTTAATAGATTCAGCTGAAAGACGGGAATTATATACCAGACTTGCGTTGGACAGAAAAAGACCGAGAGGGGAGAAGAACTGCAATTAGTACGAGAAGAATCAGAGAGTTTTTAGTTTGGGACAGTTGGCCACCCGATATACAGGAACAAAGCGAGGAACAAAGAGAAGAGGGTAGAACTGAAGAGAGAACAAGATCAAGGAATGAAAAGACGACAGCTGAGGAGATGTAGTCGGAAAATGGGAGAGCACTAAAAAAATAACGAGAGAGGTTGCCATGGGAAAAAAGTAGGAGCAGGAAATTTAATTGGCAAGGAGTCAAGGTTAAACCAACCGGAACATTATCCGCTCCCGGAGGACCTATCGGATAACGAGAATGACTCAGAGAAAGGCAGCGTAAGTGCCCCTATTGTAGACACAGTAACAGTAGCACTCACACAAGGCAACAACGTGAGTGTGGAACACAGACCGGCTACGCACAGCGTAACTCAGGCGGCTCCAAGGGAGCAAACACTCTCCCACTCCTTCAAGCGTAAAGGAAGTCCCGACTGACAGCACAACAGAGGACGACATGCATAATTTTATTCAACACGAATTTAGGTTAAACCTAAAAGTCGAAATCTTGAATAATATTTAACAGGCCGTGTCTTCCTGAATCTACAATTAATTTAATTTGAGTAGTTGTCCCATTAGCATGGGAGCCAAAATTTTATGCTTTTAGCTTTCTCAGATATGACAAGTGTGTATATGAAAGACTTTTAAATAAAATAATTTATAAAAAAATAAAACTCGTGTGTCAATATTCAGTATAAACAGTGGCGTAGGCAGGGGGGGGGTTAGGGGGGGTCATAACCCCCCCATAGACCCCTCGGTATATATAAAAAGTATGAGGGGGGGTGCAAATCGAAAGTTTGAGGGGGTGTGCAAATCGAAAGTTTGAGGGGGGGGGGGGTGCAAATCGAAAGTTTGAGGGGGGGGGTGCAAATCGAAAGTTTGAGGGGGGGGTGCAAATCGAAAGTTTGAGGGAGGGGTGCAAATCGAAAGTTTGAGGGGGGGGGGTGCAAATCGAAAGTTTGTCCCCGGGTAAAAATTGGAACCCCCCCCCCCCTTGAGACGATCCTGGCTACGCCACTGAGTATAAAACCCATGTTTTAAAATATTTCTTTTCCTTTAAAAAAAATGTATGTAATTATTCTCCTTATTAAATTTTAAAAACAAATTAATTTTTATTTTTGAATAAAATTAACATATAGTTTAAGTTATCTACATATAAATTATTTTTCAGAAGTTTAAGTAGCAGTTTTAAGTAAGTCATCTCCCCTGCAATGTGAGAATGTTTGTTTTAATACCAGAGGAGGCGATCCACTACTCTTAGGTCACCACCAATAATAAAAAGAAAAAAAAAATTACGTTCTCCTCTTAGACAAGATAGTACATCGTGAAGATAAAGTAGAGTTTATGTGTTTCTCGACCACAGAATATTTAGAGATACCCTGTTAACTCTTATTAAAAAAATCCTACACACACCACTGTCAGTTGGGTACACTGAGACTCGTATAGTTAAAAAAAAAAAGACGATATATTTGAAGTCGAGTAAATTTCGACTAACTGAACAGAAAATACGTCTCCATAGCCTTAAGCGGGCAGTACACCCACACTCCCAAACCTAACGTTATTCGTCTGTGTCGTTTTAAAACGCATGAACGGAAGTTTATAACGACGTTATAATTTAAGTTTATAACGACGCTATAATTGTGACAGTTTATAACGATCTTATAATTGTCAGTGTTTCTTCCAGACTTTTTTTTCCGGGGGGGGGGGGGGGGGTGAGGGGGGCGGACACTGTTAAAAGTATATATTTTCTATATAAATTATATAAATTTCATTTCGTTCGGGGGTGGGGGGGGGGGGGGCGGTAAATTTTTTTCACAAGAAACTCTGATAATTGTTACAATGAATATCTTTAAAAAAAAGAGTTGTCTTAGTTTTTCTCACTCATAGAAGCCGGCATCGACGATAGATAAAATATGTATCTACACCGTATTAAATAATACTGTATTCCAATCGCGGGATGTTCTTATGCTACTTCTATACCTGGAATATATTTAAATCAACTAAGTACTCGAGTACCACGCGAAGACACGGGCAGAATGCACATGTTAACCTGCAATATGATAAACTACATAGTGAAGGGCGGTTGACTAGGGGTCAATTCAAAGAACACGGACTTGAACTCATTCTGTCCCTTCAGCCATACCCTTTCACGACAGTACTGAAACCTTCTTTACTGAAATATTGACCCTTAAGTAGTTTAAAAGGTATCATACACTTTAGATAACCGCACGTCTTTTTACCTGTAAGTACATCAACATTGTGATATTTTATAAATATCCAATGAATGCAGCTGTTTAAAACGAGGCCGTTATTGTTTACCGTTTTTTAAAAACTTATTGAGCGAAAGGCCAGACGTATGTACAGTGGTTTAAACAACGGGCCCATCGACTCTATAGATATTATGACTATCGTCTAGAGTTTTTGTATTACGATACAGTACAGATCTTTAGCCTCACAAGGTGGACCCCATCACATGACATCAGTGGACGTTTAACCGGTAACTTACACAACTCCAGTTACCGAAAATCCCCCAAAACTTGATAGAGACTTGTATATGAGCTAATACTTACACACAAATATTTCGTCCACCTAACTGCCATCGGTTTAAAAAAAAAACTGATTGCTTACTTACAAAGCGTCTAAGCATTCTGTCTAAATATCATTTGCTCAGTTGAAATAATGAATATTAAAGACAAGGTTTAATCTGTTTAGAAAATGTTCATCTTTCTTTTTTTTTCTTTTTTTTTTTAAAGCAGCGGTAAGTACAAGTTAACTTGGCTTGGACAAAATGCATTACTTCCCCTAAGTGAATATTTTAATTTTAAAAATCTAATATTGGAAGCAACTTATAACAATGGCTTGCAGGGAAATATATGCATATCTAATTAATATAACAGCCAATATACATTTACAATTAGTGTAAAAAATCTTTATTTTTTTTACATTCTTTATGAAACTTCTATTATTTACTTAACGTTTTACATATGTGATAAAATAAATGTTACATTATTAATTACAAAAACTAAATTATCTTTAAAAAAATACTCATAATAAATTTTGCACTCTAGTCTAGTTGTGGGAAATCTTACGCAATAATAATTTTGGCTCCCTTGAAAAAGGGAAAATAAAACTATAAACAATTTAATTTAGTGTGGACGACAGAGCAACATACCAATGTCTAGTTGTCGCCTTAGTTAATTTTTAAAACGGCGAGGGCTTGTTCAGGTTGGCCTACGGAAAATATTATTTCCACTAATATATTTTGTTCAGGTGTCGTCTGTGTCCACTGTGTTAGCGTTAGAATGTTGTATGATGATACATAGGTTGGATTGTTTCCCCTCTTGTTGAGGGTTTTATAGAGCGCATTTATTCAGTTAAAACGGTACATGCTACTGCTGGTCTAGATGAAAACGTAGTTAGAACCACTGAACAAGATGTGAGAAATGATGATGAATGTGTAACAATTAGCGGACAGCAATGGCGTCGTTACAACCAGTAACAATCTTTATATTAAAATGGTAATTAACCTCATAAATTACATGGTTTTTCAAATTGTATTATTATTGTATCAGGTAACGTAATAAAATGGCTCCACGTTTAAAACATTGTCATCTGTATAGATTAGGTGGTACAACATTAGGCAATAGGCAAGTCATCTGTAAAGATTAGGTAGTACAACATTAGGCAATAGGCAAGTTACTCGCTTGAATCAACCCATTTTTCTCTAAAGCTTTGTTGGAAAGGAGACCATACTTTTAAAAAAGTGTTTGTAAGCAGCAGTTAATTAAAATGTATTTTTAAAAAACACATCCGTTTTGTATTAGGGCTTAACCTTCAATTTTGAATGGCATACTTTAAAACTTTGGTCACAATTATTAAAAAAAATACATTTCAGAACACTAATAAATGGAGCAAGTATTTAAATGGAGCTACTACAAACGTTGTGTACCGGTACAAGTATTACCATCGTATAATGACTTTTCATAATGCTATAAAGAGAAAAACGTTAATAAAAGATCATTATTGTCATACCCGCACACTGTGACATCAACCTTAAAACAACACAAAATTACTAATTAAAAAAAAACATGTTTGTTTACAATAAAATAAAATTAACAATATAGAAACCTCAAAAAAAACTTCTAGTTAACCGTTTTAACATCTCATACATCTGGTATATAATGATTTTTGAGGTTTTATGTATTATAAAACATTTACAAAACCCTTTGTGAACAAACAATGGATTTTTAAAAAAGTGTTATTAAAAATGGTAGTCCTATAAACAATCTGTTTTTAAAGAAACAGTTAACCTAAAATAAGATTTAAATCTACATTTACTTATTTTTTTGCATTATAACAACAAGGCGTGGCCAAGGCGGTAGAGCGCTTCGATGTTAACCCGAAAGTCTCGAGTTCGAAACCGTGTCCATGTCAGTAGAACGTACTGACCACACCCTCTCTTCTTATATATATATATATATATATATATATATATATATATATATATATATATATATATATATATATATATATACATATATCAATTGATATAAAAAAGTGTTATTAAAAATGGTAGTCCTATAAAAAATCTATTTTTAAAGAAACAGTTAACCTAAAATAAGATTTTAAATCTACATTTACTTATTTTTTTGCATTATAACAACAAGGCGTGGCCAAGGCGGTAGAGCGCTTCGATGCTGACCCGAAAGTCTCGAGTTCGAAACCGTGTCCATGTCAGTAGAACGTACTGACCAAACCCTCTCTTCTTATATATATATATATATATATATATATATATATATATATATATATATATATATATATATATATATATATATATATATATCAATTGATATATAGTATTCGTTAATTTTCCATGAAGCTACAGGTTAATCTTAGGTTGATGTTCGAATATATCTGCTAGGTATGATACTCTCTCCAACCACTCTATGTTGTTTTAAGTATATGTCTAGTTTCCTTTGCACTTCCAAGAAAAATTTGATTTCAGATTTCATTTCAAAAACACGATTCACAACATTTCGTTTGACAGCCAGCGTACTGTACTATAGAAAAGCAGATCCTCGTGATCTTTATTAATGTCTTAATGCAACGTCATTCGGGCAATTATCTTTCCGGAATAGGTCGTAGACCCCCACCCGTGGAAACGCAAAAATATAAAATATGGTGGCTGGCTAAGATATATATATATATATATATATATATATATATATATATATATATATATATATATATATATATATATATATATGTGTGTGTGTGTGTGTATTTATTTTTACTTAATTGCTTTGGTCCTATGTATGTCGTTTTATCCCTGTCGTGTTTTTTATAGCTTCATCCGTTAATCTCACGTACTCCTCCACAATCTACCATCACAAAGCTGGGCTGCCAATTAATTACAATCGATTACTGCATTAATCGTCGGATTAGCAGTTTTAATACAAATAATTAACAACTTAATAGCGCTGTCTTGAAAATCAGGGATTGTGGGTTGAATTCTCACTACAAGGGAAAAGGAGGGTGGGGATAATCGTCCTTCACTAGCTAGTGATATTGTTTTAAAGCAAAATATTTTCAGTCGTCGCATTGGTAGTGTCGAATTCACAAATTATGAATTACTGAAAAGTAGTAAATAAAACAACTAAATGGCGGACACACGGTTAAATTTGAAATTAAAGTGGTGATTTTGGTTTTGGTTTCGGTTTGGGGAAAAAGACAAACTATTAAACTAGTACATGTTTTGTTTCTCCATCAAAGAACATTTATCTTGTAAGTAATGTTTACACATGTTAATAAAGCAAGTCATCACCCCCCCCCCCCCCCCCCCCCACACACACACACCCCATTTCGAAAGTTTTTACTTTTAGTTGAATATATTTTGAACTTCAAGTAAAATGGATGTGTGTATGTTTTATGTATTTTTTTTTTTGCTTTAGTGCGATCCACCCCACCCCCCCAACTTCAAACGTGTAACGCTACCATGTATGCTCAAAGTAAATTTGAAACCCACAATCTTTAAGACAATAAGATATTCGTTTGTGAACTTTATATGGTTTCAAATTTGCAAGAAAAATGTGGGAAACGTAAATTATGCGGTTTTTTTTAAATCGTTTATCTTCAAAAATGGGGGTGAGGGGGGGGGGGGGATACTAATCAAAACACTGTATTGAGCTCATTTTAAAAGTAGTAATTTAATACGACTAAACGACCATTTTAAAAAAAATATATAATTATGTATCCTTTACAGAAGGGACACAATTTTTAATGCAAGGGAAATAACTTTACATAATAACTCAAAATAAAAATAAATCGAACAACTCTTAATAAAATACACCATTTCTATTACTCATTTACTAATACCATGTATGCAATCATTCAATAAGCAAATAATTGTGTACTAGTTAGAGATAAAAAGAAAACACAACTTATACCATACTGTCACTTAGAAATATAGACAGATTGGCGTTATTTTAAGAATTGTAATTTATAATATGTTAAATGAATTAAACTACCTCCTTTATTTATTCTGGATCCCTTAAAATGGGACAAAAGTCCTTTGATGAGTGTATGTCAGGGGTCGGCAACCTTTTGAGACGGAAGATCCAAAAGTTACAATTTTCAAAATTTCCCAGTTTTTAAAGAGCCACAAACATTTTTTTATACCAATATTTTATTTTTCGATTAGGATTAGGTAAATACATTTGATTTGCTATTTAAAATAAATAGCTTTAAATATGACATACACTTCTTTCGCGAGAATAATGAAATTAGTAAGAAAAAAAACATTGGACTATCCCCACTTTAGAAGCAGTTACCTTTTTCTGTCTTTACTCACACCACCGGCTCATGAGATGTCTGCCATTAGCCAAACGGGCCTCAAAACGGCAAACTCCAACTGGCTTGAGTATCGGTTTGATAACCGTGTATCGGTCTTTTCTGTCCTTTGGATCTCACCAGGTTTTTCTCCCACCCCACCTAACGCAAGGTAAACTCGTACCCCACCGTCCAGTACCCGGTTCAACAATAGTAACTAATCACTTAAAAGCTACGTCACTCACGTCAAATTAATGATTACTGACCGCTATGGACATGCATTCTGAATAAAATGACATTCGCATGTAACGATATTCGAAAAAGTGGGTATTTGGGCAGTAGCAAGCATGGAATAGTCGCCACGGTGCTGGCTACAGCACGGGTGTGGGGCTGGGCCTGGTGCCCAAGCGGCTGTCAGCTGTCCGTATGCTTTCTACCTCACCTACTCTTATTGTTCTCTGATGAGTGTTTTTATCCTGTTTAAAGTTGAGTTCCTTTACACCATAATATTTGTTGCAAATTTTGAAAACGAAATAATATAACTATTAATATATGTGCACGGATCTGGAGAGCCGCATCTTGACATCAAAAGAGCCGCATGCGGCTCGCGAGCCCTGGTGTATGTCAGTGGTCGGCAACATGCGGCTCCCTTGATGCCAAGATTTGGCTCTCGAGTTCCCATACGCAAATATTACTAATAATATTATATTTTCTAAATTCAATATTCAATATAAATGCAAATATTTTCAGTGGCAGCATTGGTACTGTCGAATTCAATTATGAATTACTAAAAAGTAGAAAAAAGAACTAAATAGCGGGTTATGATACACCGCGGGTCGGCTCGTATATATATATATAATTCTCTTCTGGGAGACGTTAGAAAACAAGCTGTAAACGTGCTCCCTACCACCCCCACACCTACATGGTCTTAGTGAGCTGTGGTTCACGCTATGTTTACAAACAGATCCGGGTTTAGTGACGACTATTAGGGGCAGATAATTTAGTTTGAAACGATTTTAAACGTAGGGGGGGGGGGGGGGGTAACTATTGGAGTTTACTTTAACGGAGGGGGGGGGGGGGAAGGAGGGGGGTGGTTATCGTCCTTAACGAGATACTTATAGTGTTTTTAAGAAATATTTTCAGTGGCAGCGTTGGTAGTGTCGAATTCACAAATTATGAATAACTGAAAAGTAGAAAAAACAACAACTAAATAACGGCGTATGATATGCCGCGGTTCGGCTCGTTATTAATATTTGTGCATGGAGCCAAAGAGCCGCATCTTGACATCAAAGGAGCCGAAAGATGCCGACCCCTGGGGTAGCTAGATGTAGAGGATGGTTGCAATAAATAAGAGCAGTCCGACACTGATCAATGATTGGACATTTATAATATTTTATTTTTACCCTCTTATAAGGGTGCCAGAAGTTGTCCTAAGCCAGGGGTCGGCAACCTGCGGCTCGCGAGCCGCATGCGGCTCTTCTAATATCAAGATGCGGCTCTCCAGCTCCTTGACAAATACTAATAATCTTAATAAAAAAATAATTTATTTGAAATAAAAAAAATGTTAGTGGCTTTTTAAAACCAGGGAAATTTTGAAAATTGTAACTTTTGGCTCTTCCGCTTCAAAAGGTTGCCGACCCCTGTCCTAAGCTGAATTAGGCAATGCAGATTAATTTAGAGGATTAATTTTATATATAATACATTTTATAATATGTGTAGTATTTATAGTATTATTTTGTGTTATCATTATTTGTTAAACTCATGCAATATGTTAAATAGATAAGCAAAAATGAAACAAAAAGTCTAGTTTTTATAGCAGTAAGTAAAAAATGATATTTATATTGAGTTTTGTTTATTAATTAAATATTTATTTTTTGTGGTAAACATACGCCATGGATTGTCCCCCTTTCAAACTTCTATTCGTATTTACATAGGGGAAGTAACACTTTTTCTCAAGGCCAAACCAACTTGTATTAGCCGCTGTCTTTAGGAACAAAATTCCAAAAGATGAACAAAGTGTAAACAGATGAACACAGTGTAAACAAATAAAGCATTGCCTTAAATATACTCGATCTCAACTGAACAAAGGTTGTTTAGACTGAATGCTCAAGCGCTTAGTAAGTAAGCTGCGAGTTTAAAGATCAACTTATGTGAGGTAACATGCCCTAGAGTCTACTGCCCTATTGACCACACTATGTTACCTATATGTACCATTCATCGCCTTCCTTTGAAAAAGTCCACTTCGGTTTCCTAACACAACCCTTTGTGATTTTAACTAACAAACTTTTCTTTCATTCTCAAATTGACTTCTTCAGTCTTGCGGTCAAAGGGAAACAATTGTGGATATATCACGAAAGTCAAGAAAGTATTCTTTCTCTCCCTTTACTGATGTAAACAATTCATCTCCCAATGCATTATCGAATGTACATTGTATTAGGTAACTCCATCTAATCACATATTTATTGTATCAATTGCTTTAATTATTCACCCATGTAGATACTTTTATTATTGTTTTTTACGCTTCAACAAATAAAATAATATCTCCCCTAAACTTACTCGAATACTCTTATATGAAACAACAGGGGATGGCCACTCGGGATATAGACACGATTTTTAACCCATTTTAAATACTTAAACGTTTTAAAATAGAATAGCATCTCGTAGAAAAAAGAATTGCACACCAAGTGAACGCCAAATAAAATGTGGACAATAGTGCGTTATATTATTAGTCCTTTTTAAATTTACATTAGTTTTTTGAGAAATTAGAAATAGCAAAAATTACTACTTCCGGTTAACAGAAATTACTCAGCATTTAACAGAAGGCAGAGAATTAGATCTTTTACTTACATGTGAAATTTCATTTATCTATCTGAAATAGTACTCAAGTTATAGGCTTTTGAAAATCGGAAATCGCTCAAAAGTTGATACGGATCTACGATTTTGATATAATACTTATACATGAAATTTCATTAACCTAGCTGTAACGGTACTCAAGTTATCATGTTTACACACACACATACAGACATACACACACAGACATACGGACAAGATTGCAAAACTAAAATATCGTTCAGGCCTTTTTTTAGTACTTGTTTATTTCTATTAATGTACTCTAAGGAAACATGTATAAAATCATATTAATTATATCATAATTTTAATCAAATAACAATCAATAATTTTTATTTTAAAATCTATATATTATGGTTACCCCCCCCCTCCGCAATCTCTGTGATCAAAGCTCCGCTGTGGTCAAAGCCCCGCTGTGGTCAAACCCCCTATGGTCAAAGCCCATCTGTGGTCAAAGCCCCGCTTTGGACAAAGCCCCGTTTTGGACAAAGCCCCTATAGTCAAACCCCATATGGTCAAAGCTCCGCTGTGATCAAAGCCCCGCTGTGGTCAAACCCCCCTATGGTCAAGCACCTGTGGTCAAAGCACGTATGACCCAAAGTTGTTCTCAGTCATAAGTCTATGAAACCTTCAAAATTTAAACATCATTTGAGTTTGTTTTCGTAGTTGCTTGTCTTTGTGAAATATATTCATTCAGATGATAGCAAAGAAGAGTTGGTATTTTATGAAGATATCGTTTTTTTTTAACTGGATGATTAAAATACGAAAACGGCTGTGTGTTTGTACAGATGGTGCGCCATCTATGTTTAGGTCTAAATTGGGCTTCTAGAAAACAGAAAAAGATTTAGCTCCCTAACCGAGAGGAATCCACTGCATGATCCACCGGCATTCTCTCGCCAGCAAGACTCTTCCGACTCCATTGCTAATAAAAGCCCTTAAAGAACAGCGCAAAGACATGAATAACGATCACGAGGTTCTGCTTTTCTACACTACAGTTGGCTGGCTGTCTAACGAAATATTGCGAATAGTGTTTTTGAATTTAACAATGAAATCAAGTTGTTCTTAGAAGTCAAAGGAAACAACACCATTTGATATACTTTAACAACAAAGAGTAGATGGAGAGAGTATCATACCTAGCAGATATATTTGAACATCAACATAAGCCTAACCTGAAGCTTCTGGGAACCTAAACGAATAATCTCTTTTATGATAATTTCGGGGCATTTTTATCAAAGCTGCAAAACTGGCGAAAAAAAATAAATCTTAAAAATATTGTTGTGTTTCAGAAAATCTGCAGCGTGGTAGATGGATATGATTGTGAGATAAATAACAATTTGAAAGAAGCGATTTCTGGGCATCTTGAATCTCTTGAAACGAACTGCGGCGTTATTTTACCTGAGCTGAAAGAAGAAGAATCTGTTCTGCCCAGGATACCCATACTCAGTAGCGTAGCGAGGGGGGGGGGAGACATATGTCCCCGGGCGCCGACCTTAAGGGGCGCCAAAATGGGTTGGAAAAATAAATTGAAAGGTTGAGGTGAGTGCAAATCGAAAGTTTGAGAGTGGGGGGGGGAGGGTGCAAATCGAAAAGTTTGTCCCCGGGCGCCGGGAAGGGTCGCTACGCCTCTACTCATACTCTGCTCCCATTGATGTTGCCAGCATTCCCGATAAATTACAAACATGAATTCTTGAATTTGCGTAATGATTCCGCATCAGTTGAAACACTGCTCACACAATGTCGTTGTAGTGTGCACGATTCATACCCAAAGGTGAAATTGATTGGCTTTCGAGTTTTAGTTCAATGTTGTGTTTACATATTTCTGCGATAGTGGATTTTAAACACTTCTCCAATTAAAAACAAAACAAAGAAATAAATTAAATAATGATACTGACATGAGGTTGGCGTTAACAAAAACTAAACCTCGGATGTTTAGTAAATTGCATGCATTTTTACTCTTCGTATTCAAACAGTGATAAAGAATAATCCATATTGAAATTCTACTATGTTTACTCATGTTATTGGAGCCAGAAGTTGACAAAGCCAACAGTAAAATGTTGCATCAAATCTAAATATGGGACAATGATTTGATAAAGAAATAAGTTTAGGAGCCACCTGGTAAAGTTCAACCCAAACTACAACAACCCGCAACAACCCGTTCTCAGAGGTCACATCATCGTGGCCCAAAGGTTGAGATCTATACTGCCTTTGGCCACCAGTGTTTGGCATTTTACAATAATTGCTCAAAATCAATAAATTATGGATATTATGTTAGATACATGTACTCCACACAAACTGTATAAAGCAATTAAAGCTCTATAAAAGTAGTATATTAGGTCACTTTTGGACCGCAGGCGCAGGCGCTGGGTGAAGGAGCCATGGGTGAGCAGGAGGTGGAGCAGGAGCAGGAGCAAAGGATATATAGGAAAATACTCCCCCAGCCTGGTACAATGACATATAGCAAAATACTCACCCACCAGGCGCAGCCTGCCGCAGCCTGGTACAACGAGATATAGTAAAATACTCCCTGGGGGAGGTGGAGGTACACCGACATATAGTAAAATACTCATCCATCTGGGTGAAGGTGGGTGAGCAGGTGGCGCAGCCTGGTACAATGGGATATAGTAAAATACTCACCCACCTGGGTGAGGGTGGGTGAGCAGGATGCGCAGCCTGGTACAACGACATATAGTAAAATACTCACCCACCCTAGGGTGGGTGAGCAGGTGGGGAAGTAGGTCAGTAGGTCACCTTTTGGTGACCTTGTGACGTAATCATTGACCTTGTGACGTCATCATTGACTTACTTACGTAATTTTAATGAGTTTTTTAATTAGTTTTAATGAGTTTTTAAAATTTTAATTAATTTTTGACCTAGTTACGTAATTTTAATGTATTTTTTAATTAGTTTTAATGAGTTTTTAAATTTTTAATTAATTTTTATTATCGAGTTACGTAATTTAATTACTTTGATTGTATTTTTATTTTGTTTAATTTGTTGTTTACTTGTTGTTTAATTACTTTGTTTATATTGTGTAATTTTTTTATTAACGAGTTACGTAATTTGATTATTTGTTTACTTTTTAATTATTTTTATTGACGAGTTACGTAATTTGAGTATTTGTTTACTTTTTAATTATTTTTATTTTGTTTATTTTTAATTTTATTTTATTTTATAATTAGTTAAATTATTATTAACTAGTTACGTAATTTGATTTTAATTACTTTTGTTTATTTATTTATTTGATATATTTCTTTTCTTTGTTGTTTAATGTTGTTTATTTATTTGAATGTATGTATGTTTTAAATAAAAGACTAACACTAGCATGTACTAGAACAGTCTTTGTATAGGGACCATTTTCCAACACAACGAACGTTACAAAAATAGAACATCCATTAAAGATAACGATCAGCCACAGCTGTTACGTATCGACCCGCCCGCGAAGTTTCCTCACCGCTGCCCGTTTTAATGGGAATGTATTGATCGCAGCCGCTGGCCCATCACACCTAATTAAATTTTTGTTAGGCTTCACCGAGTTTCCCCCGAGCGGTTGACAGGTTATGGTAATTTACGACGTACATTAAGTGCCTCTCCGTGAAGCACTTAGGTCATTATGCAACAACTGTTGTGCGACAGCTGGTGCTGTAATTAGGCGGATCAACCGGACATTACCTATTTTGTTTATTTTTAATTTTATTTTATTTTATAATTAGTTAAATTATTATTAACTAGTTACGTAATTTGATTTTAATTTTTTTTAAATTTTTAAATTTTTTTTTTTTTTTTTTTTTTTTTTTAAATTATTATTTTTAAATTTTATTTTTAATTGTTGTTTACTTGTTGTTTAATTTAATTACTTTGTATAATTTATTTGTTTGAAATTCATTTTAATTAGTTTGCTGTTAATTATTGGCGACAGATGTTACCAAGCGGGTGGTGGTGGTGGTGGTGGTGGTGGTGGTGGTGGTAAATTTGCTTAAGATTATAAACTTCAAGTTTTAAAAATCAACAACGTTATGGACCATTCAGCAACACAACGAACGGTTACCGAAAATAGAACATCCATTTAACCACATCTGTTACTTATCGATCCGTGATCCTTTGTTGACACGCGCTGCGCTTTTAATGGGAATGTATTGATCGCACCTACTGACCATCAGTATGATGGTCCATCTATGTGTAATTTTTTATTAACGAGTTACGTAATTTGATTTTAATTTTTTAAATTTTAAATTTTTTTTTTTTAATTTAATTTTATAATTAGTTTAATTATTATTAACGAGTTACGTAATTTGATTTTAATTTTTTAACTTTTTAAATTTTTTAAATTATTATTTTTAAATTTTATTTTTAATTGTTGTTTACTTGTTGTTTAATTTAATTACTTTGTATAATTTATTTGTTTGAAATTCATTTTAATTAGTTTGCTTTTAATTTCTTTGTTGTACGCCGTTTGAAATAAAAGACTAACACTAGCGTGTACTAGAAAGTGTCATTGTGTATAACATCCATTTAACCACAGCTGTTACTTATTAGCGACAGCTTGTACTTATCGATCCGCCCGTAATCCTCCCAGGCGCTCCCCGTGGTTGCTTAATAGCGGGCTCACTGAAGCGATCACAACAGGTAATTAATCGAAGCCATTAAGTCCCTCTCCGCGTTAAGTGTGGCGACAGCTGGTGCTGTAATTAGTCACGGCTCTCGGCTTTTTTCATTAGACTACAGCTGTACATGAACTATGTTCACATATCGTACGCCCGGTCATTCTTTGATCAAATTAAAAAATTTTGTTTCCACATGTCATGCGTACCGTCCCTTGCTATGTATGAAAGATTAATGGTTGTAACTATTCGCTTATAGCGAGGGTCAGCGAAAACAAAAATATATTTAAGGGTCGGAATTTTCTTTCAACCACCGTTAAGTCAGGTTTTGAGACGAAACGAAGTCTCGGTAGGTTCGTGTTTTTTAATGGGCGACAGGGCGACTTGGTGCGTTGGTACGTAGGTATGCGGGGTAGACATGTTTTTTACAAGTCTGGAAAAGTAATTACGTTTTTTATGACCGTTCCGATTTTCTTTTGATCTGACCACCATTTGACCACACTGAGCCAGATAAATTTAACAATTGTCGCAGCGGGGTTTATTTTAAGTGCACCCCGTGCACGCTTGTTTACATTTTAAAAGACGTGTCGCGTGTCTTCCCCTTACGGCTTCCCTAATAGAGAAACGAGAGGAAAGACAACTGTTCTAAAATTACAACAACCTTGTCTACAGACACGAGTATCGTCCCTTGTGAAAAAATTCGCGTCAGAATCCTTAACTAAACAGTCAATTTCTTTAAAAAGTTAAAAAATAATTTAGGAAGACAAGGGTTAACAAAATATATATCTTAGTCTTGCAGCAGATTACCTGCCCATGTTCGCTTTAGTATTACAGTTTTCATCAATCTTCTTTTTGACTTGAACTTCTTTAATTTTTAAGAAAGTTAACTTATACATAATACATTACGTCTAATGACAATTTTTTTATTTTTACCACTCAATGTATTTTCTTTTTCTATATCTTACATTGTCATCTTAATTTTTGATCACCTTAGGTGGTGGTAAGGTGGTAAGGTGGTGGTAAGGTGGTGGTAAGGTGGTGGTAAATTTGCTTAAGATTATAAACTTCAAGTTTTAAAAATCAACAACGTTATAGTACGTCGTGTCAAATGACACACCGTTAAAATGTCTACATTTAAAGTTCACCAAAATAATGACGTAAAAACTAAATATGATATGACGTTAGCATACATATCATTCAATCTAATCACTCTAAAGTACAAATCAATAATTTTGATTGATTAAGGGGCTGGGTGAGTTATTTTTATCACTATTCGCCCTTCCCCTTCCCTTTGTCCACAACCCCGTTCCCCTTCTCCCATCCAACCTTGCGTCATCACACTAACCTCAATACCAACCGCTAGATAAACAGACCGTACTACTACTCACACTATTCCTTGGACAGACAAAGGCTGTATGACAAGCCTACAGACAAATATTTATTCAACTAATATCACAACCCCCTAGAAACCACTCCAACAGACTGGGATACATAACTTGTAGACACCACTCCTCGTTGAATATCTCTTGCACCCTACCTACATCGACAACTTTGTCCGCCACCCTCGCCCCCGTCCCTAGTATGAACTCGGTTACCAACAATTTCAAAACAGGCATGTTCCGAGTTCAAAACCAACCTTCACCGACACTAGTATGAACTCGACCCCTAACACTTCCAAAACATGCCTGTACTAACTTTGAAACCACTTCGGTGAAAACTTCACCGACCCTAGTATGGACTCTACACCTATCGATTCCAAAACACGCATGTTCCGAGTTCAAAACCAACCTTCACCGACACTAGTATGAACTCGGCTACCAACAATTCCAAAACATGCATGTTCCGAGTTCAAAACCAACCTTCACCGACACTAGTATGA
Source organism: Physella acuta (assembly GCF_028476545.2). Taxonomy (NCBI): domain Eukaryota; kingdom Metazoa; phylum Mollusca; class Gastropoda; family Physidae; genus Physella; species Physella acuta. Next base: position 185,533 of record NW_026732151.1, on the reverse strand, counting down.
ACTCGGCTACCAACAATTCCCAAACATGCATGTACCAACTTTCCAACCTGCCTCAGTGCTAACAAAATTCCCCGACCCTAGTATGAACTCGACTGCCATCAATTCCTAAACATCCATGTACCGACTTTGTAACCTGCCTCGGTGAAAACTTCACCGACCTTAGTTTAACTCTCCCTAACAATTCCAATGATGCATGTACGAACTTTGTAACCTGCCTCGGTGTTAACAAAACTCCCCCGACCCTACTATAGACTCGACCCCTAACAATTCCAAAACATGCATGGTCTAGCTTCGAACCTCCCTCGGTGAAAACGTCACCGACTCGTGTTTAAAATCTGTCCCAACCAACTCCAAACCTTCCCTGGGCACCCGAATAAAAATAACTCACCCAGCCCCTTAATCAATCAAAATTATTGATTTGTACTTTAGAGTGATTAGATTGAATGATATGTATGCTAACGTCATATCATATTTAGTTTTTACGTCATTATTTTGGTGAACTTTAAATGTAGACATTTTAACGGTGTGTCATTTGACACGACGTACTATAACGTTGTTGATTTTTAAAACTTGAAGTTTATAATCTTAAGCAAATTTACCACCACCTTACCACCACCTTACCACCACCTTACCACCTTACCACCACCTAAGGTGATCAAAAATTAAGATGACAATGTAAGATATAGAAAAAGAAAATACATTGAGTGGTAAAAATAAAAAAATTGTCATTAGACGTAATGTATTATGTATAAGTTAACTTTCTTAAAAATTAAAGAAGTTCAAGTCAAAAAGAAGATTGATGAAAACTGTAATACTAAAGCGAACATGGGCAGGTAATCTGCTGCAAGACTAAGATATATATTTTGTTAACCCTTGTCTTCCTAAATTATTTTTTAACTTTTTAAAGAAATTGACTGTTTAGTTAAGGATTCTGACGCGAATTTTTTCACAAGGGACGATACTCGTGTCTGTAGACAAGGTTGTTGTAATTTTAGAACAGTTGTCTTTCCTCTCGTTTCTCTATTAGGGAAGCCGTAAGGGGAAGACACGCGACACGTCTTTTAAAATGTAAACAAGCGTGCACGGGGTGCACTTAAAATAAACCCCGCTGCGACAATTGTTAAATTTATCTGGCTCAGTGTGGTCAAATGGTGGTCAGATCAAAAGAAAATCGGAACGGTCATAAAAAACGTAATTACTTTTCCAGACTTGTAAAAAACATGTCTACCCCGCATACCTACGTACCAACGCACCAAGTCGCCCTGTCGCCCATTAAAAAACACGAACCTACCGAGACTTCGTTTCGTCTCAAAACCTGACTTAACGGTGGTTGAAAGAAAATTCCGACCCTTAAATATATTTTTGTTTTCGCTGACCCTCGCTATAAGCGAATAGTTACAACCATTAATCTTTCATACATAGCAAGGGACGGTACGCATGACATGTGGAAACAAAATTTTTTAATTTGATCAAAGAATGACCGGGCGTACGATATGTGAACATAGTTCATGTACAGCTGTAGTCTAATGAAAAAAGCCGAGAGCCGTGACTAATTACAGCACCAGCTGTCGCCACACTTAACGCGGAGAGGGACTTAATGGCTTCGATTAATTACCTGTTGTGATCGCTTCAGTGAGCCCGCTATTAAGCAACCACGGGGAGCGCCTGGGAGGATTACGGGCGGATCGATAAGTACAAGCTGTCGCTAATAAGTAACAGCTGTGGTTAAATGGATGTTATACACAATGACACTTTCTAGTACACGCTAGTGTTAGTCTTTTATTTCAAACGGCGTACAACAAAGAAATTAAAAGCAAACTAATTAAAATGAATTTCAAACAAATAAATTATACAAAGTAATTAAATTAAACAACAAGTAAACAACAATTAAAAATAAAATTTAAAAATAATAATTTAAAAAATTTAAAAAGTTAAAAAATTAAAATCAAATTACGTAACTCGTTAATAATAATTAAACTAATTATAAAATTAAATTAAAAAAAAAATTTAAAAATTTAAAAAATTAAAATCAAATTACGTAACTCGTTAATAAAAAATTACACATAGATGGACCATCATACTGATGGTCAGTAGGTGCGATCAATACATTCCCATTAAAAGCGCAGCGCGTGTCAACAAAGGATCACGGATCGATAAGTAACAGATGTGGTTAAATGGATGTTCTATTTTCGGTAACCGTTCGTTGTGTTGCTGAATGGTCCATAACGTTGTTGATTTTTAAAACTTGAAGTTTATAATCTTAAGCAAATTTACCACCACCACCACCACCACCACCACCACCACCACCACCCGCTTGGTAACATCTGTCGCCAATAATTAACAGCAAACTAATTAAAATGAATTTCAAACAAATAAATTATACAAAGTAATTAAATTAAACAACAAGTAAACAACAATTAAAAATAAAATTTAAAAATAATAATTTAAAAAAAAAAAAAAAAAAAAAAAATTTAAAAATTTAAAAAAAATTAAAATCAAATTACGTAACTAGTTAATAATAATTTAACTAATTATAAAATAAAATAAAATTAAAAATAAACAAAATAGGTAATGTCCGGTTGATCCGCCTAATTACAGCACCAGCTGTCGCACAACAGTTGTTGCATAATGACCTAAGTGCTTCACGGAGAGGCACTTAATGTACGTCGTAAATTACCATAACCTGTCAACCGCTCGGGGGAAACTCGGTGAAGCCTAACAAAAATTTAATTAGGTGTGATGGGCCAGCGGCTGCGATCAATACATTCCCATTAAAACGGGCAGCGGTGAGGAAACTTCGCGGGCGGGTCGATACGTAACAGCTGTGGCTGATCGTTATCTTTAATGGATGTTCTATTTTTGTAACGTTCGTTGTGTTGGAAAATGGTCCCTATACAAAGACTGTTCTAGTACATGCTAGTGTTAGTCTTTTATTTAAAACATACATACATTCAAATAAATAAACAACATTAAACAACAAAGAAAAGAAATATATCAAATAAATAAATAAACAAAAGTAATTAAAATCAAATTACGTAACTAGTTAATAATAATTTAACTAATTATAAAATAAAATAAAATTAAAAATAAACAAAATAAAAATAATTAAAAAGTAAACAAATACTCAAATTACGTAACTCGTCAATAAAAATAATTAAAAAGTAAACAAATAATCAAATTACGTAACTCGTTAATAAAAAAATTACACAATATAAACAAAGTAATTAAACAACAAGTAAACAACAAATTAAACAAAATAAAAATACAATCAAAGTAATTAAATTACGTAACTCGATAATAAAAATTAATTAAAAATTTAAAAACTCATTAAAACTAATTAAAAAATACATTAAAATTACGTAACTAGGTCAAAAATTAATTAAAATTTTAAAAACTCATTAAAACTAATTAAAAAACTCATTAAAATTACGTAAGTAAGTCAATGATGACGTCACAAGGTCAATGATTACGTCACAAGGTCACCAAAAGGTGACCTACTGACCTACTTCCCCACCTGCTCACCCACCCTAGGGTGGGTGAGTATTTTACTATATGTCGTTGTACCAGGCTGCGCATCCTGCTCACCCACCCTCACCCAGGTGGGTGAGTATTTTACTATATCCCATTGTACCAGGCTGCGCCACCTGCTCACCCACCTTCACCCAGATGGATGAGTATTTTACTATATGTCGGTGTACCTCCACCTCCCCCAGGGAGTATTTTACTATATCTCGTTGTACCAGGCTGCGGCAGGCTGCGCCTGGTGGGTGAGTATTTTGCTATATGTCATTGTACCAGGCTGGGGGAGTATTTTCCTATATATCCTTTGCTCCTGCTCCTGCTCCACCTCCTGCTCACCCATGGCTCCTTCACCCAGCGCCTGCGCCTGCGGTCCAAAAGTGACCTAATATACTACTTATAAACTGTAGCGCTGTTATCGAATCTGCGGAAATAACAGATTTTAAACAAAATCTGAATATTTTCTTTGGTTATTTCCCTTTTATCTGAAAATTGTTACAGCGTTTTGTGTTGCCCTTTTAACCTATTATCCACTTATCTCAACGCCCTTCTCGTTCATGAAATAAAGAACAAAAGTAAATGAGCTGTTCGGTAAAGATTCAAGAATAAAATCCTACATTGTGTTGTAACTAGTAGGCTACTAGTAAAATTTGGTATTATTTTTGCTTAAATCATTTGTTATTTAACTCACTAAATATAAATAATTAAACAAATCATAAACGAAATTATTAAAACGTAACTATTTTCAGATTTTTTTAAGGATATTAAATAACTTTAAATAGCTTGGTGAAAAAAAACTATTTAAAATTAAAATAAAGCAATCCAAAAATAAACCAAACTAGTACTGACATTTTTTTTTACTATTCTAGTTACAAGTTTAAAAACGATAAAATTGAATGAATCAATGACAACCAGCTGTTTCAGTGTACTAGACACATAGCTCATACTACACGTATGTGGGGAGGGTTAAGGTTTTAGTTTTACTTTATCATATAACATCTACATAAAACAAAATCTGAGTTTTAAAAAAAGCAATATAGAGGATTATCCTTAAATTTTACTTTAAATATTCAACAACAAATTCGATTAAAGTTCAGGTTTAAATCTGCATTTTATTTAGGCAAATTTTCAACTAAATCAAATGAACAATTTTTGTATACGGTATTAGTGTACAAACGAAATTTAATAATATAGATAACAAACTGAATACAAGCCTCCATAGCTCAGTGGCTAGAGCACTAGTCTTGTAAACCAGGGGTCGTGAGTTCAATCCTCACTGGGGGCTGTATTTTGTTTCCTTTTTGTTTCTCCTACGAATCTGATATTTAAGTGTTGCTCATTAATCACATACTCTCGCTAAAGTACAATCTAACAATACCTTGTAAATAGCGCGTTTAATACAAATAAAAAAAAATGCTATGCGTTGCATGCATTATATCGTATAGGTAATAAATTGGGTTCTATTAAATTTAAATAGGCCTATTGTTATAATTTTTTTCAATAATGGCGAACTTTCTTTTCTTTCGCAATCGCCAGTTAATCAACGAAAGAACATACATAAAATATTGTACATTATTAAAACACAATAAAGGGCTCAATATCAAATGATGTATTCATTTTAATGGTAGACTGATCCAAAAAAAGGATACATATTGATGAAAGTGGAGTGAATACAATTAATTAATTAATACGAAGTGACTACTCGGAAAAAAAGATTTTTCGGCAGAAGAAACGAAACACAATAGTTCTGCACATGCGCAGTGGCCTTAATAGCTGTGCGAGGGTTCTGGTTAGGGACAGGGTTAGGGTTCTGCGGTTTGTTTGTAAACACACGCATGCGCAGTACCATCGAAAACATCGCCGTGAAAGAAGGCAGTGGTTTCTCTCCATTGCGCATGCATATCTTTTTTTCCGGCTAGAATCGGCGTTATATTATGCGCTTTACACAGCACTGATCCTGGCGACCCAACGGGATTATTTCATGGCGGCCCAATAGGATTTTCCCCGGTGTTCCAACGGCTCAGATAGTTCCGCCCCTGAATCTATTAAGAAATTTTACTACGTTTATAAAATGCAGCGGCGTAGCGAGGTCGGGTGTCACCCGGTGTGGCACTTGAAGGGTGTCACCCGGGGACAAACTTTCAATTTTCGATTTGCACCCCCCTCAAACTCTCAATTTGCTACCCCCATCAAACATTCAATTTGCAGCCCCCCCCCCCTCAAACTTTCGATATGCACAGCCCCCCCCCCCCCCCCCTCAAACTTTCGATTTCACCTCTTAAATTTTAACACTCGAATTAATCACTTAATTAAGTGGAATTATCATTTTTCTCTATATATTGTGCTATTTTTTGCTTTGGTGTCACCCACTAAATGGTGTCACCCGTAGCGGTCCGCAACCCCCTTCGCTACGCCTCTGATTAAATGATTTGGTATAGTTATTGTTTTTTTTTTACTTAACAAAAATAAATCTGGATACAAATATCATAGTTAATAAATAAATTAATGAATGACTTTCCCTGGCAGAAAGAAAAAATAAATACTTGTGGAGCTATATAAAAACATGGAATACGTTGTTGTGCACACAAAATTTATATTGTGTCAACAGACTTATTCAGTTTCTGGCAGTGTTTCTTCCAGACTTTTTTCTCCGGGGGGGGGGGGGGGGGGGGGAGACCTTACTCGGGTGGGGGGGGGGGGGGCGGACACTGTTAAAAGTATATATTTTCTATAAACAGTTTATTTCGTACTTGAATTTGTAATATATTTGAAAGTTATGGTGAATGATTGTCCCTTTTGAATTTTTTTTTTTGTGCCTCAGACATGTAATGTACAGCGTCAGTTTGCCTTGCCATGTTCGCTTTAGTATTAGTATTACAGTTTTCATCATCGTTTTGTGAGGACTGATACAGATTTACAATAGTAATACTTGTGTCTTACTTGCCTACTTAAATTCATTTAAGATGGTTTGCTTATAAAAAGAACTAATACAAAACGTCTAATTACAATCTTATTTTTAAACCTGAAAATGCAAATGTGTAATTCAAAGGTGATTCAATGGATTTTTTTTTCATAGTCGTGTTGTGTTGAGGGGGTTTGAGCTTTTAAGTAGAGCTGAAATAAATGTTTTAATTATTATAATCAGCTGGTATGTTATGTCGAGTACAATGAGACACAACAGATCAAACATTATTTCTTTTTAAACATCTGTATGTATATCTCAGGGGTCGGCAACCTTTTGAGACGAAAGAGCCAAAAGTTACAATTTACAAAATTTCCCAGTTTTTAAAGAGCCACTAACATTACTTTTCCAATATTCTGGTATTTGATTATAATTGAGTAAATAAATTTAATTGTTATTTGAAATAAATACCGTTAAATATGAACTAATATTAATTCATAGAAAAACATGTTTCGCAAAAAAAAGTGTTTTAGCCAGCTCTGCTATGATTAAGTTAGTTATCAAATAATATAACTATAGGACAATCCCAATCCACTTAAGAAGACAATAACTTTGTTTTTTCTTTCTTTACGGACACCACTGGCTCAGGGGGTGTCTCCCATAGCCAAGCAGCCCTCAGCTCTGACTAAATGGCTTAGATATAGGTTTGATAACTGAATCGGTCGCTTCTGTCCTTCGGTTCTCACAGTGCTTATCCACCCTACTGGCTCCACCGTAAGATACTAATAACTAAAATACTTCGGTAGAGGGATGCATTCTGAATAAAATAACATTCCCCATTTAACGAAATTCGAAAAAGTCTGCACTTCAGCACTGGCAAGAATGGAATAGTCGACACGGGGTTGGCTACAGCACGGCTGTGGGGTTGGGCCTGGTGCCAAAGCGGCAGTCAGCTGTCCATTTACTTTCTACCTTACCTATTCCTATTGTTCTTTGATGAGTTTGTTTTAATCCTATTTAAAGTTGTTTTTCTTTACAATATACAATTTTTACGAGTTCTGAAAATGAAATAGTCTAGTACAATTATTAATCATTGTGCATGGAACTCGAGAGCCGCACCTTGACATCAATGGAGCCGCATGCGACTCGCGAGCCGCAGGTTGCCGACCCCTGATATAACTGAATCTGTTACAGTCCTCCCTCACCTCTCGTTTTTAAAATTAAAATTTGTCCCGTTAAGGGATCCATAATTTTACTATACAAATTTATATCATTTAGGCCTACCACAATTAAGATGCTATTACAATATATATGACCAATTAAAAAAAAAATAATATTAAAGTTTTTATTTTCAAAACTAAATTAAAATAAAATTAATAACTATTTAAAAATAAATCAGATACCGTAATATCGATTAAAACAAAATTGATATAAATAACGTGTTATGTGAAAAGAGCGATAATGGTATATTTTTAATTTACTTATTTTTACAAGTTTATTTTGTAAAAGTAGCAAATTGTAAGCGTATAGTCTCCCCTATAATAACAAACAAAATATTAAAGGGAGGTGAAATATTGATTACTGTATCACGGCGTCGGCATTGTACCAATGTGTTTACATGTGTAACTGAGGGTGTGTTGCTGTAATTGATTTATGATTCGTGGTTGTTTGTGTGTGTTTCTCGTTTCCATCTTGCCGACAGGGTTTATTTTCCTCTTTGTAAAAAGGATTTCAGTAATGCATAATTAATTATTTATCAGTTGAATACAATTTGTTGAAATATGTTTTGTTGATATTATAAGTACAATGTTAGTAACCATCAGACCAGAAATCTAGTTAAAGTAGGTTGGAGCAGGGGTCGATCTTTTTCCAGGTCCTGTATCTTTTTGTTGATAGAAAGTGATTCGAAATTTTAGATGTTCGTTTGATAAGGGGCTATAACAGTAGATTATTTAAGCAGTCATTTCCCTTTTATCGTTTACGGTGTTTTTTTTCCCCTCCATGATGGTAGCTGTGTAAGCAATTATTTATATCAGTGTGGGGATGGGGGTGTTTGATACGTGGGTGTATTATATGGTAAAAGGGAAAGGTTACACGTCCAACATGAAATGAGGAAAGGGAGAATAGGAGTTAGGAATGTACTATTAGCCATTGCAAAAGTGTTTAAATTGCCTTTTATTTGTCATAAGAGTTTACAGTAATACATATTTAATAGTCTAATACAATTTATCCAAATAAGTTTTGGTTCTATTATAAATACAGACATAAATATAATAATAAATCGGCCAATAAATACAATAATACAAAAAGAGTTTGGTTTTATAAGTTGAAGTTCGTGCAACTAGTCTGTACAACGGCCCTAGGTGCTTTGACCACAGGTGCTTTGACCATAGAGGTGCTTTGACCATAGCGTAGCGGTGCTTTGACCATAGCGGTGCTTTGACCACAGGTGCTTTGACCATAGTGGGTTTGACCGCAACGGGGCTTTGGCCACAGAGGGGGGGGGGTAGAATTTAAAGATTTTAAAATAGAAATAATAAACTGCTATTTTAATTTTAATTTATGATACAATTAATACCCAATTTTTACATGTTTCCTGAAAGTCCATTAATAGAAATTAACATGTACTAAAATAGTCAAGAACGATATTTTAGTCTCCACATAAAGGCTGGTGCTAGACCTCATAGATTTATTTTAAATATAAATGGAACACAAATAATGCGACATATAACAAGTTTAACAAATAAATAATGTAGATGTACTTGAAAATACAAAGCATATATAAAGGATAAAAATGATAAAAAAAAACATTCCAACAGAATAGTCAAAGAAGTAATATTTGTATGGTTTACTAAATGACAGATGAATTAACATACTATTACATCCTGCCGCAATTTAAAATATAATTACACAACTTTTGAAATTAATCCTTACCATTTAAGGACAAAGCGCTTGTTATCAAATGCCAGCATTGGACAAACCACCTGTGATCAAAGACCCTATATGGACAAAACACCTGTGATCAAAGACCATATATAGACAAACACCTGTAATCAAAGACCCTATATCGACAAAACACCTGTGATCAAAGACCATATATAGACAAAACACCTGTGATCAAAGACCCTATATAGAAAATACCTGTGATTAAAGACACTATATTATATGGACAAAACACATGTGATCAAAGACACTATATAGACAAAACACATGTGATCAAAGCCGCACACGTCGCTTGTGATAAAACAACCGTTGACAAACCACCTGTGATCAAACATGTTTTTTTTTTTTAAATTAGTAATTTTGTGTTGTTGTCAGGGTTGATGTCACAGTGTGCGTATATGACAATAAAGATCTTTCATTAACGTTTTTCTACTTATAGTATTATGAACAGTCATTAAACGATGGTAATTTTGTAGTAGCTCCATTTAAATACTTTATCCATTTATTAGTGATCCGAAATGTATTTTTTTAAATAATTGTGACCTAAATTTTATAGTATGCCAGTGGCGGAACTAGAAAAAATGGGCCACCCCGCAAAAAAATGTTTTGGGCCCCCCTATATATGTATATATATATATGTATATATATATATATATATATATATATATATATATATATATATATATATATATATATATATATATATATATATATATATTTATATATATATATATATATATATATATATATATATATATATATATTTATATATATATATATATATATATATATATATATATATATATATATATATATATATATATATTTATATATATATATATATATATATATATATATATATATATATATATATATATATATATATATATATATATATACACACACACACTCAAACACAATACGAATATAGGATACTCCTTTCTGGCCTGATCAATTTTGAAAAAAAAAATTCAATTAAATCTAATCACACCAGCATGTCATGTGTATGAGTGCATTGGTCTGTTTTGAAAAAATCTCTGTTTTCATGTACATAAAATACTTCTAATCATTAAGTCGGTCAAAAGTGTATGAAGCTTTGTATAAGTAATGGTGTCTCGTGTTATGTTTATTTTTATGTTTTTTTGTATTTATATTATTAACTTTAACTACGTTTCATTTTTATACTATATCATTCTTTAGTACTTATTTTTTTTTAAATAATAATTAAGATAAGTAATTGCTTTTTAATTTGATTATTAAAAAGAGTTTTTGAGCACCCCGATTTGACTATTTGAAAAAGGGAAATAATTTATGCAAGTGGTTTGAACGTTTGCCTATCTTTCACACTACAGCTGTGTTCATTTTTTTTTTTAATTTTACGCAACAGCATGTCTTAGCTACTATATAACATAACTACTGTATTAGATCTGTATTCTGTTTGTTACTTACAAAACCACTATCAAGTTGCCAGTGACGAAACTAATTTATATATTATATATATATATATATATATATATATATATATATATATATATATATACATATATATATATATATATATATATATATGTATATATATATATGTATATATATATATATATATATATATATATATATATATATATATATATATATATATATATATATGTATATATATATATATATATATATATAACACGCTATCATTCGTGTATTCATTTGAGACGTCTGCCTTGTTCTCTAGAACAGTGGTTATTAAACGTAAACAATGTAGGCATTTATTTCTTGGATATTAGTTGTTGGAGCGCTAGTTTATCAAAACTACCACCGATTCGAGCCAGCGTTGTTGTTGGAGCGCTAGTTTGTCTACACTACCACCGATATGAGCCAGCTTAGTTGTTGAGGCGCTATCTATTCGCTTCTTGTAAGGCTAAGAGCGGGAGGGGAGGTCTGAGAAAGGAACTTAAAAGGGACAACAAAGCACCAATGTGATTTTATCCATCAGTACCAAATTTGGGATGGTCTCAAAATGCCGTCTTAATATCTAGCGGTCTCTCGCGCAATAGATGTTTTTTTCAAAAGAATTTTGCCGACAACAGCGTGTGTTTGTAGGAAAAAGAATATACAAGTGCGTGGGATGGTGTCTATAGAATAAAGATACTCCAACCACAGCTACGGTATTCTTTTTCAAAACAACCATCAGGTCAAAAATGCAAGAAAAATAATTTTAACTATACAATTTTTTTTATGGGCGGCTGTGGGCCCCCTAAACGGCTTGTTCCCCCCCCCCCCCCCAGGCATTGCGGGGTCTGGCGGCACTGTAGTTCCTCCCCTGGGCTGTCCTCAACAGCTTTCAAAGTTTTCATGGCGATTGGGTAAATATGCAGTAATGCAAAATAGACAGAAAAATGTTTTTCACATGCACAACTGTATGTGGCCAGCTCACGCGTCGGATAACCTTCTGATTTAAGAGGGGGGGGGGGGGGAATCCACAAATGACGTCACATTTTTTAACGACTAACAAAAAGCCAGACCCTCACACACCCCCACCTCAATAACATCATTTATAAATAGTAATTGACTATTAATTATATAATAATGTTCAATTAATTTTAAACGTTCTAATTAATTTCTAAATAATTATATAAAAAATAATCTTACCTTCCTTGTTTTGTGAATTAGATGTGCCTAATACTAATACTATGCAAATAAATCAATATATGTTGACTAGTGCTGTCTAATGTCAGACAAAATGTGCTAAAGTGGTGAATCGTACGGTTAGGAAGTAGTTCATAAACGATACATTGGTCTACTCGATACTCGATAAAAAAGAGGGATGGGATGGGAAAAATTTTTGAAAGAGACAACAAAGCGTCTATGTACCACCGCCCATTAAAAAACTTACTCAGGGGAGATAATTCCAAGTAAAGGCCTTAAAAGTTTACTATGATATTTCTTGTAAAAGTAAAAAACAAGTAAACGTATATAAAAACGAAGTTTCTAGTATTATATTCTTTTTTATTATTTGTAGGATTCAAGATAGTACAGAATACAAATTCAACCACTATCACAAACACATGTACAATGGATTTCGGCGGGTCCCTAATTTATGCCGCAAAGTAGAACCGCGCATCATGAAAGCCACTTCATATGTAGCGGCTTCTCGTGCTATGGTCTTTGTTGTTTTTTTAAAAAGAATTTTGCCGGCGACAGCGTGTGTTTGATTGTGGGGAAATAGAACTCGGCCTTGACGGCCTTAAAAAATACAACTATAAATAAAAAGAAATTTGATCCCCATCCCCTGCCCCATCCGCCACAGTACACTTTGGAGGATCGGTCAAACAGTTACGTGTCCTCTATTTAGCTATCAAAGGGGGGCAACGAGTCAAATGTGTCATTCAAATTTGAAGCGTTGCCTATATTTTACACTGTATTTTGTGTAAAATCGATTTTTTTTTTGCTGAAGAGCGTGGTATAGTGACTGTAAAATAAAGATAATCGTACCGCAGCTACAGTGTTTTTCTTTTACAAACTAAATATCAAGGGAAAAATGCACGAAAATTAAATTCAAATTTTAAAAAAAATACTAATTATGGTCAGCAGTGGGCCCCTAAACGGCCTGCCCCCCCCCACCCCCCCCCCCCCCCCAGCCCCCCCCCCCCGCATTGCGAGGTCTGGCGGCACTGTAGTTCCGCCCCTGTATAGATCTTTTGGTTATTTTTAGGCTTAAAAGCTAGATCATTGTATCCTAAAATTTTTTAACTTTAATGTATTTAGTGAGTGTTAATAACTAATGTTCCATTAATATGTGTACTAATTATAAAACGATTAATAATATAAAGACGAGTCTTACCTTCCTTGTTATGTGAATTAGATTCGTCAACGAAATACTTCATAAGGTAAATGAACAACTACCGACTAGTGTCTTTAACAAAATGTGCAGAAGTGGTCAGTTTACAGTTCAGTAGTTCATAAACGGTTCGTTAATCTATGCATTACATCTTATTGTAAGAGTAAGGGTGTGGTGAGGGGTAGAGGTTAGGGGGATGGGGGGGGGGGGGAGGGTAGAGAGTTGGGGAGGTTCAAGGGAAGGGGACAAGAAAGCGCCGATGAACATCTACATCAATAGCGCCGACTTTTTCCGGTCGTCTAGAAGACCAGGATAGTCGCCGCAACATTTCCCCAGCTCGATTTTCAAAGCTTTTTTGTTCTCCTAATCGACGCCACTAAAAAAGAACGGTAGGTTGCGTCTTTGAAGATGTCTATATGTCTGGCGGTCTCTCGAGCTATAGTCTGTGCATTTTTCTCAAAGACGTTTGCCGACTATCGTGTTTGTTTGTAACTGTAGAAGAAAGATAACTCGACATCCACCTAATTTTTTGTATTTAAATTTTTAAAAAAATGTATAATTTAGCCAGGATTTTTGGGCCCCCAATCCGCCTGGGCCCCCCCGCATTGCGGGGTCTGGCGGCACTGTAGTTCCGCCCCTGTAGTATGCCATTCAAATTTGAAGGTTAAGCCCTAATACAAAACGGATGTGTCATTTTAAAATACATTTTAATTAACTACTGCTTACAAACATTTTTTTAAGTGTGGTCTCCTTTCCAACAAAGCTTTAGAGAAAAATGGGGTGATACAAGCGAGTTACTTCTCGGAGGCGGTGACAAAACGAAATTACCTCCCATGTCAATTTTGTTTCTTGTTTTTATTTGCAGGGGAAATAATGTAATTATAATTTTTTTTTTTTTTTTAAATTCTAGATTGTAACTGATAACAGAAAAATCTCGAGTTCGGATTCCGTGTATGACTCGGTAGGTCGGAGTCTACTCAGCTCTGTCTGTTGGGTACCTGAATTATGCTAGACAACGTCAACGTAAAGACGGATCATCACAGAGCTGGTTAAATTATCCCTTCAACAGCTGAGATCAAAGAGACAGATGAGCTCTACTACATTACCCATATAGACAGTCAGGTCCCATAACTTGGTTGAAACACGTATATAAGCTAATAAATATCAACAAAAAAAATTCGTCCACCTAACTGCCATCTTATTGAAAAACTGATTGTTTACTTACAAAACTTCTAAGCATTCAGACTAAAAAATATTTGTTCAGTTAAATTTTTTTTTTTTTAAATTTCAAGACGCCTATGCATTCAATCTAAACAAACTTTGTTGATTTGAGATCGATAATAGTTAAAACAATGTTTCATTTGTTTGAAAATTTTGATCTCTAGAAAAAGTGTTACTCCGCCTCATGTAAATATGAAGAAAAACCAGTAAGGGAGAAAACTTATGGTAGTTGTTTACCATAACTACTAAATAAGTAATTAATTAAATACTCTATACAAATATCTTTCTTTAAAAAATAATATTTTGACGTTTAAAATGTTGTTATTGATTTATGTTTAATCTTTAAGCTTTTGCATACATATTAAAAAATAAAGGTTACATTATATTGTAAGAAGCACTAGCTTTATTTCAAAAGTTACACTATAACTATAAAATTGCTTTTTGCTTAATCATTCTTAAACTTCTATGCAGGATTATTTCTGGCTCCCTTTCGGAAGGGATAATTAAAAATATAAATTCCGTTTAATTAAAGTTTTTTTTTGATGGTTCTTATGTAATTAACCTGACTGTACCTGCTCTAAGACCTTCACGTAGTTGCTGTCTTAATCTCTAATTGTATTGTCACTATCACAGATGAACACATTTCTACAGGCAACATGACCGTGGTTGCTTATATAACATAGGGAGCAAACTGTCCACCTTTCATTGAGCTGGGCGAAGAGGGTGTGTGTATCACCCTCTATGTCAACCATTGAGCTGGGTGAGGAGGGTGTGTGTATCACCCTCTATGTCAACCATTGAGGAGGGTGTGTGTATCACCCTCTATGTCAACCATTTAGGAGGGTGAGGAGATAGAATAATAATAATAATAATAATAATAATAATAATAATAATAATAATAATAATAATAATAATAATAATAATAATAATAATAATAATAATAATAATAAATAGAATAATAATAATAACACAACTAGAAAAACACACAGACAAAAAATAATTAATACTAATAGTTTCGCTGTCTGTCTGACAAGAACGCTCTGTCTGGCAAGAACGCTCTAGAGAAAACACAAGGAAATTAAAAACATGCATAGTATTTCGAAAAAATTCATAAAAAAAACGTTTTAATAACAAGCTTTTATGTAATAATGCACTAAAAAGTAGAAAATAAATTATAGACTACTATTTAAATAACTATAAAGAAAAGCGTGGGTGTCTTCCTTAACATTAGTAAAGGTATCCAATAGATACTAAAGTGACCCACGCTTTTCTTTATAGTTATTTAAATAGTAGTCTATAATTTATTTTCTACTTTTTAGTGCATTATTACATAAAAGCTTGTTATTAAAACGTTTTTTATGAATTTTTTTTCAGTACTTTACATGTTTTATTTACAATAGAGTTACATGACTAAAAACCATTGCGCGCCTACTGAACATCACGTTCAGTAGGCGGCAGGATGTAATAGTATGTTAATTCATCTGTCATTTAGTAAACCATACAAATATTACTTCTTTGACTATTCTGTTGGAATGTTGTTTTTTTATCATTTTTATCCTTTATATATGCTTTGTATTTCCAAGTACATCTACATTATTTATTTGTTAAACTTGTTATATGTCGCATTATTTGTGTTCCATTTATATTTAAAATAAATCTATGAGGTCTAGCACCAGCCTTTATGTGGAGACTAAAATATCGTTCTTGACTATTTTAGTACATGTTAATTTCTATTAATGGACTTTCAGGAAACATGTAAAAATTGGGTATTAATTGTATCATAAATTAAAATTAAAATAGCAGTTTATTCTCAACTTGCGATTTCCAACACACGATTAGGCCATATACCAACAAGCAACGAATCAACTCTCGAACACTCCAAACAATATACTTTCAACTTAAGATAATCTCGAAGATCTATACTCAACGATCAACTCGACTACTCAAATTTTCATACCGCACGAGTATGCATCTCTCGACTTATTATAAATATTATTTTAAAAAAAGCTATTCTGCCAACGCTTCTACTTGACATTTTCAGCGTGCGATTTCCAACCAATGATTACGTAATCTCAATCTACCAACCAGCAACTAATTAAATCTTGATCACTCTAAAATGATCCAACTTTAAATCGACATCCCAAACTCAAGTAACACAACTTTAAGATTTGAGAACGTCTCAATTACAACTACCATCGAAGTTCACTTGCCACTGAAGATTGCTCTAACGCTAGAATCAGCCCAAGAACTTTATAGGAATTGTTAGAAAAACAACAATAGAAATGTCAAGAAATGAACATTGTTTCCTTTTAATGTAAACTGTATACAACAGTGGCTTAGCGTGGGAGGGAGCGTGGGTGCGGACCGCACCGGGTGAAACCATTTAGGGTGGTGACACCAAGACAAAAAAAAAGCAAAATATATAGAGAAACAATATAACACCACTAAATTAAGTGGTTAATTCGAGTGTTAAAATGTCTTTTAAGAGCGAATTAGGTAAATCCCGACAAATCGAAAGTTTAAGGGGGGGGGGGGGGGTGCAAATCGCAAGTTTGAAGGGGGGGGGGGTGTAAATCGAAAATTGAAAATGTGTCTCCGTGCGCCTAGGCGCCGGGAAGGGTTGCTACGCCTCTGGTTACACCCGACCTCGCTACGCCACTGGTATATAATACTATGTATTTCATGTATTTTATTGTATTAACACGCAACTTATCCACACAGAAAGCTCCTGGCTTGAATGGAGTGAACTGTGTGGAAGAAAATCTATTAAACTTTAAAAAAAAGGGACAAAAGCAACTTTAATTTTGGTTAGTGTATGTTATGTACATTATGTATGTAGTTGGGATCCAAGGTGTCGAGCGTCCTTTAGTTAGCGTTTAGCACAATGGATGTGTATATTTAACTATTTATTTTTTCTCAAACAAGTATAACAAAAAATATATAGGCCTATAATTGACGTGTAAAGGGTATCGATGGCTTGTGTCTCTAGAAACCATGATTGTATTCGTGTACACCTAAAGCTTTCCAAAACGACAATACGCTATTGTCGTGTTTTCTCTGGAGAATTACTACGATAATAAACGACCTGTTTTCAAGTACGATATGTGCTGTAAAAACTAGCGGAACAAATTTTAAAATAAATTTACTACTGCTGCCAAACAAAAAGTATTACATGTAGTGTGTTAGAACTTCTTTTTTTACTAACATAATACTTTACTTCTTTTGTATACACAATGTTATAAACACGCAAGGGAATTAACTCAATAATTTTGCAAAATAAAACAAACATTTAAAAAAGTAAACACCACATTTTGCAGGCATACTATTTTCTCATATATCACATAACAATAAAACCGTTTGCTGCAATAAACGGTGGAATATTTTATTCAAATAGCCTATTCACTTTTATATTATTTTCACTTATATTAAATTACCTTTTTTTGTCAAAATTAAATGTATGTGTATGTTTATCAATCATATACATTATTTCTATTAAGTATTGTTCGATATTTCTGGATCCCTCGCGAAGGGACACAATAGAATATATTTTATTCTTTAGTATTTATTGTCGTGTGTAGGTTTATCAAAAAGTTGCTTAATGTAACTTTTACTTGTGAGCTACTGTGTCGTGAGTCCTCTTTTTAGCCTTTATTTTCCAAAGCCATAATGTTGGGGTCGTCCTCTCATAGCCTCTATCTAGTCAGACTTGTGGAGCCTTTATCAGATGGCTGGGGTAGAGTTATGTTATATGATGCTATATGGTGGTTGGTGTAGATTGTTGTTATATGAAAGATGATTTGTTTGAAATAATAATTACTGCAGCGAAAACTATTTTTGCTATTTGATTGCTATTTAGCTACAACAACAAATGTTTGGGTGTACTTAACTGTGAAGAGTATCTACAAGATCCATAATCAATTCATAAGAAGCATGATTTTATTTATATATACAACAGTGGCTTGGTTTGTGTCGCTTTTATATTTTTCTATTGTTTTGTTATTATAACGTTGTAAATTTTTGTAGCTTTTATTAAAAAGTTTTCTTTTGTAGTTTTTTTTTTTGTAGCATTTTGTTTCTGAAGCGTTTTTTATATATTTTATTTTTAAGCATTTATTGTAGAGATTTGTTTTTGTAGCGTTCACTTTGTGTAGCGCTTTGTATTTGCAGCGTTTTGTTTTTGTAGAGTTCTGCATTCGTATATCTTTTTGTGAATTGCACACACTAGTAACAAGAAATTAGTTAGGTAGTTATTATAATAACATCGCTTTTTGTTTTCTTGTAATTATGTCGTCTGTTAAACTTACTCTTTAACTTGTCAGATCCTCGGTCATGGTGAAATAACAGTGAGGACTACATTCACTTCCCCTAACTTTATGTTGCTTTCTTCTAGGGCTTTAAATCGGATGTACTGTTCTATATAGCTACACAAGTGTTTTGATTTGGAAAAAAAATGTTATCACAATTAGCCTTTGGCTAAGGAAAGTTATTTTTTTCCAGGCGCAACCACTTCGTGGTGTTAGCTGAAATAACATTTTCTTTGATCATCAAAAAAAAACAACCCTACTTCAGACATACAGTTAAAGGGAAACAACATTGTATATATCACATAACTCGAGAAATTAGTGTTTGCCTCCCCTACTCTTGCAAGCCAGAATAATTCATCTCTTAACTCAACTAATAGCTATAATAGTTTCGCCAACAGTAAAATGTTGCATCGTATCTATACATCGGACAATGAACTGATGAAGAAATACACGAAGGAGCTTCCGTGTAAAGTTCAATCAAAACTACAACAACCTCCACAAACCTGTGTCAGGAGCCACCACATCGTGCCCCATATGTTGAGAGCTGCGCTGCTGTAGGCTACCCATGCAGTGGCCCAATATGTTTTGGCCATCTTGTCGAGTCAGGCATGTCAAGTGGCCAGGGACGCTGGCATACGGCTTGGCAGGTAGGATGATTCAACTATAACATGCGAATGGCTGAAATTATTTTCTCCCAAACAGTTATTTTAGCAGGGTGTCAATTAATGCTATATTCGTAAGTTGTATAATATTAAATTGGGGTATGATGAGGTTATAATTTGTTGCAATATATTGTGTGTATGTTTCTATTAAATGTTAATGTTGTTTTTTATCAATTAGGCTGTTATGGTTAAAGAATGCTGATGTATAATAAATATATTGACCTCAATTTGACTCATACAAATGTAAAGTAAACTAGATTATCAGTTAGCCTACTTATTTAAGTAAACATAATGTAGGAAAACGCTTACATGCTGATATATAAGTTGGAAATATAATTTATAAAAAAATACATAATTATCTTTGCACCTAGCTATACTGGACAGATGAAGTAGAGTTCATATGTTTCTTGCTCTTTATTTCCATAACATGATTTAGGTACACATCATGGTTCTACTGACTTGGACCCGGATTCGATCTCGATAATTTCAGGTTAGCAGTCTTGCTCTCTATCGCTAGGCCCCCCGACCCCTTAAACATATGCCTAAGCACATACTTTTGTTTTGAAATAAATTAAAAATAAATAAAAATAAAGATGAAAACGTATTGACAGTCTCATATGTTGGGCACCCCAACACTCACATATAACAGTCTCATATGTTGGACACACCAACACACACATATAACAGTCTTATATGTTAAACACAAGCGACTTCCTTACCAACACATTTAATCACTAAATAATTATGTCGCCAACAGAGAGAGAAAAAACAATGGCGTTAGGCTGATAAAGTTTATCATTTACTCATTCACCCTGAAGTGATCGATCTGTTTACATCTGTTCAATGGTGTTTTTTTTTCAGAGTTTAATTTTATTCATATTGTATGTTTGTATTGTAAGTGTTCTTCCGTTTTAGAATCTTAAGAGATATTTAATTCATTTTAATATACTTTTATTTTTACACTTAGCTACAAGCACTGTTTGGCAGTATTGATAGTGGGGCGTCTGTCAAGTATTTTTGTTGAAATCTAAAGTCTTTCAGAAAATTACTTGATCTAGACCAAATGCATTACTTCCCCTATAAATTTCGGAAATTCAAAACAAGGGAAACAACGTATCACTATTGATTATTAATTAAAAATTAAAAATACATAAATAAATAATTAGTATGATTTGCCAAATATATTAATAGAATAAAATTTTTTAACTAATTTAATGCAAACTGAAATCATGTATATCTAAATATTATTTTTTATATACATATTGAATAGTTTAAAATATATGAAAAAAAAACTTTAGTTTTATTTTAAGAAAATTGTTTTTATAAAGGTAACTTATAAAAATAAAAAATTGTTTACCATATGTCTATTACAAACATTTTGGCTCCCCCTATAAAGGGAAAATAAAAATAATTACCTAATTAAAGTAATTTCCTCGGAATTAGAGATGCACCATGCACAAGAGCATTCAAACCTAATTACCTTCTAATGTGTATTCTGCGTTTTAACACACCTCTAAGAAAATGAAACCAAGCTGCACTTAAAGCAATACCATCCCCAGAACCCTATAAGCTACAATGAAATATACTATAGAATCGTTGCAGGACCCTACAAAGACCGCATAACTTATACCTACGCAGACACTCTAAAACACGGGTTCTTGGGGGTTTCCGTTGCGGTAAAATGCAACAAATATCTCTGTTTAATAATACTATTCAGCGACGCATAGGAGACATGTCGTCTGTAAATGTCAAAGGATACATTCTGAAGGAAATCAAGCTTCCACCAGTGTTTGCTTTTTAAGTTGATGAATCAACAGACGTGAGTTCGTGTTCGCTTTGCTTGTCTTTGTGAAATAAATTCATTGAGATGAGAGCAAAGAAGAGTTGATATTATGTGAAGATAGCATGAAGAAAATAAACACGTTTTTTGAAACCAGATGATTAAAAAGAGTTAAAACGGTTCTGGTCTTTGTACTGATGGTGCGCCATCTTTGTTTCGGTCACAATCGGGCTTTCAGAAAAATAATTATCTCCCTAACCAAGGGGGATCCATTGCATGATTCACCGATATGCCATCGCCATCAAGACTCCATTGCTAGTAATAGTCGTAAATTATATTAAATCTGGAGCCCTTAAAGAACTGCGCAAAGACATCAATAACAATGACGAGGTTCTGCTTTTCTACACTACAGTACGCTGACTGTCAAACGAAATGTTGTGAATCGTGTGTCAGAATTGAAAGCTGAAATCAAGTTGTTCTTGTAAGTGCAAAGGAAATAAGTCCTTTTGATATACTTTAACAACAAAGAGTGGTTGGAGAGAGTATCCTACCTAGTAGATAAATTCGAACATCAACATAAGCTTAACCCGAAGCTTCAGGGAAAATGAACGAATATTATCTCTTTTCAAAGAAAATAAATATTGAAAATATTGAAATTTTTTATGAATCTGAGTGTAAAATAATAAAACATTTGAAAGAAGATTTCTGGGCATCTTGCTTCTCTTGAAAACGAACCGAGTTGAACTGAGCTGAAAGAAGAGGAATCTGCATTTAAAAGTAACCCAGTCTCTGCTTCCCTCGATGTTACCAGCATTCCCGATGAATTACAACATGAGTTATTTAATTTGAGGAATGATTCCGCGTCAGATAAAAAATTACACACACAATTTTGGTGTAGTATGCACCATTAATACCCAAAAGTGAAATTAATTGTCTTCCGAGTTTTAGTTCCTTGTGTGGCTGTCTTTGTGAGAATAGATTTTCAACACTACTCCAATTAAAAACAAAATCAAGAAATAAATTAAATGTTTAGTTAATAGCATGCGCTTTTACTAAACGTTTTTAAACAGTTATCAAGAATAATTGATATTGAATGTCTACTCGAAAGTTTTATTTTAGTGCTTATTAAGTTTCTTACTAATTTTTTTTTTAATTATATGGGGGGTCGCGGGTCACTTATTTTTTTTTATAAAAGAAGGTCGCCACTGGTAAAAAGTTTGGGAACTACTGCTCTAAAAGTTGACAGCTAACGCTTCCCATCACCAAGACAACTCTATTTCTTTTTAGACGTTTTGTATTATCCTTTCACCAGAACATTTTTATAACCAATGTAACCCATAGGAAAAATAAATAAATCGGTATCGCTAGGTTTGTTGTGAGGCGATTTGTAGTCATTTTATTGTAGGGAGCCACTTTATCACCTAGTGTGTACTAAGTCATTTTAAGTGGAAAACACATGAATGCCATTAGTTAAGAGCTACCAGCTATATAATAGTTATTTTATTAAGCATGATCAAATATTTTTAAAACCTACAAATGTTGTATACATGTATAGTATGGTAGGTAGTGAGGTTTAAGATAACAACAATTGGGTTCATAGGGTACACTTGTGTATGTTGGGTATTAATGTCGACTTCAGCATTTTTATGTCATTATCTTATAGAAACGGTATTTGTTCGTGTCTTTCTTCTTAATGAATTTTTCAATAACCTTTTTGCGGTAATGAAAAAGAAACTAAGTTTGACGATAGCTTTAATGAGTCAAAAGGGCCCAGTTCTGCCCCATATGTGCGTGTGTCTGTATGTATGTGTGTTTACACATGAAGACTTACGTACGTTTCAATTAAGTGGACACAGTGATATGTCTAGTAGATCACATTGACATTAGATTAATAAATCAACAATTTAAAAAAAAAAAAAAAAAAAAAAAAAAAAATACAAGGAAACGAATTAACAGCCGAGAATAGAAACCTTACAGATGCAAAAACATAATATAAATTGTTATGTTTGTATTTATTTGTTTTACATTTCTAGCATTTAAGGTACTTTGGTATAAACAACGAATATGTAGTTGGACAATCAGTAATGGAAGAAAAGTACAATTTTGCGTTATCAAACTCGAGTTGTTTGATTGGGCTGTAGGCGGGATGGGTGCGTCACATTCGTCAAACATAAGTGCCTCAACTCGCGACATTCAGCGTTTCTTCCAGACTTTTTTCTTGAAATTTTCGGAGGGGGGGGGGGGGGCGGACACTGTTAAAAGTTTATAATTTCTATATAGATTACATTTTGTTCGGGATGGGGGGGGGGGGGGGTAGACTATCTTTGGGGGGGGGGGGGTGGCAAAGAGATGCCTGGAAGAAACTCTGGCGACATTTCTTTTAGAACTGTGCACTTGTGAAGTGTAACTTGCATTCTTTTCTTAACCTCCAACTTTTGCAACTCTTGCTCTTGAGTTCTGTGAATTTACGACCCCACAAATATTTGGTTTTCAAATCCAGCGATTGCATTTAAATCGAACCAACATCAATTCCAAATGGTTCAATGCTTATCTCATTTGTTTTTGTGTTGAGATGATTTACTATGAACACCATCTGTTTTCAAGTGGTCAAATCTCTCAGTGAAAAATTCCTTCTTTTTGTTGATATTAATGCTGAAGTGATTCATGTTAACAGTAGCTTTGTTTTCTTCAAGATATTAGTTTTTCCGTGTCTTCAACAAAAACAAGTATTTTTTTCGAAACAATCCACGTTTTCCAAAAAATGATAGCCACCATGATGTTGAATGTTTTCAATTTTGGATGGACACTTAAATAGGAAGTACATTGAAATAAGGAGTAACTAAATGTTCTAAAAGAATAGCGTGTTTTTATTGTTTGTGTTTATTATTATATCGTTCGTTATTATATGGTTGCAGAATAATATTTTCTATGAGTTTAGTAAATATAATAATATTATTATTAATATTTGCGTATGGGACCTCGAGAGCCATATCTTGGGATCAAAAGAGCCGCATTTTGCCGACCCCTAACATACACTCATCAAAAGTACTTTTGTCCCACTTTAAGGGATCCAGAAATAGCTAACTGAAAATAAAAAGGTATTCTATACGCAAATTTTAACAATTCTTAAATTACATATCTTAAAATAAAGCTAATGTGTCTTTGTTTCTAAGTGAAAGTATGGTATAAGTTGTATTTTCTTTTTATCTACAACTAGGAAACAATTATTTGCTGATTAAATAATTGCATACATGGTATTAGTAAATGAGTAATAGAAATGGTGTATTTTGTTAAGAGTTGTTCGATTTATTTTTATTGAGTTATTTTGTAAAGTTGTTTCCCCTCTTTTCAAAATTGTGTCCCTTCTTTGAAGGATACAGGATTAAATATTTTTTTTAAAATGTCGTTTAGTCATGCATCGTTATTTCTTAATTAAGTAACTTTTTTCAGTAAAGTAAATGTTTATTCTGAATGAAAACAGTATAACAGAAAAAGGTTGAAAAAATCGATATTACTGTATGCAAATTAAAATTGTTAAACATAAAAAACCCACATTGTATTAAATTGCTACTTGTCAAATGATGTCTATACTGTGTTATAATTAGTATCCCACTTTTTGAATATAAACGGTTTAAAAAAAAACAATAAAAAAAACACGCACAATTTATTTTTACCAAAATTTTCTTGCAATTATGAAACCTTTTAAAATTCACAAACGAATATCTTACTGTCTTAAAGAGTGTGGGTTTCATGTTAAATTTTTACCATACGTGGTAGCGTTACACGTTTGAATGTGGGGGTGGAGTGGATCGCATTAAAGCACACAAAAAATACAAAAAACACATAAACACATATCCATTTTAGTTGAAGTTCAAAAAAATTTACAACTAAAAATTTAAAAAACACAACGGGCACTAGGTTAATAGTTCTTTTTTTCTCGAAACCGAAACTAAAACCAAAATTACCACTTTAATTTCAAATATAACCGTGTGTCCGCTCTTTATTGGTTTTATTTTCTACTTTCCAGTAATTCATACTTTGTAAAATTGACACTATCAATGCTACGATTGAAAATATTTTGCTTTAAAACACTATCAGTAGCTAGTGAAGGACTATTATCCCCACCCTCCCATTCCCTTGTAGTGAAAATTCAACCCACAATCCTTGATTTTCAAGACAGCGCTATAAGGTGTTAATTATCTGTACTAAAACTCGAAATCCGAGGATTAACGCAGTAATCGATTGTAATTAATTGGCAGCCCAGGTTTGTGATGGTAGATTGTGGAGCAGTACGTGAGGTTAACGGATGAAGTTTTAGAAATCGCGACAGGGATAAAACGACATACATAGGACCAAACCACTAAAGTACATATAAATATATACACACATATATATATATATATATATATATATATATATATATATATATATATATATATATATATATATATATTTATATATATATATATATATATATATATATATATATATATATATATATATATATATATATATATATATATATATATATATATATATATATATATGTGTGTGTGTGTGTGTGTGTGTATATATAAATCTTTGCCAGCCACTATATTTTATCAGATACTATAACTCTAATCCAGCAAAGCATTACGTCTCCACGGGTGGGGGTCTACGACCTATTCCGGAAAGATACTTGCCCGAATGCCGTTTGCATTAAGGCATTAATAAAGATCACGAGGCTCTGCCTTTCTACAGTACAGTACGCTGGCTGTCAAACGAAATGTTTTGATTCGTGTTTTTGAATTGAAATCTGAAATCAAATTGTTCTTGGAAGTGCAAAGGAAACTTGACATAAACTTAAAACGACATAGAGTGGTTGGAGAGAGTATTATACCTAGCAGATATATTCGAACATCAACACAAGCTTAACCTAAAGCTTCAGGGAAAATGAACGAATACTATATATCAATTGATATAAATAAAAAGTGAGGGTGTGTTCAGTACGTTCTACTGACATGGACACGGTTTTGAACTCGAGACTTTCTGGTTTGCTCTGCCGCATTGGCCACGCCTGGTTGTTATAATGCAAAAAAAAAAGTAAATGTAGATTTAAAATCTTATTTTAGGTTAACTGTTTCTTTGAAAATAGATTTGGTATAGGACTACCATTTTTAATAACACTATTAAAATCCATCTTGTGTTCACAAAAGGTTTTGTAAATGTTTTATAATACATAAAAACCTCGAAAAACACTATATACTAGATGTATGAGATGTTAAAACGGTCAACTAGAAGTTTTGTTCAGGTTTCTATATTGTTAATTTATTTTATTATATAAAAACATTTTTTTTTAAATCAGTAACTTTGTGTTGTTGTCAGGGTTGATGTCACAGTGTGCGGATATGACAATAAAGATCTTTTATTAACGTTTTTT
This sequence comes from Physella acuta, assembly GCF_028476545.2. Lineage (NCBI taxonomy): Eukaryota > Metazoa > Mollusca > Gastropoda > Physidae > Physella > Physella acuta. The sequence continues at coordinate 158,954 of NW_026732151.1, read as the reverse complement.
TCTCTTTATAGCATTATGAAAAGTCATTATACGACGGTAATGCCTGTACCGGTATACAAAGTTTGTAGTAGCTCCGTTTAAATACTTGCTTTATTGATTAGGGATCCGAAATGAATTTTTTTTTTAAATAATTGTGACCTTAATTAAAGTATGCCATTCAAATTTGAAGGTTAAGCCCAAATACAAAACGAATGTGTCATTTTAAAATACATTTTAATTAACTACTGCTTACAATTTTTTTTTTTAAAGTGTGGTCTTTCCAACGAAGCTTTAGAGAAAAATGGGGTGATAAAAGCGAGTTACTTCCCGGAGGCGGTGACAAAACGAAATTACCTCCCATGTCAATTTTGTTTCTTGTTTTTATTTGCAGGGGAAATAATGTATTTATAATTTCTTTTCTAAATTCTAGATTGTAACTGATAACAAAAAAATCTCGAGTTCGGATTCCGTGTATGACTCGGTAGGTCGGAGTCTACTCAGCTCTGTCTGTTGGGTACCTGAATTATGCTAGACAACGTCAACGTAAAGACGGATCATCACAGAGTTGGTTAAATTATCCCTTCAACAGCTGAGATCAAAGAGACAGATGAGCTCTACTACATTACCCACATAGACAGTCAGGTCCCATAACTTGGTAGAAACACGTATATGAGCTAATAAATATCAACAAAAATAATTCGTCCACCTGACTGCCTTCTTATTGAAAAAATGATTGCTTACTTATAAACCTTCTAAGCATTCAGTCTAAACAATATTGTTCAGTTTAAAAAAAAAAATTAAATTTCAAGACGCCTATGCATTCAATCTAAACAAACTTTGTTGATTTGAGATCGATAATATTTAAAACAATGTTTCATTTGTTTGAAAATTTTGATCTCTAGAAAAAGTGTTACTCCGCCTCATGTAAATATGAAGAAAAAACAAGTAAGGGAGAAAACTTATGTCAGTTGTTTACCATAACTACTAAATAAGTAATTAATTAAACTTGTGATATTTTATAAATATCCAATGAATGCAGCTGTTTAAAACGAGGCCGTTATTGTTTACCGTTTTTTAAAACTTATTGAGCGAAAGGCCAGACGTATGTACAGTGGTTTAAACAACGGGCCCATCGACTCTATAGATATTATGACTATCGTCTAGAGTTTTTGTATTACGATACAGTACAGATCTTTAGCCTCACAAGGTGGACCCCATCACATGACATCAGTGGACGTTTAACCGGTAACTTACACCACTTCCAGTTAACGAAAATCCCTCAAAAGATGATAGAAAAATTTATATGAGCTAATACTTACACACAAATATTTCGTCCAGCTAACTGAAATTGGTTTGAAAAACTGATTGCTAACTTACAAAGCGTCTAAGCATTATGTCTAAACACCATTTGCTTAGTTGAAATAATGAATATTTAAGACAATGTTTAATCTGTTTAGAAAATATTCATCTTTCTTTTCTTTCTTTATTTTTTTTAGCAGCGGCAAGTGCAAGTAAACTTGGCTTTGTCAAAATATCATTTGCTCAGTTGAAAAAATAAATATTTTAGATAATGTTTAATCTATTTAGGAAATGTTTATCTTTCTTTTTTTCCCCCTTTTTTTAAAAGCAGCGGCAAGCACAAGTTAACTTGGCTTGGACAAAATGCATTACTTCCCCTATGTTAAATATTTTAATTTTAAAAAACTAACAAGGGAGACAACTTTTAGCAGTGGCTTGTAAGAAATATATGCATACCTAATAAATATAACTGTAAATAAACATTTACAACTAGTGTAGAAAATCATTTCATCTTCTACATTTTTAATGAAACTTTAATTACCTTCTTAAATTTTTACATATGTAATATAATTAACCGTTACATTATAAATTTCAAACACTAGATCATTTTTTAAAAAATACTATTGATAATGTGTGTACTTCACTCAACATTCTAGTTCTTATAACATATTTATAAGCTATTTCTGGCTCCCTTGAAAAAGGGAAATTAAATTATAGTTGATGTTTTTTAGTGTGGACGACAGATCAACAATCCAATGTCCAGTTGTCCCCTTTGTTAACCTTCATAACGGCAAAGGCTTGTTCTGGTTGGCCTACAGAAAATATTATTTCCACTAATATGTTTTTGTTCAAGTGTCGTCTGTGTCCACTGTGTTAACGTTAGAAAGTTGTATGATGATACACAGGTTGGATTGTTTCCCCTCTTGTTGAGGGGTTTAGAACGGTACGTACTACTACTGGACAACAGTTTAAGAACCGCTGGTCTAGATGAAAACGTAGTTAGAACCACTGAACAAAAGGAGAGAAAGGATAAGAAATGTGTAACAATTAGTGGACAGTAATGGCGTCGTTAAAACCACTAACAATCTTTATATTAAACTGGTAATAAACCTAATAAATTACCTGTTTTTTTTTTTTTAAATTGTATTATGTACGGGCAGGTAACGTAATCAAATGGTTCCACGTTTAAACCATAGTCATCCTAATAGATTAGGTAGTACACCATTAGGCAATAGGAAATTCATCTGTATAGGTTAGGTTGTACAACATTAGGCAATAGGCAACCAATCTGTATAGATTATGTTGTACAACATTAGGCAATAGGCAAGTAATCTGTATAGATAAGTTAGTACAACATTAGGCAATAGGCAAGTCATCTGTATAGATTAGGTACAACAACATTAAGCAATAATCAAGTCATATGTATAGATTAGGTTGTACAACATTAGGAAATAGGCAACCAATCTGTATAGATTAGGTAGTACAACATTAGGCAATAGGCAAGTCATCTGTATAGATTAGGTAGTACAATATTAGGCAATAGGCAAGTAATTTGTATAGATTAGGTAGTAAACATTAGGCAAGAGGTAAGCCACCTGTATTGATTAGGTTGTACAACATTAGGCAATAGGCAACCAATCTTTATAGATTAGGTTGTACAACATTAGGAAATAGGCAAGTCATATGTTTGCAACACACCAGTAACAAGCAATTCGTTTTATTCTACAATAATAGCTCCAGTTTCACCGTTATGTCTCTCTGTCTTACTGGCACTCTGTCTATCCGTCATTCAGGGACAATATACAGAAACACGAGCACATTTAAAAACTTTCAGCGTCAAACGGAAAACAAAATGTGACGTGAAAGGAACATACAGGAAATATTTTAAGGACGGAAAAGTACACACAATACTAATAACGTCATCGATACTTGATAATAAAGACACTAGCATTACTACCTAATTAATTTCTCTAATCTTAAATAAGTCTCTGCCTGCAGAGTTTCTTTCATGCATCTTTTCTTTTTCAATGTAGTTGGCATACGAAGTGATAATTTTGTCAGCACTATGCCCAGCCACCGTATTAGTTGTTAGGGTAGCTCAGAGTTCGGCAACCTTTTGAGACAAAATTTACCAGTTTTTAAAGAGCCACTAACATTTTTTTCCAATATTTAGGATTAGGTTTTTATAAATTTAAATAGCTTTAAATATGGAATAATTATATTTATTCATATATTATTTTTAAATACACACGTTTCGCACAAAACATATCATTGTATTTTAGCTAGCTCTAATAGAATAATAAAATAAGTAATCATATAATATAACTATAATCATTGACTATTTCTATTAGTTTCATCAATGGAAGCATTGACCTTGCATGCCGTTTGAAAGTTTGTTTAAATCTTGTTCATAACTTCTTGTTTTAAGTTTCAAGCACGCCTCGAGATTTTTATTTGTTAGTTAGCTTCTTACTTAACTTTTTTTTATTATATTCATGTAAGAGAACTCTTGCTTGCACGAATATGTTGACCTAAAGATCGTCAGCACTCCAGATGTCAACTTCCCCACGTTACTGTACCATCCTGCAAATCTATTCCATGCGTCATGTATGAGTGACTCAACTCGCGGCATTTCTTTTAGAGCTGTCCAGTTGTGCAACGTAACGTGCATGTTTTACTGAACCTCGAACTATTTTTATTTGTTCTTGAGTTCTGTGAATTTTCCGCTCCACAAATGAGTCGTTTTCAAATCCAGCAATTGCATTTGAAACGAACCAGCATCAATTCCAAAAAGTTCAAAGAAGTTATCATTTGCTTTTGTGTGGAGAGAGTCTACTATGAACGTCAGAGTACTTGCATTTGTTTTGAATTGCTCAAATCTCTCAGTGAATCCATCCTTCGTTTTATTTGTTGTAATGCTGAAGCAATTGATGCTAATAGTTGCATTGGTTTCTAGATATTTTTTTTCATATTTTTCGAAATCAAGTGATTTACCGCTCTTCGTATCTTCAACAAAAATATAAAAAAAAATGATTTTTTTTTCGAAACATCCACTTCTCAAGCAAGGCATAGTCTGAGATTTCCTTTCCTTACAGTTTTACATTTAGCTCATTTAGTTTTTGTTTGTGATATCCACCATGAAGTTAAACGTGTCTATTCGTGATGAACAGTTTAATTGGAAGTACATTGAAAATAGTACCTAAATATTCTTATAGAATAGCGAGTGTTTATTGTTTATGTTTATTATTATATAATTCATTACCGAGTGTTGCAGAACAATATTTTTATGAGTTTTGAAAATAAAATATAACAAATATTAATATTTGTGCATGGAGCCAAAGAGCCGCATCTTGACATCAAAGGAGCCGCAAGATGCCGACCCCTGGGGTAGCTGGATGTAGAGGATGGTTGCAATAGATACGAGCAGTCCGACACTCGTCACTGATTAAACATTTTCAATCTTTTATTTTTACCCACTTATAAGGGTGCTAAAAATTGTCCTAAACTTTGATATTATTCCGCAGAGGAGTATTCTCTACACTGAAATTGTTTTATATATAATAAATTCTATAATATGTGTAGTGTTTATAGTATTATTTTCTGTTATCATTATTTATTAAACTCATGCAATATGTTAAGTAGATGAGCAGAAATAAAACAAAATGTCTAGTTTTTTACAGCAGTGTGAAAAAAATGATATTTATATTGAGTTTTGTTTATTAATTAAATATTTATTTTTTGTTATAAACAATCGCCATGGATTGTCCCCCTTTCAAATTTCTATTTATTTACATAGGGGAAGTAACACTTTTTCTCCAGGCTAAACCTACTTGTATTAGCCGCTGCCTTTAGAAAAAAAAAATTCAAAAGATGAACAAAGTGTAAACAGATGAAGAAAGTGTAAACAAATAAAGCATTGTCTTAAATATACTCTATCTAACTGTACAAATGTTGTTTAGACTGAATGCTTAAGCGTTTAGTAAGTAATCTGCGAGTTTAAAGATCAACTTATGTGAGGTAACATGCCCTAGAGTCCACTGCCCTATTGACCACACTATGTTACCTATATGTACCCTTCCTTCCTTTGTCCGAACTGCAAACAATAATCTTGAGAATCTGTACTCAATTATCTACTTGATAGCTCAATATTCACAAAACACGATTATTGATCACACGATTACTCAAAAACTCTATTCAACTACCTTAGTCGATCGACCTAAACTCTCAGCTACAATTACGCATCTCTCGGTTACGTTTAAAACTATTTTTATTTTAATTATAATGAATATTTGCTCTTACGGATCTTACAATTTAAAAAAATTCATAGAGTAAAATTATAGCTATCAAACAATATATAACCTGGGACCAACGGGTGTAAAAAAAATAAACACTCAAGAACACTTTAACATGTAAACTGAGCCTATCCGTATATTGGATCGCCTACCTTTGAAGAAGGCCACTTCGGTTTCCTCACACAACCCCTTGTGATTTTAACTAACAAACTTTTCTTTCATCCTCAATTTGACTTTTTCAGTCTTCCGGTCAAAGGGAAACAAATGTGGATATACCACGAAAGTCAAGAAAGTATTGTTTCTCTCCCTTTACTGATGTAAACAATTCATCTCCCAATGCATTATTGAATGTACATTGTATTAGGTAACTCCATCTAATCACATATTTATTGTATTAATTGCTTTAATTATTCACCCATTAGACACTTTTATTATTATTATGTTACGCTTCAACAAATAAAAAAAAAACCGGGAGTGATATCCCCTAAACTTTCTCGAATATTCTTATATGAAACAACAGGGGATGGCAACTCAGGATATAGACATGATTTTTAATCCATTTTAAATACTTAAACGTTTTAAAATAGAATAGAATCTCGTAGCAAAAAGAATTGCACACCAAGTGAACGCCAAATAAAATGTGGATAATAGTGCGGAATATTATTAGTCCTTTATAAATTTACATTTGTTTTTTGAGAAATCGGAAATAGCAAAAATTACTACTTCCGTTCAACAGAAATTACTCAACATTTAACAGAAGGCAGAGAATTAGATATTTTACTTACATGTGAAATTTCATTTATCTATCTGAAATAGTACTCAAGTTATATGCTTTTGAAAAATTGAAAGTAGAAAAAGTTCCACTCGGAAATCGCTCAAAAGTTGATAAGGATCTACGATTTTGATATAATACTTATATATGAAATTTCATCAACCTAGCTGTAACGGTACTCAAGTTATCATGTTTACACACACACATACACACATACACACATACACACACAGACAAACGGACAAGATTGCAAAACTAAAATATCGTTGAGGACTTTTTTTAGTACTATTAATGGACTCTCTGGAAACATGTATGAAATCGTATTGATTATATCATAAATTGAAATCAAAAGAACAATCAATCATTTTTATTTTAAAATCTATATATTATGGTTACCATCCCCCCCCCCCTCCGCCCCCTCTGAGATCAAAGCTCCGCTGTGGTCAAAGACCCGCTGTAGTCAAAACCCATATGGTCAAAGCCCATCTGTGGGCAAAGCCCCGCTTTGGACAAAGCCCCTATAGTCAAACCCCATATTGTCAAAGCTCCGCTGTGTTCAAAGCCCCGCTTTAGACAAAGCCCCGCTTTGGACAAAGCCCCTATAGTAAAACCCCATATCGTCAAAGCTCCGCTGTGGTAAAAGCCCCTCTGGTCAAACCCCCTATGGTCAAAGCACCTGTGGTCAAAGCACGTATGACCCAAAGTTGTTCTCAGTCATGAGTCTATGAAACCTTCAAAACTAAAACATCATTTGAGTTTGTTTTCGTAGTTGCTTGTCTTTGTGAAATATATTCATTCAGATGATAGCAAAGAAGAGTTGGTATTTTATGAAGATATCGTTTTTTTTTTTAACTGGATGATTAAAATACGAAAACGGCTGTGCGGTTTGTACAGATGGTGCGCCATCTATGTTTAGGTCTAAATTGGGCTTCTAGAAAACAGAAAAAGATTTAGCTCTCTAACCGAGAGGAATCCACTGCATGATCCACTGGCATTCTCTCGCCAGCAAGACTCTTCCGACTCCATTGCTAATAAAAGTCGTAAATATTAAATCTGGAGCCCTTAAAGAACAGCGCAAAGACATGAATAACGATCACGAGGTTCTGCTTTTCTACACTACAGTTGGCTGGCTGTCTAACGAAATATTGCGAATAATGTTTTTGAATTGAACAATGAAATCAAGTTGTTCTTAGAAGTCAAAGGAAACAACACCATTTGATATACTTTAACAACAAAGAGTAGATGGAGAGAGTATCATACATAGCAGATATATTTGAACATCAACATAAGCCTAACCTGAAGCTTCTGGGAACCTAAACGAATGATTTCTTTAATGATAATTTCGGGGCATTTTTTTTCAAAGATGCGAAACTGGCGAAGAAAAAATAAATCTTAAAAATATTGTTGTGTTTCAGAAAATCTGCAGCGTGGTAGATGGATATGATTGTGAGATAAATAACAATTTGAAAGAAGCGATTTCTGGGCATCTTGAATCTCTTGAAACGAACTGCGGCGTTATTTTACCTGAGCTGAAAGAAGAAGAATCTGTTCTGCCCAGGATACACATACTCAGTAGCGTAGCGAGGGGGGGGGGGAGACATATGTCCCCGGGCGCCGACCTTAAGGGGCGCCAAAATGGGTTGGAAAAATAAATTGAAAGGTTGAGGTGGGTGCAAATCGAAAGTTTGAGAGGGGGGGGGGGGGTCTAAATCGAAAAGTTTGTCCCCGGGCGCCTGGAAGGGTCGCTACGCCTCTGCTCATACTCTGCTCCCATTGATGTTGCCAGCATTCCCGATAAATTACAAAGATGAATTATTGAATTTGCGTAATGATTCCGCATGAGATGAAACACTGCTCACACAATGTTGTTGTAGTGTACACGATTCATACCCAAAGGTGAAATTGATTGCCTTTCGAGTTTTAGTTCAATGTTGTGTTTACATATTTCTGCGATAGTGGATTTTAAACACTTCTCCAATTAAAAACAAAACAAAGAAATACATTAAATAATGATACTGACATGAGGTTGGCGTTAACAAAAACTAAACCTCGGATGTTTAGTAAATTGCATGCATTTTTACTCTTCTTATTCAAACAGTGATAAAGAATAATCCATATTGAAATTCTACTATGTTTACTCATGTTATTGGAGCCAGAAGTTGACAAAGCCAACAGTAAAATGTTGCATCAAATCTAAATATGGGACAATGATTTGATAAAGAAATAAATTTAGGAGACTCCTGGTAAAGTTCAACCCAAACTATAACAACCCGCTACAAACCCGTTCTCAGAAGTCACATCATCGTGGCCCATAGGTTAAGATCTATACTGCCTTTGGCCACCCGTGTTGTGGCCCAATGTGTTTGGGCCATCATGTCGAGTCAGACATGTCAAGTGGCCAGTGAACAAAACTAATATCTTTAAATTGTTGAAAGTCAATAATAGCGATGTGCTAATCTTTAGTCAGTGATTAACACAGAAGGTTCTAGCAATGTTTACTCTAATATCAGCTCAATCCTTCTAGAAGTCATCCTCCCCAACAATTCCTGAGTTTTCAATTTTAGTTGAATGCATTTTGGAACTTCAATTAAAATGTACGTGTGTATATGTTTTTTTTTTGCTTTGATGCGATCCACCCACCCCCTCCTCCAGGCGTGTAACGCTACAATGTCTGGTTATATTTAATTTGACAATAAGATATTTGTGAATTTTATTTAATTAAAAAATTGCAAGAAAATTAGGGAAAAGTAAATTAATCGTTTGAAAAAAATATATTGATATATTCAAAAAAGTTTAAAGCTAATTAGAACGCAGTACACATTTCATTGGGAAAGTAGTAATATAATACGATGTTATTTTTTTATGTTTCAAAATTTTAATTTACATAATTTTATATAAATCACTGTTTCGTGCAGTAATATCGATTGTTTCAACCTTTATCTTATATATCGTTTTCACTCAAAAAAACATTTACTATATTAAAAAATAATTACACGAAAATCCCTTATTTAATATTAATTCTGTACCCCTTACTGAAGGGACACAATTTTTAAATACAAGGGAAATAACTTAACAAAATAGCTCAAACAAAAACGAATCGAACAACTCATAACAAAATGCACCATGTTTATTACTGTTTTACTTATATGATAAATTCAATTATTCCATAGGCAAAAATTTGTGAACTAGTTATGGATAAAATAAAATACAACGTGTACCATATTTTCATTTATAATTAATAAACATTAACAAACATTAGCTTTATTTTAAGAATTATTATTTAACTAGTGTTAAAATATTGTTTAATCACAGGCATTTCTTGGTCTTAAGAGTATTTCTGGATCCCTTACGTAAGGGACAAATTAAATATAATAATAGGCATCGTTAGGTTTGGTGTGGAAAACATACCACTAAACATTATATTTGTTTTATTAAGCATGATCAAAAATATTAAAATAAAGAGTACACTTGTATATTTTGGGTATTTATGTCGACTTCAGCATTTTTTCTGACATTATCTTTTAGAAACGGTATTTGCTCTTGTCTTTCTTCTTTATGCATTTTACAACAACATTTTTTTTGCGGTAATGAACACGAAACTAATTTTGACAACAGACTTTAATGAGTCCAACAAATCTTCTATTTTATGTAAAATTTGGCATTTTACAATAATTGCTCAAAATCAATAAATTATGGACATTATGTTAAATATATGTACACCACACAAACCTGTTTTAATCAATTGAAGCTCTTTAAACTGTAGCGCTGTTATCGAATCTGCGGAAATAACAGATTTTAAACAAAATCTGAATATTTTCTTTGGTTATTTCCCTTTTATCTGAAAATTGTTACAGCGTTTTGAGCATGCCCTTTTAACCTTTTATCCATTTGTCTCTACGCCTTTCTTGTTGATGAAATAAAGAACAAAAGTAAATGAGCTGTTCGTTACAGATTCAAGAATAATATAATACATTTGTGTTGTAACTTGTTGGCTGCTAGTAAAATTTAGTCTTATTTTTGCTTAAATAATTTGTTATTTAACTCACTAAATATAAATAACTAAACTAATCATAAACGAAGTTATTAAAACGTAACTATATTCAGATTTTTTAAGGATATTAAATAACTATAAATAACTTGGTGAAAAAAATCTATTTTAAAAAATAAAGCAATCCAAAACTAAACCAAAGTAGTACTGAAAAAAAAATTTACTATTCTAGTTACAAGTTTAAAAACGATAAAATTGTTTGAATGAGATTAGCGGATGAATCGATAACAACCAGATGTTTCTGTGTACTAGACACATAGCTCATACTACACGTCTGTGGGGAGTGTTAAGGTATTAGTTTTACTTTATCATATAACATCTACATAAAACAAAATCTGAGTTCAAAATAAAGCAGTATAGAGGATTATCCTTAAATTTTACCTTAATTATCCAACAACGAATTCAATTAAAGTTCAGGTTTTAAATCTACATTTTATTTCGGCAAATTTTCAACAAAATCAAATGAACAATATTTGTATATGGTATTAGTGTACAAACTGAATTTAACGTAGACAACTAAGCATCCATAGCTCAGTGGCTGGAGCACTGGTCTTGTAAACCAGGGGTCGTGAGTTCAATCCTCACTGGGGGCTTTATCCTTTTTTTCTCATACGAATCTGATATTTGGGTGTTGCTGATTAATGTCATATTTTTTGTTAAAGTACAATTTAACAATACCTAGTAGATAGCGCGTTAAATAAAAAAAAAGCATGCGTTGCATGCATCATATCGAATGGGTAGTAAATTGGGTTCTGTTAAATCGGCCTATAATTATGTTTTTTTCATTAACTATCTTTTCTTTTTCAATCGCCAGTTAATCAACGAAAGAACATACATAAAATACTGTACATTATTAAAACACAGTATAAGGCTCAATATCAAATGATGTATTACATGATATGAATGGTGAAGTGTGTACAATTAATAAATACGAAGTGACTACTCGGAAAAAGATTTTTTCGGCTGAAACAAGAAACACAATAGTTCTGCGCATGCGCAATGGCCTTAATAGCTGCGCGAGAGTTCGGGCTAGGGCTAGGGTTAGGGAGAGGGTTATGGTTCTGCGGTTTGTTTGAAAACACACGCATGCGCAGTACCATCGAAAACATCGCCATCGCGCATGCATATCTTTTTCCGGCTAGAATCGGTGCTATATTATGCCCTTTACACAGCACTGATCCTGACGACCCAACGGGAAGTCAAGGGACACTGTTAAAAGTATAAAAGTATACATTTTCTATATACATTTTATTTCGTCTGGGGGGGGGGGGAGACTTTTTTTCGAAGAGACGCCTGTAAGAAACTGGATAATTTTCTTTTTTTAGACAAGGCTTTGCTTGTGTGGTGTCTCTTGTTTCTAAGAATAGCCTGAATGCTCGTACAAGGGTAACTTTTCTTATTGTTTATTTCCAGTCTGGTAACACGAGGAGTGGTAAACAAAAAACTTTTTTGTAGAAGTAGATAAACAAAGGGATTATGACGTAATGGTTTATTTTCGTAAGCAGCACCAGGCCAGAGTCGTAGCGAGGGGAGGGGGGGTTTGTATATGTTCCCGGGCGCCGACCTTAGGGGGCGCCAAAATGGGTTGGAAAAACAAATTAAAATCTCATTTTAGCAGCAATTTTGCATTACAAATATAAAAAAAAAATATATGGGGAGGGGGGTGCAAATAGAAAGTTTGAGGTGGGGGGGGGGGGGGGGGGTTGCAAATTAAAAGTTTGTCCCCGGGCGCCGGTAAGGGTGCAACGCCTCTGCACCAGACTAGCGGTTGTGGCGTCACTCGAAAAATTTTAGCGATTGGTAATTGCTGCAAAGTTCAACATAAGTTAATTAAGGTAACTATATCCTTTTAGTTAAGTGTAATATATTTGAAAGTTATAGTGAATGATTGTCCCTTTTGACATTTTTTTGTGCCTCAGACATGTAATGTACAGCGTCAGTTTGCCTTGCCATGTTCGCTTAAGTATTACAGTTTTCATAATCGTTTTGTGAGGACTTATACAGATTTACAATAGTAATACTTATTTCTTACTTGTACCCTACTTAAATTTATTTAAGATGGTTTGTTTATAAAAAGAACTAATACAAAACGTCTAATTACAATCTTATTTTTAAACCTGAAATTGCAAATGTGTAATTCAAAGGTGATTCAACGGATTTGTTTTTCATAGTCTTGGTGGGTTGAGGGGGTTTGAGCTTTTAAGTCGAGCTGAAATAAATGTTTTAATTATTATAAGCAGCTGGTATGTTATGTCGAGTACAATGAGACACAACAGATCAAACATTCTGCCTTTTTAAACATTTGTATCTATAGCAGTTCTCTCACAACTTCCTTTTTAAAATTATACGGAACTAAATTAAGATTAAATTAATAATTATTTCAAAATAAATCAATTACCATAATATTGATTATTCTAAGATTGATATAAATAATTTATTGTATGACAAGAGCGACAATTGGTATACTTTGTAATTTACTTATTTTTTTACAAGTTTTTTTTTGTAAAAGTAGCAAATTGTAAGCAGTTATTCTCCCCTGTAATAACAAACAAAATATTAAAGGGAGGTAAAATATTGAATACTAGACCCCTTCCTAACATTCTTTCAAATGACACATACGCAAGGGAGACATTTTGATTTGTTCTTAAATGTGGTTAAATAAAAAAATAATAAAATTAAAATACATAATAAAATGTTAATTTAAAAAGAAAATTATTGTTAGTTACAATTGTAATTCAATAAAATTGTTTAAATAAAAATATATAATTAATGTCACTTGTTAATTAAATTTAAATTAAAAGTTAAAACCTTAGCCTTTCATATAATAATTGAGTAAAAAGTAAAAATCGACCCTCTCTATATTGTTCATGCTTTCTAGAGTGAAGGGTTAACTCAATTAATTTATTTTGCACCTAATATGATACATAAGGACAACACTTGTCTACATATCTGAAGTATAACAATTCTTTCAATTCCAACGTGCATTAGCACATTTCATTGAAAATGCATATTTTAATGTAAATGCCTATTTCAATGAAAATGTATCGCTTGTATAAACAATTAACTTTTCTATGTATTTTTTTAAAATTGATCAATTATGATAACTATTTTTAGTATTAGCTTGAAGGGTAGTGATTTCAGAAGCGCTAGAATTTTTAGCAGAAATATATAATACGAGCCGACCCGCGGCGTATCATACGTCGCTATTTAGTTGTTTTATTTTCTACTTTTCAGTAATTCATAATTTGTTAATTCGACAGTACCAATGCTGCTACTGAAAATAGTTGCTTTAAAACACTAACCCCCCCTACACGCCCCCCACCCCCCACCCCCCCCCCCCCCCCCCCCGTGAAAGAAGCCTCCTCTTAGTTACCTCCTCTTAAATTTAAAATAGCTTCAAACTAAATTTTCTGCCCCTAATAGCCGTCACTAAACCCGGATTGTAAACATTTAGCGTGAACAACAGCTCACCAGACCATGTGTGGGGTGGTAGCGATAGAGAGGAAGAGAGGGGACTGAAAGGCGCGCTTGCAGCTTGTTTTCTAACGTCTCCAAGAAGAGAATTATTTATATACGAGCCGGCCCGCGGCATAACATACGCCGCTATTTAGTTGTTTCTAATTTTCAATAATTCATAATTTGTGAATTCGACAGTATCAACGCTGACACTGAAAATATTTCTTTAAAACACTATAGGTAGCTCGTTAAGGACCATAACCCCCCCCCCTTCCTTCCCTCCCCCCTCCTCCCCCCCCCCCCTACGTTTAAAATCGTTGGCTCTGCTTGTAAACATTTAGAGTGAACACAGCTCACTAAAACCATGTAGGGGTGGGGAGGTAGGGAGAGCGTTTGCAGCTTGTTTTCTAACGGCTCGAAGATGAGAATTATATATATAGATAGATAGATTGTATCACGGCGCCTGCTTTATACCAATGTGTTTATATGTGTAACCGAGGGTGTGTTGTTGTGATTGATTTATGATTCTTGGTTGTTTGTGTGTGTTTCTCGTTTCCATCCTGCCAACGACGCCAAATGTGACAAACGTGTGACGTATCTTGATAGGTTGTGTTGTACCCCTTCTCGCAGCACCTAGATGCGACAGAGGTGTCTTACCACCTGTCGTGTAGGTATTTGTCCACGACTTAGGACTTTGACGCTAGGCTGTGGACACCTCATTCGGCACTGACTCATCCACCTCATCTAAAGGAGCACACTCTGACAACACTTTATTTCGTGATGAATAATCAGTTCCAAAAATAACATGAAAATCAACAGACCTCCAATATCACTAGTCCACACACTGTATCACTCCGTATCTCACGTTCTACTCACAATATTTTCTACGAGTGCTGCACTCACTCGAGGTACTCTATGAGCGAGCTGGTCACAATCCCCAATCCAACACGCCGTCATAATGCATAATTTTACAGTTTAATAACATTTGTTGAAATATGTTTTTTTTGATAGTATAAATACAATGTAAGTCATAAGGGGCTACCAATGTAATGATGGGAATGTGGAAAATTTAAGCAGTTAGTTCCCTTTAATCAGTGTGGGGATGAGGGAAAGGTTACACGTCCAACACGAAATGAGGAAAGGGAGATAAGGAGTTAGGAAGGTACTATTAGCCATTGCAAAAAAGGTGTAAATTGCCTTTTATTTGTCACTAGCCGACCGGCGGCGTATCACACGCCGCTATTTGGTTGTTTTATTTTGTACTTTTCAGTACTTCATAATTTGTGACAGTACCAGTGCTGCCACTGAAAAAAATTGCTTTAAAACACTATCAGTAGGTAATTAAGGACGATACTACCCCCAACCTCTTTTCCCCCAACCACACCCCCCACCCTGAAAGCAGCCTCCTCTTAGTTACCTCCCCTAGGTTTAAAATCGTTTCAAATTAAATTATCTGCCCCTAATAGCCGCCACTAAACCCGGCTCTACGATTATAAACATTTAACGTGAACCACAGCTCACCAGACCATGTGGGGTGGGGGTGGTAGGGATTTGTCTAGAAAGGAAGAGAGGGGGCTTCTAGGCGCACTTACAGCTTGGTGTTTTCTAGGGTATCCAAGAAGAGAATTATATATATATATATATATATATATATATATATATATAAATATATATATATATATATATATATATATATATATATATATATATATATATATATATATAGATAGATAAGAGTTTACAGTAATACATATTTAATAGTCTACTACAATTTATCCAAAAAAGTTTTGGTTCTATCATAAATACAGACATAAATATAATAATAATATATTGGCAAAATAAATACAATAAAACAAAGTGAGTTTGTTTATATAAGTTGCAGTCGATACAACTAGTCTTTACAACAGAGTGTTTATTTCCTTTTCTTTGGCATAGACTAGAGTTGCCGTAATATATATATATATATATATATATATATATATATATATATATATATATATATATATATTACTTTGATGGTATATTACACTTTATAAAGCTATATTTTGTAATTACATTTATACTTTTATGCCATTGAAATTTGAAGGTTAAGCCCTAATACAAAACAGATGTGTCATTTTTAAATACATTTTAATTAACTACTGCTTACAAACATTTTTTGTTAAGTGTGGTCTTCTTTCCAACGAAACGTTATAGAAAAGAATGGGGTGATTCAACTTAATACAAGCGAGTTACTTCTCGGAGGCGATGATAAAACGAATTACCTCCCATGTACATATTATTATTTTTTCCTTGTTTTTATTTGCAGGGGAAATAATGTAATTATAATTTGTTTTTTAAATTCTAGATTGTAATTTTAAAAACATTAACTTGATCAGGTTTCAATTTATCAGGAGTTCTTAATTCAATTTTTTTTTAATCTGAAAACATCAATTTTGTTTATTGTTTTTACTTTGTTTTTAAATATTTCACTTTTTTTTAGAAATTATACACCCCTTTATTTTTGGAGTTAAATTTTAGAATAAATATGAATTTTTCCGTGGCTTAATTATAACTAGCTAAAACAATTGTTTTCAAATTTTGGATCCCTATTGAATGGGGACACTTAACAAAATGACAAACAATCCCTTGTAGCTTAAACTAGGGGTCGGCAACCTTTTGAGGCGGAAGAGCCAAAAATAAAAATTTACAATATTACCCAGTTTTCAAAGAGCCACCAACAATATATTTTTTTCAACATTACGGTATTTGATTAAGATTAGGTAAATAGATTTAAAATAAATGGGTTTAAGTATGAAACACTATTTATTCATATAAAACATACACATGTATTCCCACAAAACAAAGTATTTTAGTTAGCTCTGCTAGGATAATAAAATCAAATTATATAACCGTAGCACTATCCCTACCCTAATAACTAAAAAACTATGTCACTAAAGTCAAATTATTGCACACTGACACATAAAAAGTGACTTGTGAAGGAAATAACAATTTGTATTGAAAATATATTTTTAAAAATTGCACTTCGGTATTGAAAAGGACGGAACCACTGCCACGGGGCTGGTCACAGCACAGTTGTTGAGCTGGGCCTTGTGTCCATGCAGCTGCCAGCTGTCTGTATACGCTCTACTCCACCAATTCTCAGTTTTGATCTTGTTTAAAGTTGTTTTTTAAAGTATAATATTTTTTATTAATGATGACAATAAAATTAATATTATGGAGCTGGCGAGCCGCATCCTGACATCTAAAGAGCCGCATGCGGCTCGCGAGCCGCAGGTTGCCGACCCCTGGCTTGAACTCATCTGCTATGGCCAAAGTCAAGGCTCAGGAACTCCGTGGCAAAAAGAAGGAAGAACTTCTGAAACAGCTCGATGAGCTAAGAAATGAACTGCAGACCCCTCGCGTTGCCAAAGTAACTGGTGGAGCTGCAGCCAAATTTGCTAAGATCTACACTGCGCAAATCAGTTGCTCGTGTCCTCACTGTCATCAACCAGACACAGAAGGATAACCTAGGTAAATTCTACCAGAAGGATAACCTAGGTAAATTCTACCGTATGAAGGCTCACAAACCCAAGGACCTGAGACAAAAGAAGACCAGGGCAATGAGACGCGCACTCACAACTTATGAACTCACCTGCAAGAG
This sequence comes from Physella acuta, assembly GCF_028476545.2. Taxonomy (NCBI): domain Eukaryota; kingdom Metazoa; phylum Mollusca; class Gastropoda; family Physidae; genus Physella; species Physella acuta. The sequence continues at coordinate 141,465 of NW_026732151.1, read as the reverse complement.
TAAAAAGGAAAACAGCGTCTTTATCCAATTAGAAAGTACGCTGTAAAGTATTAAAGTTGTATGCTTTGAAATTTAAAAAAAAAATTTAAAAAAAATGAAATGCGTTTACTTCTTTGTTCATCAGTGGATGCAATGTGCGTGTGGTTAATACCTCCTTAACTAATTTTATTAAGACTAAAACTACTTAGAGCTATCTTAGTGAGGATGTTCGTCAGACACTCCTTACAATAACGTCGATTAACTACACTCAACGATTAACTCGACTACTCGATATTCACAAATAAAAGTTACTCAAAAACACTATTCAAGTAATGTATACAATGTACCCGATACAATCATCTCACGATTACTCATATCTCGATTACTAAAATAAAATGTATGACATCTAAGATATACGATTAACTTGATACTCTCAACTTACGATTACACCCGAAGAACGTATAAACCCCCCCCCCCCACATCTACGAAATATAATTTATATAGAAATATATACAATTTTCAAGTGTCCCTCCCCCACGAAGAAAAAAGTCTGAAAGAAACACTGTCGGGGGCCAACAACACAGTCGAGATCCAAGTTTGCTCTCAAATTGATCTTATCGTATTGAATCTTGAAAATGTTTGTTCACACAAGTATGACCCCCAGCTGCAGTTCATCTTTGTAACTGGCCACATTTGCTTCAAATGGGTTTTAAACAGTCCCATTTCTTCTGCCTTTGAATCTAACTTAGAAAAACGCTACTTAAACTGCAGCTGGAGGTCTTTGATGATCTCGCATGCAAATGACCTGTGAAACTCAGTGGTTGCTTCAGCCATGAAGATCTTGCACTGCTGAGAGTGCGTCAAGTTGTTAGCCTGTACTTGTTCCAAACACATGACAAGTTTGGATCTGAAGACCTAAAGGTGGATGTATAGATCTGAAACTGGATTTCCCTCTCTTGTAGTTTTAGGCTCAGAGAATTTAAATCACTAGTTATTTCCCCTTTTAAAACGTGTCTAAGACTTTCGACGTTGAGAGATTAATTTACATTGATAAGAACAATAATTTTTATATAATACATTTTGAAATACAGCTATTGTTTCTTGTTATTTACTGTTATCATTATTCAAAAGAATTATGCAAAAAAGTTAAAGAGATAGCAAAATTTAAATAAAAAATGTAATGTTCATAATAGAATGAAACAAATTAGTTATGTATATAGAGTTTTATATTAACTACATATTTATTTTTCTTCCTATTTACATAGGAAGAAAAAACACTTTTTTTCCAGGCCAAACCAACTTTAACTAGCCGTCGCTTTAAAAAAAAAAATTCCAAAAGATGAACACAGTTTAAACAAATGATACACTGCCTCAAATATTCTCTATCTCAACTGAACAAAGGTTGTTTAGACTGAATGCTTAAGCGCTTAGTAAGTAAGCTACTCGATATTCACAAAACACAATTACTGAACTCACGATTACTCAAAAACTCTATTCAACTAACCTATTTGATCGACCTAAACTCTCAGCTCACAATTACGCATCTCTCGGTTATGATAAAAAAACTATTTTAATCTAATATATAAGATCAACTCGATACTCTATGATTACACAACCCACGATTACTCAAAACTATCCACCTTTTCAACACTACGATACCATCTCACCTCTTCAAGTCTCGTGCAACCAAAACTACAACAACCTCCATAAACCTTTGTCAGAAGCCACCTCATCGTGGCCCATAGGTTAAGAGCTATACTGCTTATGGCCGCCCATGTTGTGGCCCAATGTGTTTGGGCCATCTTGTCGAGTCAGGCATGTCAAGTGGCCAGGGTATTGTTAACATAATATCTTGATTTCACAGCGTGGTAAAAATAAATATTAAGCCGTTATTGAAAATACACAGTTTGTTAGGGAGAGTGATTCATCTATGGCGAGCCGATGGTTGCAATTATTCAGTCACATACATTTTATCGTGTAAATTGTCTATTAACAATATGTCCGTAAGTTGTATTATATTTCGTTGGGTATAATAAGAATGGAATTTACTTCTATATATGCGCATCTAATTTTTTTTCGATTTTTTCTTCAATAGTATGGAATGAAACCATGTATATAAAGGAAGTTACGAAATCAATATAAAGTGATAACTATTTTAAAATGAGTTTTTATTTAGTTATACTTAGAGCCCACATTGTGTATCGCTAGATCTCAACTTTGCCATTTTGGCAAAATTAGTAATAATTATTAGTATTAATTTAAACCGCCTCAGACATATAATTGCATTGGTGGTTGGGATGGGGGGGGGGGGGTCGCTGCAGTGGGCAATTAAGTTGTTCAAATTATTTAAAAAATCAGGTAAATATATTCGGGATATACTTTCTCCTGTAATCGAAAGGGCTACATGGTATATGGTGACTGTTAAAATAAAAGTTCCATTGTTATGCTTAACTTAAAGATTTGTAAGTATTTATGTTGGTTTTCAAATTTAAAAAAAATAAATAAAACAGAGGACTGTGGTAGGTAGAGGGTGTAAATCGTGAATCATATTTCTTCTTTTTAATTTAATAAAACTGTACATTATTATTGTACATTATTATTATTGCCACACCCTGCTAAAATACATGCTCTATTTCAGGAAAATTCCAACCCCTACCTAAACCTGACCAATATTTTACACAGACAGCCTTTCTATGTACTACCTACTCCGTACCGCCCATACTCTACCATCTAAACCCAATTTCACCGTGTTTTCGTTTTCTTTCAGGTAGAACAACTTGCTTCAGTAAACGTAATTAAAAACTCCTCAACATCCATAATGCTATGTGTATATTTATGTATTGAAGACAATCTGACTACTACTCTAAATTGTAAACCTACACCAGTCCTCCTATGTCAAATGATGAACAAAGTAATGTAACAGCGGACCCCTCTGGTACAACGTCGAGGCTCGCTGATAAAGATTACAAGTCTGAGACATAAAAAAGGAGGATGGGCATTTGTCGCATTAGGGCAAATGTCCACTCGGCCAATATTCGGGCCAGTGTCCATTTGGGAAATCGGCCTTCGGGCAAACGGCATTCGGGTAAGTATCTTTCCGGAATTTGTCGTAGACCCTCACCCATGGAGACGTTAAGCGTTGCCTGTTGTAGTTATAATATCTGATAATATATGGTGGATGGCAAAGATGTATATATATATATATATATATATATATATATATATATATATATATATATATATATATATATATATATATATATATATAAATTATTTTTTTTATTATCAGCTACTGATAGTGTTTGAAAGCAAAAAAAAAAAAAAAATCAGTCGTCGCATTGGTAGTGTCGAATTCACAAATTATGAATTACTGTAAAGTGGTAAATAAAACCACTAAATAGCAGACCCACGGTTAAATTTGAAATTAAAGTGGTGATTTTGGTTTTGGTTTAGGTTTAGAGAAAAAAAAACTATTAACCTAGCGCCCGTTGTGTTTTAAATTTTAGTGTAAATTGTTTTTTTTAACTTCAACTAAAATGGATATGTGTGTATATGTTTTTTGTATTTTTGTGCTTGCTTTAATGCGATCCACCCCCACCCCCCCCCTTTTTAAACATATAACGCTACCATGTATGGTAAACTTTAATTTAAAACCCACACTCTTTAAGACAATAAGATATTTGTTTGTGAATTTTAAAAGGTTTCATAATTGCAAGAAAAATGTGGTAAAAGTAAATTGTGCGTGATTTTTTTTATTATTTATTTTTTATTTTATAAAAACTGTTTATATTCAAAATGGGGGATACTAATTATAACACAGTATAGACATCATTGGAAAAGCAGTAATTTAATACAATGTGGGTTTTTTTATGTTTAACAATTTTAATTTGCATAATTATATATAGATTACAATATTATACAGTAATATCGATTTTTTTCAACCTTTGTCTTTAATACTATTTTATAAACATTTACTTTATTTTTAAAAAAAAGTTCTTTAATTAAGAAAAAAAAACGATACATGACAAAACGACAATATCTTTTTTTTTAAATTTAATTCTGTATCCTTTACAGAAGGGGCACAATTTTTAAATGCAAGGGAAATAACTTTACATAATAACTAAAAATAAAAATAAATCTAACAACTCTTACCAAATACATCATTTCTATTACTCGTTTAATAATACCGTGTATTTAATTATTCAGCAAGATAATAATTGTGTGCTAGTTGTAGATAAAAAGAAAATACAACTTATACCATACTTTCACTTAGAAATTAATACACATTAGCTTTATTTTAAGAATTGTAATTTAAGATGTATTAAAATGTGATTAACCGCAGTCGTACATGATTTACAGTTATCTATTTCTGGATCCCTTAAAAAGGGACAAAAGTACCTTTAATGAGTGTATGTTAGGGGTCGGCAACATACGGCTCTTTTGATGCCAAGATTTGGCTCTCGAGTTCATATACGCAAATATTAATAACGAGCCGGCCCGCGGCATAACATACGCCGCTCTTTAGTTGCTGTTTTTTTCTACTTTTCAGTAATTCATAATTTGTGAATTCGACAGTACCAACGCTGACACTGAAATATTTCTTTAAAACACTATAAGTAGCTCGTTAAGGACCATAACCGCCCCCCTCCCTCCCACCCTTCCTTCCCCCCCCCCCCTGCAACGTTTAAAATCGTTTCAAACTAAATTATCTGCCCCTAATAGCCGTCACTAAACCCGACTCCACGAAGGTAAACATAGCGTGAACCACAGCTCACTAAGACCATGTAGGGGTGGGAATGGTAGGGAGCGCGTTTACAGCTTGTTTTCTAGCGTCTCCCAGAAGAGAATTATATTTATAGAAAATATTATTTTATTTACTAAACTCATATAAAATATTATTCTGCAACCATATAATAACGAACGATATAATAATACATATAAACAATAAATACACGCTATTCTTTTAGAACATTTAGTTACTCCTTATTTCAATGTACTTACTATTAAAATGCCCATCCAAAATTGAAAAAAATTCAACATCATGGTGGCTATCATTTGCTGGAAAACGTAGATTGTTCCAAAAAAATAAAAATTCTTGTTTTTGTTGAACACACGGACAAAATTTGAAAACTATTATCGTGAAGAAACCAAAGCAGAGTTTCTTCCAGGCATCTCGAACGAAATGAAATTTATATAATTAATATAGAAAATATATACTTTACAGTCTGTAAGAAACACTGAAACAAAGCTACTGTTATCATGAATCACTTCAGCATTAATATCACAAAAAAGAAGGACTTTTTCGCTGAGAGATTTGACCATTTGAAAACAGATGGCGTGCATAGCAAATCCTCTCAACACAAAAAGAGATAAGCATTGAACCATTTGGAATTGATGTTGGTTCGCTTCAAATGCAATCGCTGGATTTGAAAACCAAATATTTTTGATGTATTGTTCTAATGACAATGTGATCCAGACATATCACTGTGTCCACTTAATTGAAACGTACGTAAGTCATCATGTTTAAACACACATACCTACAGACACACGCACATACATAGGCCTACACACACACACACACACACATGGGTCAAGAATGCAAAACTAGGCCCTTTTGACTCACTAAAGTCTATCGTCAAACTTAGTTTCTTTTTCATTACCGCAAAAAGGTTGTTGTAAAATTCATAAAGAAGAAAGACACGAACAAATACCGTTTCTATAAGATACTGACAGAAAAATGCTGAAGTCGACCTAAATACCCAAAATACACAAGTGTACTCTATGAACCCAATTCTTGTTATCTTAAACCGCACTACCTAACATACTATACATGTATACAACATTTGTAGATTTTAAAAATATTTGATGATGCTTAATAAAATAACTATTATATAGCTGTTAGCTCTTAACTAATTACATTCATGTGTTTTCAACATAAAATGACTTAGTACACACTAGATGATAAAGTGGCTCCCTACAATAAAATGACTACAAATCGCCTCACAACAAACCTAGCGATACCGATTTATTTATTTTTTACCTATGGGTTACAATGGTTAACAAAAATGTTCTGGTGGAAGGCTAATACAAAACGTCTAAAAAGAGAAAGAGTTGATGGTGAAGCGTTAGCTGTCAACTTTTAGAGCAGTGGTTCCCAAACTTTTTCGAGTTGCGACCTTCTTTTTAAAAAAAAAAATTAAGTGACCCGCGACCCCCCATATAATTAAAAAAAAAATTAGTAAGAAACTTAATAAGCACTAAAATAAAACTTTCTAGTAGACTTTCAATATAAATTATTCTTGATAACTGTTTAAAAACTATGAGTAAAAGTAGGCCTACATGCTATAAACTAAACATTTAATTTATTTCTTTATTTTGTTTTTAATTGGAGTAGTGTTGAGAATCTATTCACACAAAGGCAGCCACAAAAGGAACTAAAACTCGAAAGACAATTAATTTCACTTTTGGGTATTAATGGTGCATACTACATAGTGTAGTTTTTCATCAGACGCGGAATCATTCCGCAAATTAAATAACTCATGTTGTAATTCATCGGGAATGCTGGTAACATCGAGGGAAGCAGAGACTGGGTTACTTTTCAATGCAGATTCCTCTTCTTTCAGCTCAGTTCAACTCGGTTCGTTTTCAAGAGAAGCAAGATGCCCAGAAATCTTTTTTTTCAATTTTTAATATATTTCACACTCAGATTCATCTGAAATTTCAATATTTCCGGGTTAAGCTTACGTTGATGTTCGAATTTATCTGCTTGGTAGGATTCTCTCTCCAACCACTCTTTGTAGTTTTTCAAAGTACGTCAAAAGACTTATTTCCTTTGTACTTACAAGAACAACTTGATTTCAGTTTTCAATTCTAACACACGATTCACAACATTTCGTTTGACAGCCAGCGTACTGTAGTGTAGAAAAGCAGAACCTCGTCGTTTTTACAAGCTTTTATTTAACTAACTTCCTCTGTCTGTCTGTCTAGGTACGTGGGTCAAGACATGAAGACAATGCATCGTGACATTAAATTTGACTTAATTGGATGCCTAATTAATTTTTTATGAATTAATTAAAATTTGGACCGAATTAGTGGGCATATCTATCCAACCACACCACACGCGTCATCACGTTCAATAACTGCGCCATCAGGTTCAATAGACGCGCAATGGTTTTTAGTCATGTAACACTATTGTAAATAAAACATGTAAAGTACTGAAAAAAAAAATCATAAAAAAACGTTTTAATAACAGGCTTTTATGTACTAATGCACTAAAAAGTAGAAAATAAATTATACACTACTATTTAAATTACTATAAAGAAAAGCGTGGGTCTCTTCTCAAATATTAGTAAAGGTATCCAATAGGTACTAAAGTACTAAAGTGAAAAATAGCACCACACAAACCACACCAGCGATAGAGAGCAAGACTGCTAACCTGAAATTATCGAGATCGAATCCATGTCCAAGTCAGTAGAACCATGATGTGTACCTAAATCATGTTATGGAAATTAAGAGCAAGAAACACATGAACTCTACTTCATCTAGATGCGTAGCGACCCTTCCCGGGGACAAAGTTTTCGATTTGCTCCCCCCCCCCCCCTCGAGATTTCGATTTGCACCCCCTTCTCAAACTTTCGATTTGCACCCCCCTCAACATTTCAATTTATTTTTCCAACCCATTTTGGCGCCCCCTAAGGTCGGCGTCCGGGGACATAGGCCCCCCACCCCCCCCCCCCTCGCTACGCTACTGACTTCATCTGTCCAGTATAGCTAGGTGCAAAGATAATTATGTATTTATTTTTTATAAATTATATTTCCAACTTATATATTAGCATGTAAGCGTTTTCCTATATTAAGTAGTCTAATTTATAATCTAGTTTACTTTACATTTGTATGTGTCAATTTGCGGTTTATATATTTTTTATACAGCAGCATTCTATAACCATAACAGCCTAATTGATAAAAAACAACATTAACATTTAATATAAACGTACATTTAATATATCGCAACAAATTATACCCTCATCATACCCCAATTTTATATAGTATACAACTTTCGAATATAGCATTAATTGTAACCCTGCTAAAAATAATGTGTGGGACAAAATAATTTCAGCCATTCGCATGATATAGTTAAATCATCCTACCTAACAAGCCGTATGCCATCGTCCCTGGCCACTTGACATGCCTGACTCGACAAGATGGCCAAAACACATTGGGCCACTGCATGGGTGGCCTACAGCACCGCAGCTCTCAACATATGGGCCACAATGTGGTGGCTCCTGACAAAGGTTTGTGGAGGCTGTTGTAGTTTTGATTGAACTTTACACGGAGAATCCTTCATGTATTTCTTCATCAGTTCATTTACTGATGTATAGATACGATGCAACATTTTACTGTTGGCGAAACTATTATAGCTATTAGTTTAGTTAAGAGATGAATTATTCTGGCTTGCAAGAGTAGGGGAGATAAACACTAATTTCTCGAGTTATGTGATATATACAATGTTGTTTCCCTTTAACTGTAAGTCTGAAGTAGGTTTTTTTTTTAATGAGCAAAGAAAATCTTATTTCAGCTAACACCACGAAGTGGTTGCGCCTGGAAAAATAACTTTCCTTATCCAAAGGCTAATTGTAATAACATGTTTTTTTCCAAATCAAAACACTAGCATAGCTATATAGAACAGTACGTCCCATTTTTATAAAGATAGTTAAGGAGGTATTAACAGCACGCACATTGCATTCACTGATGGACAGGAAAGTAACCAAATTTCATTTTTTTTAAGTGTCCCCATTCAATAGGGATCCAAAAATATTTCATTACTTCTGTTAATTATTTAGATAAAAGCCAGAAAAGAAAAATTCATATTTATTCTAAAATTAAACTCACAAAAATTGTCGGAGTGCTAAGCTTCTAAAAAAAAACGTATTTAAACACAAATTATAAACAATAAGCAAAATTGATGTTTTCAGATTTCTATGAATTTTTTTAATTAACAATTTTTGATAAAATTGAAACCTAATAACGTTTTTTTTTTTAAAATTACAATCTAGAATTCAAAAAAGAAATTATAATTACATTTTCATTATTTCCCCTGCAATAAAAATAAAATAAATAAAATAAAATCTACATGGGAGGTAATTTCTTTTTTTCACCGCCTCCGAGAAGTAACTCGCTTACAGAGTTTCTTTCAGGCATCTCTTCGGGGGAGCTAAGCCCCCCCCCCCCTGAAAAAATTGAAACGCCCCCCCCCCCTCCCCCGAACGAAATGAAATTTATATAATTTATATAGAAAATATATACTTTTAACAGTGTCCGCCCTCCCCCCCCCCCCCCCCCCCCGAAGAAAGTCTTCCACCCCCCGAAAATTTCAAGTGCCCCCCCCCCCCTTGGAGAAAGAAGTCTGGAAGAAACACTGCTCGCTTGTATCACCCCATTTTTCTCTAAAGCTTTGTTGGGAAGGAGACCATACATTTAAAAAATATGTTTGTAACCAGCAGTTAATTATAATGTATTTTAAAATGACACATCCGTTTTGTATTAGGGCTTAACCTTTTTAATTTCAATGGCATACTTTAAAATTTAGTTCACATTATTAAAAAAAAAATTACATTTCGGATCATAAATAAATTCAGCAAGTATTTAAAAGGAGCTACTACAAACATTGTGTACCGTTCTAGGCATAACAATCGTATGATGACTTTTCATAATGCTATAAAGAGAAAAACGTTAATGAAAGATCTTTATTGTCATAAAGACACCACAGATACTAAGCCAGCCTAATGTCATGTGAGAGTGTGACGCTATACACTAGCCACACCACGTCTTGATGCTAAACGTCAGGTAATGTAAACACAGATGTTATATTTGATAGGAACATGTGCTCAAAGTTTTCTTAATAAATGTTTACCTTATAGTCTCCCATGTTGGACTCACCAACACTTACATATAACATGTTGGACTCACCAACACTTACATATAGCATGTTGGACTCACCAACACTTACATATAACATGTTGGACTCACCAACACTTACATATAACATGTTTGACTCAAAAAACACTTACATATAACATGTTGGACTCAACAACACTTACATGAAACATGTTGGAATCACCAACACTTACATATAACATGTTTGACTCAAAAAACACTTACATATAACATGTTGGACTCAACAACACTTACATATAGCATGTTGGACTTACTAACACTTACACATAACATGTTGGAATCACCAACACTTACATATAACACTTTGTACTCACCAACACTTACATATAACATGTTGGACTCACCAACACTTACATATAACATGTTGGACTCACCAACACTTACATATAACACGTTGGACTCACCAACACTTACATATAACATGTTGGACTCACCAACACTTGCACATAACATGTTGGACTCACCAACACTTACATATAACATGTTGGACTCACCAACACTTACATATAACACGTTGGACTCACCAACACTTACATATAACACGTTGGACTACGTATCATTCGTATTTACTGTCTTGATATAAAACCAGCATCATACAAAATACCTTATATTGTTTAAAAACTGTATCTGCAAGTTATGTAAACAAATAACTATCGATCACGAAGTCTCTGGCAGATGAGGCTCGTTAGCTGGGGACAGCCACTCTTCTAGGAGAGACAAGTTTACAATCAAACAACTGCTGCCTTGGAGTTTGTTCTTGGTTGCACAAAGGCTACGGAAGCAAATCCAAAAAAAAAGAAAAAAAATAGGGTGAAATTGGAGTCAATGGCCTCATTGTCCCATAACCAGTTAACATGTATACTTAATTGTGTTGGAGGTGATCGCTTCCAACACTAAATTGAAGAACGAAGAATAAGATCACGAAAATCCATTACAGCCAATAAATGTTTGTCTTACGAAAGTGAAACATACGGTTATAACTTAGGCTTGATGAAAATAAATAGAAATATAACCTTAAACTAAAAAAAAAATATTCTCAAGTTATCTGGATTTGCAACTTTTGTAACATTGATTCTAAAAATATAAAATTTCTAAATTATTTTTTGGTATAAGTTTTTATTTTGTTTTATTTTTTGTTTTATTGCCTCTATGAAGTCAAAAAAAAACATTATTCATGTCAACAATATAATAAAACGATTCGCGTCAACTCGGTGGCCTCCATTTTGTGCTAGATGTCAGTCTACGATAGGATAGTGTGAGTACTGTAGGATAGTTTGTAGAAGTTAAGTGAAACTATTGTAGATCACTGTATTTTTGATGATAGATATATGTGATAGTTGATGTTAAAAATAACAATCCTCTATCACGATATGAATGAACTATGTGATATCGTAGAAAATATGGGCAGTTGAAGTAAAGGGTGAGCGACCACTCAATATGTTGTTTCCGTGATTTCGCTCTTTGATTTAAACAACCTTAGTTTTATTTTAATACATTAAAATCAACAACAACAGAAAGCAACATTATTTACTCTCAAGTGCAATATTACTCCGAAATCAGACACGCTGACTTTATCGAAGTTTTAATTTATAAATAATGTTTACTCATGTTATTAGAGCCAGAAGTTGACAAAGCCAACAGTAAAATATTGCATCAAATCTATAAATGGGACAATGATTTGATAAAGAAATACATTTTGAAGCCTCCTGGTAAAGTTCAACCCAAACTACAACAACCCGCTACAACCCTTTCTCAGAGGTCACATAATCGTGGCCCATAGCTTGAGATCTATATGGCCTTTGGCCACCCGTGTTGTGGCCTAATGTGTTGGGGCCACCATCATGTCGAGTTAGACATGTCAAGTGGCCAGTGAACAAAACAAAAATATTTAAATTGTTGAAAGTCAATAATAGTTATGTGCTAATCTTTAGTCAGCGATTAACACAGAAGGTTCTAGCATTGTTTTCTCTAATATCAGCTCAATCCTTTTAGAAGTCCTTATCCCCAACAATTCGTGAGTTTTCAGATTTAGTTGAATGCATTTTGTAACTTCAATTAAAGTGTAAAGTGTGTATATATATATATATATATATATATATATATATATATATATATATATATAGATATATATATATATATATATATATATATATATATATATATATATATATATATATTGCTTTGATGCGATCCACCCACCCCCCCCCCCCTCACCCCGATAAATAACGCTACAATGTCTGGTTATATTTAATTTTACAATAAGATATTTGTTTGTGAACTTTATTTGGTTAAAAAATTGCAAGAAAATTTAGGAAAAGTAAATTCATCTTTTAAAAAAATTGTTATGTTCAAAAAAGTTCATAGCTAATTAAAACGCAGTACAAATTTAATTGGAAAAGCAGTAATATAATACGACGTGGTTTTTTTTTATGTTTAAAAATGTTAATGTACATAATTTTATATAAATCACAATATCGTGCAGTAATATCGATTGTTTCAACCTTTATCTTATATATCCTTTTCACTCAGAATAAACATTTACTTTATTTAAAAAAAAAGTTTTTAAAGCAAGAAAAAAAATGCATAGCTACACGCAAATCCCTTTGTTTAATATTAATTCTGTAGCCTTTACAGAAGGGACACAATTTTTAAATACAAGGGAAATAACTTAACAAAATAGCTCAAACAAATACGAATCGAACAACTCATAACAAAATGCACTATGTCTATTACTGTTTTACTTATACAATGTGTGCAATTATTTTGTAAACAAAAAATTATGTACCAGTTAAGGATAAAATAAAATCCAACTTTTACCATATTTTCACTTACAATTAATACACAAGAGCTTTATTTTAAGAATAATTAATTAAGTAGTGTTAAAATTTGTTTAATCACAACCACTCTCCGTAATTTGTTTGTTTCTGGATCTCTTACGTAAGGGACTAATTAAAATAAAATAAACGGTAACTTTAGGTTTGTTGTGGGAAATATACCACTAAACATTATATTTGTTTTATTAAGCATGATCAAAAATATTAAAGCAATTGAGTAAGCCTACACTTGTGTATTTTGGGTATTTATGTTAACTTTAGCATTTTTCTGACATTATCTTTTAGAAACGGTATTTGCTCTTGTCTTTCTTCTTTATGAATTTTACAACAACCTGTTTACGGTAATGAACAAAGAACTAAGTTTGACGGCAGACTTTAATGAGTCAAAGAGTCCAGTTTTGCATTCTTGCCCAATGTGTATGTATGTGTGTGTGTGTGTGCGTTTAAACATAATGACTTACGTATGTTTAAATTAAGAGGACACAGTCTAGCAGATCACATTCTTATTAGATCGATACATTAAAAAAATACAGCGAAACGAATTAAAGTTGTCAATACATAGCTTAAATATTCAAAAACTCAACATAAATTGTTATTCTTGTATTTATTTGTTTTACATTGATAGCATTTAAGGTACTTCGGAATAGACAATGAATATGAGTAGTATATTAGGTCCCTTTTGGGTCGGTTTTTTGGCGCAGGTGGGGATGTGGAGGAGCAATGACATATAGTAAAATACTCGGGAGCAGGATGCGCGGGATGCGCAATGACATATAGCAAAATACTCCCAGCCTGGCGCATCGGGATGTGGAGGGTGGGTGAGCAGGATGCGCAGGATGCGCAAAGACATATAGTAAAATACTACGCCAACTGGCGTTGGCGCAGGTGGTGGTGAAATAGGTCACCTTTTGGTGACCTTGTGACGTAATTAGTAACATTATGACGTAATCATTGACCTAGTTACGTAATTTTAATGCGTTTTAATGAGTTTTAATGAGTTTTTTAAATTTTAATTAATTTTTGACCTAGTTACGTAATTTTAATGTGTTTTTTAATTAATTTGATTTTAATTACTTTGATTGTATTTTTATTTTGTTTAATTTGTTTGTTTAATTTGTTTAATTACTTTGTTTATATTGTATAATTTTTTATTAACGAGTTACGTAATTTGATTTTAATTTTTTAAATTTTTAAATTTTAAATTTTATTTTATAATTAGTTTGAATTTTAATTTAATTACTTTGTTTGTATTGTGTAATTTTTATTGACTAGTAACGTAATTTGATTTTAATTTTTTTAATTTTTAATTATTTTTTAATTTTTAAAAATTTTTTAAAATATTTTTTAACTTTTAGTTTTTTAATTTTAATTTTTTTTTTTTTTTTTTAAATTTGTTTATTTGTTTATTTGTTGGTTTAATTTGCTGGTTTGTTTATTTGCTTGTATCTATGTTTTAAATAAAAGACTAACACTAGCGTGTACTTTGTATAGGGACTATTCTCCAACACAATGAACGTTACAAACATAGAACATCCATTTAATCACATCTGTTACTTAGCGATCCTTTGTTTTTGTCAAACAACGGGCGAGCTAATATTGATCGCACCCACGGGGCCATCACACCTAATTAATTTGGTCACGCCTCGTGGGTTTATGTGTTGTTCACTAAAGCGAACGCAGCAGGGGGTATGATAATTAATTGAAAGAGCTAAGTGTCTCTCCGCGAAGCCAGCGTTAAGTGTGGGAACACCTGTTACCACGTTAATCGATTTTACCGATCGCTTTGTTAGCTCCGCGAAGTACGTAGGTCATTATGCAATAGCTGTTGTGCGACAGCTGGTGGTGTAATTAGGTTGAGCAACCGGACATTACCTTGTTGGTTTTCTAGTACGCGTATGCTACACGTATATATATACACACACACACGATTATTTGTTTACTTTTTTAATTGTTTAATTTGTTTGTTTACTTGTTGTTTAATTTAATTACTTTGTTTGTATTTTTATTTTGTTTATTTTAAATTTTATTTTATAATTAGTTTAATTATTTTAATTAGATTATTAGTTTGAAATTCATTTTATTTCTTTGATTTTAATTACTTTGTTTAATTTAATTACTTTGATATATTTCTTTTCTTTGTTGTTTAATTTGTTGGTTTGTTTATTTGTTTGTATGTATGTTTTAAATAAAAGACTAACACTATCATGTACTAGAACAGTCTTTGTATTACCACCCTTTAACCAGCCGTCCTACAGCTGTTACTTATCGATCCGCCCGTGAACCTCCCCGCCCGTAGATTTATGGGTTTTATTTTGATCGCAGCTACAGGCCCATCACACCTAATTAAAGTTGGTCATGCATCGTGGATTTATGCCGGGTTCGCTGGCAACAGCTGGTGCTGTAATTAGGCTGAACAAACGGGCTTTTTTACTACCTTGTTGTAACTATTCGATTATAGCGAGGGTCAGCAAAAACAAAATATATTTAAGGGTTGGAATTTTCTTTCAACCACCCTTAAGTCAGGTTTGAGACGAAACGAAGTCTCGATAGGTTCGTGTTTTTTAATGGGCGACAGGGCGACTTGGTGCGTTGGTACGTAGGTATGCGGGGTTAAGGTTCTATAACTCTATATATTTTAATACGTTTTTGATTCAAATGAGTTTACTCCCCCTAACGTAAGTACATGTAAAGAGGGATTTCCTATAGATCTGTAATGAATTAGGCCTTTTTGACTATGACTTGTTGCCCAGGTGTTGACATGATACGCTTTTTTGAGATATACATACACACACACAAACACACACACACACACACACACACACATGCGCGCGCGCGCGAAATTCATACTAGGTCGGTAATGGCGGAGAGAACTTATAGGTATACATTATCATGGCGACAACAAAAGCGATCCTTATTTTATTTATATGAAAGCGTGTTTTCCAAAAAGTGTCACCAGGCCATTGTCATTTTCGCAGCGGGGTTTATTTTAAGTGTACCCCGTGCACGGTTGTTTACATTTTAAAAGACGTGTCGCGTGTCTTCCCCTTACGGCTTCCCTAATAGAGAAACGAGAGGAAAGACAACTGTTCTAAAATTAGAACAGACTTGTCTACACACACGAGTATCGTCCCTTGTGAAAAAATTCGCGTCAGAATCCTTAACTAAACAGTCAATTTCTTTAACAAGTTAAAAAATAATTTAGGAAGACAAGGGTTAACAACATTAGACGCTACCGTTTTTGTTTCCTGTGACGACAAGGCACAATACACTTTTGTATTTTATGTCTCAAGTAGAGGGTGGGATATTTTTTCTTTGTAAGCGTGTTGTAAACAATGGGTAGAGGAAGCGATTACTAGGTAAGAGGGGAGAGAACGTGACGTACATCGCGATATTTGAAAACATGGCGATGTTTAACCTCAACCAAAAAAGGCAATGAACCTAGAAGGAAGACGAATATATATCTTAGTCTTGCAGCAGATTACCTCCCCATGTTCGCTTTAGTATTACAGTTTTCATCAAACTTCTTTTTGACTTGAACTTCGTTAATTTTTAAGAAAGTTTACTTATACATAATACACTACGTCTAATGACAAGTTTTTATTTTTACCACTCAATGTATTTTCTTTTTCTATACCTTACATTGTCATCTTAATTTTTGATCACCTTAGTAAAAATTTGCTTAAGATTATAAACTTCAAGTTTTAAAAAACAACAACGTCGTGTCAAATGACACACCGTTTAAAATGTCTACATTTAAAGTTCACCAAAATAATGACGTAAAAACTAAATATCATATGACATTAGCATACATATCATTCAATCTAATCACTCTAAAGTACAAATCAATAATTTTTATTGATTAAGGGGCTGGGTGAGTTATTTTTTATTCGGGTGCCCAGGGAAGGTTTGGAGTTGGCTAGGGGCACCGTTCATACTAGAGTCGGTGACGTTTTCACCGAGGCAGGGTTCGAAGCTAGACCATACATGTTTTGGAATTGTTAGGGGTCGAGTTGATACATCCATGTTTTAGAATTGATAGGTAGAGAGTCCATACTAGGGTCGGTGAAGTTTTCACCGAGGCAGGTTACATAGTTGGGACATGCATGTTTAGGAATTGTTGGCAGTCGCATTCATACTAGGGTCGGTGAAGTTTTCACCGAGGCAGGTTACAAAGTTGGGACATGCATGTTTAGGAATTGTCGGCAGTCGCGTTCATACTAGGATCGGTGAAGTTTTCACCGAGGCAGGTTACAAAGTTGGTACATGCATGTTTAGGAATTGTTGGCAGTCGCGTTCATACTAGGGTCGGGGAGTTTTGCTAACACTGAGGCAGGTTGTAAAGTTGGTACATGCATCCTTGGAATTGTTAGGGGCCGTGTTCATACTAGGGTCGGTGAAGGTTGGTTTTGAACTCGGAACATGTATGTTTTGGAATCGGTAGGGCTAGAGTTCATACTAGTGTCGGTGAAGGTTGGTTTTGAAATCGGAACATGCATGTTTTGGAATCGGTAGGTGTAGAGTCCATACTAGGGTCAGGGGAGTTTTTGTTAACACCTAGGTAGGTTGCAAAGTTGGTACATGCATGTTTAGGAATTGTTGGTAGCCGATTTCATACTAGTGTCGGTGAAGGTTGGTTTTGAACTCGGAACATGCATGTTTTAAAATCGGTAGGTGTAGAGTCCATACTAGGGTCAGGGGAGTTTTTGTTAACACCGAGGTAGGTTGCAAAGTTGGTACATGCATGTTTAGGAATTGTTGGTAGCCGAGTTCATACTAGTGTCGGTGAAGGTTGGTTTTGAACTCGGAACATGCATGCTTTGAAATTGTTGGTAACCGAGTTCATACTAGGGACGGGGGTTTTTTCACCGAGGCAGGTTACAAAGTTCATACATACATCATTGGAATTGTTAGGGAGAGTTAAACTGAGGTCGGTGAAGTTTTCACCGAGGCAGGTTACAAAGTTGGTACATGGATGTTTAGGAATTGTTGGCAGACGAGTTCATACTAGGGTCGGGGAATTTTGTTAGCACTGAGGCAGGTTGGAAAGTTGGTACATGCATGATTGGGAATTGTTGGTAGCCGAGTTCATACTAGTGTCGGTGAAGGTTGGTTTTGAACTCGGAACATGCATGTTTTGGAATTGTTGGTAGCCGAGTTCATACTAGTGTCGGTGAAGGTTGGTTTTGAACTCGGAACATGCATGTTTTGGACTCGGTAGGTATAGAGTCCATACTAGGGTCGGTGAAGTTTTCACCGAGGGTGGTTTCAAAGTTAGTACAGGCATGTTTTGGACGTGCTAGGGACCGAGTCTATACTATGGTGGGATGGTTTTTGTTTTCACCGAGGCCGGTTTCAAAGTTGTTACATGTATGTTTAGGAATAGATGAGGGTCATAGTTTATACGAAGGTCGGAGGTGTTTTGTTAACACCTAGGTAGGTTTCAAAGTTGGTACAGGGATGTTTTGGAAGTGTTAGAGGCCGAGTCTATACTAGAGTGGGAAGGATTTTGTTTTCACCGAGGCAGGTTTCAAACGAGGACCATCCCTGTTTCGGAGTTGGTCGGGGTAGAGTTTACACTAGAGTGGGACGGTCTTTGTTTTCAACAAGACAGGTTTCAAAATTGGTATATGGATGTTTGGTACAGGACTGTTTTGGAATCGGTGAGGCAAAGTTAAACTAGGGTCAGGGGAGTTTTCAACGAGGCTGGTTTCGAAATTGGGCCATGAATGTTTCGGAGTTGGATGGGAACGTTGTCACTTGTGACAGTAAACGAAGGGGGATAAATGTTTGTCTGTTACTTTGTCCTTTGTCTGTCCAAGGGAATAGTGTGGGTAGTGGTATGGTGTGTTTATCAAGCGGGTGTTTAGGGATAGGGCGAGGGCGGCGGACAAAGTTGTCGATGTAGGTAGGGTGCAAGAGATATTCAACAAGGAGTGGTGTCTACAAGTTACATATCCCAGTCTGTTGGAGTAGTGTCTAGAAGTTGTGATATTAGTTGAGTGTAGATAAATGTAAGATTGTCATACAGCCTTTGTCTCTTAGATGGAATAGAATGGGTAGTGGTACGGTCTGTGTATCTAGCGGTTGGTATTGATGTTAGTGTGATGACGCAATGTTGGATGGTAGAAGGGGAAAGGGGTTGCGGACAAAGGAAAGGGGAAGGGCGAATAGTGATAAAAATAACTCACCCAGCCCCTTAATCAATAAAAATTATTGATTTGTACTTTAGAGTGATTAGATTGAATGATATGTATGCTAATGTCATATGATATTTAGTTTTTACGTCATTATTTTGGTGAACTTTAAATGTAGACATTTTAAACGGTGTGTCATTTGACACGACGTTGTTGTTTTTTAAAACTTGAAGTTTATAATCTTAAGCAAATTTTTACTAAGGTGATCAAAAATTAAGATGACAATGTAAGGTATAGAAAAAGAAAATACATTGAGTGGTAAAAATAAAAACTTGTCATTAGACGTAGTGTATTATGTATAAGTAAACTTTCTTAAAAATTAACGAAGTTCAAGTCAAAAAGAAGTTTGATGAAAACTGTAATACTAAAGCGAACATGGGGAGGTAATCTGCTGCAAGACTAAGATATATATTCGTCTTCCTTCTAGGTTCATTGCCTTTTTTGGTTGAGGTTAAACATCGCCATGTTTTCAAATATCGCGATGTACGTCACGTTCTCTCCCCTCTTACCTAGTAATCGCTTCCTCTACCCATTGTTTACAACACGCTTACAAAGAAAAAATAGCCCACCCTCTACTTGAGACATAAAATACAAAAGTGTATTGTGCCTTGTCGTCACAGGAAACAAAAACGGTAGCGTCTAATGTTGTTAACCCTTGTCTTCCTAAATTATTTTTTAACTTGTTAAAGAAATTGACTGTTTAGTTAAGGATTCTGACGCGAATTTTTTCACAAGGGACGATACTCGTGTGTGTAGACAAGTCTGTTCTAATTTTAGAACAGTTGTCTTTCCTCTCGTTTCTCTATTAGGGAAGCCGTAAGGGGAAGACACGCGACACGTCTTTTAAAATGTAAACAACCGTGCACGGGGTACACTTAAAATAAACCCCGCTGCGAAAATGACAATGGCCTGGTGACACTTTTTGGAAAACACGCTTTCATATAAATAAAATAAGGATCGCTTTTGTTGTCGCCATGATAATGTATACCTATAAGTTCTCTCCGCCATTACCGACCTAGTATGAATTTCGCGCGCGCGCGCATGTGTGTGTGTGTGTGTGTGTGTGTGTGTGTGTGTTTGTGTGTGTGTATGTATATCTCAAAAAAGCGTATCATGTCAACACCTGGGCAACAAGTCATAGTCAAAAAGGCCTAATTCATTACAGATCTATAGGAAATCCCTCTTTACATGTACTTACGTTAGGGGGAGTAAACTCATTTGAATCAAAAACGTATTAAAATATATAGAGTTATAGAACCTTAACCCCGCATACCTACGTACCAACGCACCAAGTCGCCCTGTCGCCCATTAAAAAACACGAACCTATCGAGACTTCGTTTCGTCTCAAACCTGACTTAAGGGTGGTTGAAAGAAAATTCCAACCCTTAAATATATTTTGTTTTTGCTGACCCTCGCTATAATCGAATAGTTACAACAAGGTAGTAAAAAAGCCCGTTTGTTCAGCCTAATTACAGCACCAGCTGTTGCCAGCGAACCCGGCATAAATCCACGATGCATGACCAACTTTAATTAGGTGTGATGGGCCTGTAGCTGCGATCAATATAAAACCCATAAATCTACGGGCGGGGAGGTTCACGGGCGGATCGATAAGTAACAGCTGTAGGACGGCTGGTTAAAGGGTGGTAATACAAAGACTGTTCTAGTACATGATAGTGTTAGTCTTTTATTTAAAACATACATACAAACAAATAAACAAACCAACAAATTAAACAACAAAGAAAAGAAATATATCAAAGTAATTAAATTAAACAAAGTAATTAAAATCAAAGAAATAAAATGAATTTCAAACTAATAATCTAATTAAAATAATTAAACTAATTATAAAATAAAATTTAAAATAAACAAAATAAAAATACAAACAAAGTAATTAAATTAAACAACAAGTAAACAAACAAATTAAACAATTAAAAAAGTAAACAAATAATCGTGTGTGTGTGTGTATATATATACGTGTAGCATACGCGTACTAGAAAACCAACAAGGTAATGTCCGGTTGCTCAACCTAATTACACCACCAGCTGTCGCACAACAGCTGTTGCATAATGACCTACGTACTTCGCGGAGCTAACAAAGCGATCGGTAAAATCGATTAACGTGGTAACAGGTGTTCCCACACTTAACGCTGGCTTCGCGGAGAGACACTTAGCTCTTTCAATTAATTATCATACCCCCTGCTGCGTTCGCTTTAGTGAACAACACATAAACCCACGAGGCGTGACCAAATTAATTAGGTGTGATGGCCCCGTGGGTGCGATCAATATTAGCTCGCCCGTTGTTTGACAAAAACAAAGGATCGCTAAGTAACAGATGTGATTAAATGGATGTTCTATGTTTGTAACGTTCATTGTGTTGGAGAATAGTCCCTATACAAAGTACACGCTAGTGTTAGTCTTTTATTTAAAACATAGATACAAGCAAATAAACAAACCAGCAAATTAAACCAACAAATAAACAAATAAACAAATTTAAAAAAAAAAAAAAAAAAAAAAAAAAAAAAAAAAAAAAAAAAAAATTTAAAATTAAAAAACTAAAAGTTAAAAAATATTTTAAAAAATTTTAAAAATTAAAAAATAATTACAAATTAAAAAAATTAAAATCAAATTACGTTACTAGTCAATAAAAATTACACAATACAAACAAAGTAATTAAATTAAAATTCAAACTAATTATAAAATAAAATTTAAAATTTAAAAATTTAAAAAATTAAAATCAAATTACGTAACTCGTTAATAAAAATTATACAATATAAACAAAGTAATTAAACAAATTAAACAAACAAATTAAACAAAATAAAAATACAATCAAAGTAATTAAAATCAAATTAATTAAAAACACATTAAAATTACGTAACTAGGTCAAAAATTAATTAAAATTTAAAAAACTCATTAAAACTCATTAAAACGCATTAAAATTACGCAACTAGGTCAATGATTACGTCATAATGTTACTAATTACGTCACAAGGTCACCAAAAGGTGACCTATTTCACCACCACCTGCGCCAACGCCAGTTGGCGTAGTATTTTACTATATGTCTTTGCGCATCCTGCGCATCCTGCTCACCCACCCTCCACATCCCGATGCGCCAGGCTGGGAGTATTTTGCTATATGTCATTGCGCATCCCGCGCATCCTGCTCCCGAGTATTTTACTATATGTCATTGCTCCTCCACATCCCCACCTGCGCCAAAAAACCGACCCAAAAGGGACCTAATATACTACTAATATGTAGTTGGACAATCAGTAATGGAAGAAATGTACAATTTTGTGTTATCAAACTCGAGCAAAGTTTCTCCCAGACTTCTCTTCGGGGGGTGGGGGGGGGGGGGGGTGGGGGGGGGGGGCTTTGTCAACTACTCGCTCTAATAACATGTGTAAACATTATTTTAAATTAAAACTTCGATAAAATCAACGTATCTGATTTCGAAGTAATATTGCACTTGAGAGTAAATACTGTTGCTTTCTGTTGTTGTTGATTTGAATGTATTAAAATAAAACTAAGGTTGTTTAAATCAAAGAGCGAAATCACGGAAACAACACATTGAGTGGTCGCTCACCCTTTACTTCAACTTTCAGACTTTCTATTATATCACATAGTTCACTCATATCATGATAGAGGGCAAGGTCTTATTTTTAACATAAATTTTCACATATATCTATCAACGAGAATAGATTGATCTACAATAGTGGCATTTAACTTCAGAAAATATCCTACAGTACTCACACTATCCTATCGTAGAATGACTTCTAGCACAAAATGGAGGTCACCGAGTTGACGAGAATCGTTATAACATATTGTAGACATGAACAAAAAATGAAATGTTATTTATATGTTAACTTCATAGCGGCCGTAAAAAAAAAATTAAAAATAGGCTACAATTTTAGGTTAAGCCTAAGAATAATTTTTAAAAATTAATATTAATACTATAAAAGTTGAAAATCCAGATAACTTGAGAATATTTTTTTTACTTTATGGTTTCATTTCTATTTATTTTCATCAAGCCCATTTTATAACCGTTTGTTTCATTTTCGTGACACAAACATTGATTGGCTGTAAAGGAACTCCGTGATCTTCTTCTTCGTTCATTTTAGTGTTGGAATGGATCATCTACAACACAAGAATACGTGTCATCAGATTATGCGCCATTGTGGCCTTTAACTCACATTTCACCCTATTTTCCATTTTTTTTTTATTCGCTTCCATAGTCTTTGTGCAATCAAGAACAAACTACAAGGCAGCAGTTGTTTGATTTTGGAGTTGTCTCTCCTAGAAGAGTGGCTGTCCCCAGCTAACGAGCCTCATCTGCCAGAGACTTCATGTTTGATAGTTATTTGTTTACATAACTTGCAGATTCAGTTATTAAACAACATAATGTATCTTGTTTAATAAAATGTAAGCCTATCGAATAGCTGGATGGCATTGTTTTTGTCGCCATTACCGGGTGAAAAACGAATTGCATCTGCTTGTTTTTTTTAAATTGTGTTTAATTACCGAAAATACTAACACGTCGAATACATCCACTCTTTTTTAAGAAAAAAAAACAGGCAATCACGATTGTATAGCCATATAATATTAATTACACAGCGCATGCTTTTATAATTATTAAATGGACCTTTCGAATACCTTTGAGACTATTCTCGCTTGGGTCCATTGTATCTGTCACAAGCACAGGTCACATTTATGAGGGCATCACAGAGGCGGATCTAGCGAGGTGTTGTGAAAAATGCAACAATGGTTCAATTAACATGTTTTGAATGTTCTTGTGTAGTTATTTCTTTTAATATCTGGACTGATGCAAAAATTATAATATTATATTTCTTTTTACGGGTCTTATTTCTTTAAATATACATAGAGTAATCTTTATAGCAATAAAACAATATCTAGCTTCACCAGCGACGTATCATACGCTGCTATCTAGTTATTTTATTTTCTACTTATCAACAATTCATAATTTGTGAATTCAACACTACACCACCCCCTTGCCTCCCTCACCCCACTCGTGGTGAAAACCGAACACTTTATAAGGGTTATGTATACAAAACAAGGGACACAACTTATCAAAATTGATAATTAAAAATAAATAAATAAGTAATTAGTACAGTTCGCCAAAAAAATCTATTAATTGAATTAACATTTATATCAAAAAATGCAATCTGAAAGATTATGATATTTCTATATGACGTTTGATAAACACGTTAAATATTTTTAAAAGTCTGAAAAATAAAAACTTTAGCTGTATTTTAAGACCATTTGTTATATAAAATAAATTCTTCATTTGATAATTTTGGAAACGGATGTTAATATTATAAATTTTTGGCTCCCTCTACAAAGGGACACATTAAAATAATAATAATAATAAAACCGAAATTACTGCGGCAGGTGTGGTGTTGATTCAAAGTTTTATCTAAGGCAGGGGTCGGCAAGAAGAACCAAAAGTTAAATATGAAATAATATTTATTCAAATAAAATTATACACCTGTTTCGCAGAAAAAGTATTTAAGTATTTTATCTAGCTCTGCTAGAATAATAACATCAGTAATCGAACTCGAACAACACGGAGCGGCAGCTAAGGAGTTGCGATCCCATTAGCCAGGCCGGCCTCGACGCAGTGTACTCCGACTAATTGGCTTTACGTGGGCTGTTGGCAGCCTGACGGAGATATCGGTTCGAACACTGGGTGTCGGTCGCTTTGCTTCCGTGGGTTCTCACCAGGCTTGCCCTCCCCCTCGCCTGCTGGTTGGACTCGGGCCTATCTCCTGCTCCAGTACGTAGACGAGGGCGTTCGCGGATACTTCTTTACGTGCTTCCGTGGGTAAGTCTTAGCTATGGAGGCCCTTCCGTACCCCGCCGAATAGGTACATTCGGGCAACCAGGCTAGAACACGTGGGGGGGGGGGGTGTGAAGCATTCATCTCAAGCTGCCACTTACGCGGCTATCGGCCCAACTTGGGTTGTCGCCCGATCTACCGGCTATGGCCGGATCGACGACTACTTGGTTTTGATTCCTGCCTCCCACCCGCACACCTACTAGGTCGTCGACAGGGGCTGCGAGTTGGTTCTGGTGGGGACTCGGTTCGTCTAATGCCGTTTTCTGAGTAAGGCCACACGGTCCGCCGCGCGGCAGTACGAGAGGACACCACTCTCGTTCGAAATTGCAAACGTCCTTCATCAACCCCAGGTTCTTATACAAGAGCTTATCCACGTCACAGATCCCGTCGATCCCAGGGCACTCTACGATGACATGTTCCACCGTTTCTACGGCATTACCACAGTGACGACATTGGTCATCACGGGTAATCTGTAGGCCATACAGGTATGACTTAGACGGGCAGTGTCTCGTCCTCAGCTGGGTGATAATGGACTGTTGCCATCTTTGCAAATTCCACCATGGGTCAGACCTAGAGGGTCTCTTCATGTGCTTGAAGACGGTCCGGGCTTTAGACCCCTCTGTCCACTCCTTTTTCCCTCTCCTGTTTAAATCTTTCCTTTAGTCTCACAAGACATTCGCCATATTAACAGGGGAGGTAGCGGTCACTTTTTCGCACCCCTGTTTGCAAGAAAGTCAGCTTTTTCGTTCCCTGCTAACCCGACATGCACCCATCCCGTCTACAGCCCAATCAAACAACTCGAGTTTGATAACACAAAATTGTACTTTTCTTCCATTATTGATTGTCCAACTACATATTCATTGTCTATACCGAAGTACCTTAAATGCTTAAAATTAAAAAAAAAATGTATTGTGTTTTTGCATTTGTATTCACAGCTGTTAATTCGTTTCGCTGTACTTTTATTTATTTTTATTTTTTTTTATGTCTCGTTCTAATGATAATTTGATCTAATAGACATGTCACGGTGGCCGCTTAATGAAACCGTACGTAAGTAATCATGGGGCAAGAATGCAAAACTGGGCTCTTTTGACTCATTAAAGTCTATCGTTATACTTAGTTTCTTGTTCTTTATCAAAAATAGGTTGTTGTAAAATTCATAAAGAAGAACGACAAGAGCAAATACCGTTTCTAAAAGATAATGTCAGAAAAATGCTGAAGTCACTAAATACACAAAATACACAAGTGTACTCTATTGTTTTAATATTTTTGATCATGCTTAATAAAACAAATATAATGTTTAGTGGTATGTTTTCCACACCAAACCGAAAGGTGCCGTTTATTTTATTTTAATTTGTCCCTTACGTAAGGGATCTAGAAATAAATAAACTATATAAAGTTATATATGATTAAACAAATTTTAACACTACTTAAATAATTATTATTAAAATAAAGCTAATGTTTATTAATTATAAGTGAACATATGGTACAAGTTGTATTTTATTTTTTACCAAAACTAGTACTGAATAATTGCATACATTCTATAAATAAAACAGTAATAGACATCGTGCATTTTTGTTATGAGTTGTTCAATTCGTATTTGTTTCAGCTATTTGGTTAAGTTATTTCCCTTGAAATTATCAATTGTGTCCCTTCTGTAAGGGATACAGAATAAATATTAAACAAAGGGATTTACGTGTAGTTATGCATCATTTTTTCTTACATAAAGAGCTTTTTTTTCAATAAAGTAAATGTTTATTCTGAGTGAAAACGATATATAAGATAAAGGTTGAAACAATCGATATTACTGCACGATATTGTGATTTATATAAAATTATGTAAATTAAAATTTTGAAACATAAAAAAACATAAAAAAAAACCGCATGGTATTATATCAGTGGCGTAGGCATGGGGGGGGGGGGTTACTGTTATATTACCACTGTTTCTTATTATAATCTATTTCTAAATCAGTATATATTTATAATTGTATATGTATGTTTAGAACAGTCATCTTATTCCCCCCAACTCACCACCTAAAACAGGACAGACTGTAAAAAAATGTGTAGAGCGACATTAAAGTCACACCTAGGTATGCGCTGGTTAGGATAATAGACCTAAAGTAATAAACCTACCCCCCATTATTTCCCCTGGTTGGCTTGTCTTAATTAATATTCTAGAAATCATTATGTCAATTTTCTTTACAAGGATTACAAAAAGATTGTGCTGCGTTCATTGTTTTTGGTTGTATTGTGTGTATACTTTGTTTGCTTTTTGTTTAGAGTGATACATTTTTTGTCAGCCTACAGTGTGTGTTTTTGCTTATTTCTTCAAAGTACTGCCTTCAATTTATTTTAAATCATAGCGAAGAAACGGGGTACAACTAGTATCTATATGTTTATATATATATATATATATATATATATATATATATATATATATATATATATATATATATATATATATATATATATATATATATATATATATATTTATATTTATATTTATATATATATATATATATATGTATATATGTATATATATATATATATATATATATATATATACAAGTAGTATATTAGGTCCCTTTTGGGTATCATTTTTGGCGGAGCAGGGGAGGCGCAGGTACAATGACATATAGTAAAATACTCGGGAGCAGGGAAGGGTGAAGGTACAATGACATATAGTAAAATACTCCCAGCCTGGCGCATCGGGAGGGTAAGGGTGGGTGAGCAGGATGCGCTGCAGGTACAACGACATATAGTAAAATACTACGCCAACTGGGGTTGGCGGAGCAGTGAAGGGTGAGTCACCTTTTGGTGACCTTGTGACGTAATTAGTAACATTATGACGTAATCATTGACCTAGTTACGTAATTTTAATGAGTTTTTTAATTAGTTTTAATGAGTTTTTAAAATTTTAATTAATTTTTGACCTAGTTACGTAATTTTAATGTTTTTTGATTAATTTGATTTTAATTACTTTGTTTGTGTTTTGTTTGTTTATTTTTTAATAAGTTTAATTAATTCGATTTTTATTTATTTTGTATTTGTTTGATTTTAATTATTTTAATTTTGTTTGTTTACTTGTTGTTTAATTTAATTACTTTGTTTATATTGTGTAATTTTTATTGACTAGTTACGTAATTTGATTATTTGTTTACTTTTAATTATTTTTATTGAGTAGTTACGTAATTGGATTTTAATTTTTTAAATTTTTAAATTTTAAATTTTATTTTATTAACTAGTTACGTAATTTGATTATTTGTTTGAAATTCATTTTATTTCTTTGATTTTAATTACTTTGTTTAATTTAATTACTTTGATATATTTCTTTTCTTTGTTGTTTAATTTGTTGGTTTGTTTGAATGTATGTATGTTTTTAAATTCTCCCCTACAACGAGCGTGTACTAGAACAGTCTTTGTATACCAACCTTTAACCAGACATGTAACACCTGTTACGTATCGACCCGCCCGCGAAGTTTTCTCACCGCTGCCCGTTTTAATGAGAATGTATTGATCGCAGCCGCTGGCCCATCACACCTAATTAAATTTCTGTTATGCTTCACCGAGTTACCCCCGCTCGGTTGACGGGTTATGGTAATTAACGACATACATTAAGTAGCTTTCCGCGAAGCACTTAGGTCATTATGCAACAGCTGTTGTGCGACAGCTGGTGCTGTAATTAGGCCGTTCAACCGGATAAATGACCGCGAAAATTGTGTTCTAATCACTTCAACTTCGGACTTCAAATCAAGCGTCACCGCGACTTATCCAGCCTGCGACCTCTGTTGACTCCTGAGACTAAACCCACGCCAGCTTTACCAACCATCACATCCACCTAACCCTATACGGACCACATCTTTTGTGCGTGTTTATTCTATTAAAGGTAAGGTTAATATTACTTTTTGTTTTAAGGGAGCTAACCCCATTAAAATACCCTTTAAATAAATATGTATCTAAATAAGTAGTCATATGTATTCCTTTTAGTGTACAACCGACCCTACGAGACAGACTAACCATCGACCGAACCTATTGAGCTACCTACCCATCCCCGAGGCACCCACTGAACCAAACGTTCCAGCTACATCCAACTACACCATTTCGGATCTCCACACACAGCTAACTTCACGTTCAGCTTACGCGTTCAAACCCATAGGTACGTTCATTTTTAATTTTGTTTTAAGTATGATTTTTGTTTCATGCATTTTATTTTATGTATTTATTTTTATTTTACAGCCAGTGACCTACCCAGTCATCCAACTACTAGACACTTCGTCAATAATGCAAACCGCCCAGTCTACCACCCATCCAGCCATGAGCCGTAACAAGTGTGACATATGCAACCGTGTGTTCACCCGCAAAGACGGTTTGACAAGACATCACGACTCTGTTCACCGCCGACAAGGACATCTCTGTACAACATGCGGGAATCTATTTACACGACTTGACAATTTAACAAGACATTGTAAAACAACACACACCAACCAAACATCACCGACCGACACCCCATCAGCAACCGATAGACAAACTCCACAACCACTGTACGTGACCGACAGACAAACCATGCAACCCCTAGCAGCGACCCAAACAACTCGTACCATGACCAACACTATTCCATTAAAGCGACATACGATGTATGACGACATAACAAACAACAAACGCGTAAAGACTAACAACCACAGTGACGTTAATTCACACACCACTATTTTTCCTGTAGACGACCTACCCATGATACGTTATACATGTGACATATGTGAGCATGCATTCACCTGCAAACATGGTTTGAAACGACATCACGACTCTGTTCACCGCCGACAAGGACATCTCTGTACAACATGCGGGAATCTATTTACACGACTTGACAATTTATCAAGACATTGTAAAACAACACACACCAACCAAACATCACCGACCGACACCCCATCAGCAACCGATAGACAAACTCCACAACCACTATACGTGACCGACAGACAAACCATGCAACCCCTAGCAGCGATCCAAACAACTCGTACCATGACCAACACTATTCCATTAAAGCGACATACGATGTATGACGACATAGCAAACAACAAACGCGTAAAGACTAACAACGACAGTAACGTTAATTCACACACCACTATTTTTCCTGTAGACGACCTACCCATGATACGTTATACATGTGACATATGTGAGCATGCATTCACCTGCAAACATGGTTTGAAACGACATCACGATACGGCACACAGACGACGAAGACATACATGTAGAGAATGTTTGCAAGAATTTACAAGAAAATATAATTTAACGAACCACTATAAAATACCACACACCATCAAAACATTACCAGACGACACATCAGCGACCGACACGAATATCCCATAGGATGACTTCTCACAGACATCTCCTTACACCCAACACAGAAACTCACTTTCTTACTTTTATATTAAAAGACAAGTAGACACAATGTGACATCTCCCCTAGACTGTAGACCGATGGGGTTGTTTTTATTCAATAAAAATTTATTATATATGGTCTTTTGTGATTTTTTAATGTGTTATTGTTTTGTTACTTGTCCCTGAAAGTTATGTAACTCGGTATCCTGTATAAGAGGTATGACTGGAATCAAAATCACGGGAGAGAACGTGACGTACATCGCGATATTTGAAAACAGGGCGATGTTTAACCTCAACCAAAAAAGACAATGAACCTAGAAGGAAGACGAATATATATCTTAGTCTTGCAGCAGATTACCTTCCCATGTTCACTTTAGTATTACAGTTTTCATCAAACTTCTTTTTGACTTGAACTTCGTTAATTTTTAAGAAAGTTTACTTATACATAATACATTACGTCTAATGACAATTTTTTATTTTTACCACTCAATGTATTTTCTTTTTCTATATCTTACATTGTCATCTTAATTTTTGATCACCTTAGTAAAAATTTGCTTAAGATTATAAACTTCAAGTTTTAAAAAACAACAACGTTATAGTACGTCGTGTCAAATGACACACCGTTTAAAATGTCTACATTTAAAGTTCACCAAAATAATGACGTAAAATCTAAATATGATATGACGTTAGCATACATATCATTCAACCTAATCACTCTAAAGTACAAATCAATAATTTTTATTGATTAAGGGGCTGGGTGAGTTATTTTTATCACTATTCGCCCTTCCCCTTCCCTTTGTCCGCAACCCCGTTCCCCTTCTCCCATCCAACCTTGCGTCATCACACTAACCTCAATACCAACCGTTAGATAAACAGACCGTACTACTACTACTACCCGCACTATACCTATTCCATTTAAGAGACAAAGGCTGTATGACAATCCTACAGACAAATATTTATTCAACTAATATCACAACCCCCTAGAAACCACTCCAACAGACTGGGATACATAACTTGTAGACACCACTCCTCGTTGAATATCTCTTGCACCCTACCTACATCGACAACTTTGTCCGCCGCCCTCGCCCCCGTCCCTAGTATGAACTCGGTTACCAACAATTTCAAAACATGCATGTTCCGAGTTCAAAACCAACCTTCACCGACACTACTATGAACTCGGCCCCTAACACTTCCAAAACATGCCTGTACTAACTTTGAAACCACCATCGGTGAAAACTTCACCGACCTTAGTATGGACTCTACACCTACCGATTCCAAAACATGCATGTTCCGAGTTCAAAACCAACCTTCACCGACACTAGTATGAACTCGGCTACCAACAATTCCAAAACATGCATGTTCCGAGTTCAAAACCAACCTTCACCGACACTAGTATGAACTCGGCTACCAACAATTCCCAAACATGCATGTAACAACTTTCCAACCTGCCTCAGTGCTAACAAAATTCCCCGACCCTAGTATGAACTCGACTGCCATCAATTCCTAAACATCCATGTACCAACTTTGTAACCTACCTCGGTGAAAACTTCACCGACCTTAGTTTAACTCTACCTAACAATTCCAATGATGCATATACGAACTTTGTAACCTGCCTCGGTGAAAACACCCCCGTCCCTAGTCTGAACTCGGTTACCAACAATTTCAAAACATGCATGTTCCGAGTTCAAAACCAACCTTCACCGACACTAGTATGAACTCGGCTACCAACAATTCCTAAACATGCATGTACCAACTTTGCAACCTGCCTCGGTGTTAACAAAAACTCCCCTGACCCTAGTATGAACTCGGTTACCAACAATTTCAAAACATACATGTTCCGAGATCAAAACCAACCTTCACCGACACTAGTATGAACTCGGCTACCATCAATTCCTAAACATGCATGTGCCAACTTTGCAACCTGCCTCAGTGTTAGCAAAACTCCCCGACCCTAGTATGGACTCTACACCTACCGATTCCAAAACATGCATGTTCCGAGTTCAAAACCAACCTCGGTGAAAACTTCACCGACCTTAGTTTAACTCTCCCTAACAATTCCAAAACATGCATGGTCTAGATTCGAACCCTGCCTCGGTGAAAACGTCACCGACTCGTGTATAAAATCTGTCCCAACCAACTCCAAACCTTCCCTGGGCACCCGAATAAAAATAACTCACCCAGCCCCTTAATCAATAAAAATTATTGATTTGTACTTTAGAGTGATTAGGTTGAATGATATGTATGCTAACGTCATATCATATTTAGATTTTACGTCATTATTTTGGTGAACTTTAAATGTAGACATTTTAAACGGTGTGTCATTTGACACGACGTACTATAACGTTGTTGTTTTTTAAAACTTGAAGTTTATAATCTTAAGCAAATTTTTACTAAGGTGATCAAAAATTAAGATGACAATGTAAGATATAGAAAAAGAAAATACATTGAGTGGTAAAAATAAAAAATTGTCATTAGACGTAATGTATTATGTATAAGTAAACTTTCTTAAAAATTAACGAAGTTCAAGTCAAAAAGAAGTTTGATGAAAACTGTAATACTAAAGTGAACATGGGAAGGTAATCTGCTGCAAGACTAAGATATATATTCGTCTTCCTTCTAGGTTCATTGTCTTTTTTGGTTGAGGTTAAACATCGCCCTGTTTTCAAATATCGCGATGTACGTCACGTTCTCTCCCGTGATTTTGATTCCAGTCATACCTCTTATACAGGATACCGAGTTACATAACTTTCAGGGACAAGTAACAAAACAATAACACATTAAAAAATCACAAAAGACCATATATAATAAATTTTTATTGAATAAAAACAACCCCATCGGTCTACAGTCTAGGGGAGATGTCACATTGTGTCTACTTGTCTTTTAATATAAAAGTAAGAAAGTGAGTTTCTGTGTTGGGTGTAAGGAGATGTCTGTGAGAAGTCATCCTATGGGATATTCGTGTCGGTCGCTGATGTGTCGTCTGGTAATGTTTTGATGGTGTGTGGTATTTTATAGTGGTTCGTTAAATTATATTTTCTTGTAAATTCTTGCAAACATTCTCTACATGTATGTCTTCGTCGTCTGTGTGCCGTATCGTGATGTCGTTTCAAACCATGTTTGCAGGTGAATGCATGCTCACATATGTCACATGTATAACGTATCATGGGTAGGTCGTCTACAGGAAAAATAGTGGTGTGTGAATTAACGTTACTGTCGTTGTTAGTCTTTACGCGTTTGTTGTTTGCTATGTCGTCATACATCGTATGTCGCTTTAATGGAATAGTGTTGGTCATGGTACGAGTTGTTTGGATCGCTGCTAGGGGTTGCATGGTTTGTCTGTCGGTCACGTATAGTGGTTGTGGAGTTTGTCTATCGGTTGCTGATGGGGTGTCGGTCGGTGATGTTTGGTTGGTGTGTGTTGTTTTACAATGTCTTGATAAATTGTCAAGTCGTGTAAATAGATTCCCGCATGTTGTACAGAGATGTCCTTGTCGGCGGTGAACAGAGTCGTGATGTCGTTTCAAACCATGTTTGCAGTTGAATGCATGCTCACATATGTCACATGTATAACGTATCATGGGTAGGTCGTCTACAGGAAAAATAGTGGTGTGTGAATTAACGTCACTGTGGTTGTTAGTCTTTACGCGTTTGTTGTTTGTTATGTCGTCATACATCGTATGTCGCTTTAATGGAATAGTGTTGGTCATGGTACGAGTTGTTTGGGTCGCTGCTAGGGGTTGCATGGTTTGTCTGTCGGTCACGTATAGTGGTTGTGGAGTTTGTCTATCGGTTGCTGATGGGGTGTCGGTCGGTGATGTTTGGTTGGTGTGTGTTGTTTTACAATGTCTTGTTAAATTGTCAAGTCGTGTAAATAGATTCCCGCATGTTGTACAGAGATGTCCTTGTCGGCGGTGAACAGAGTCGTGATGTCTTGTCAAACCGTCTTTGCGGGTGAACACACGGTTGCATATGTCACACTTGTTACGGCTCATGGCTGGATGGGTGGTAGACTGGGCGGTTTGCATTATTGACGAAGTGTCTAGTAGTTGGATGACTGGGTAGGTCACTGGCTGTAGAATAAAAATAAATACATAAAATAAAATGCATGAAACAAAAATCATACTTAAAACAAAATTAAAAATGAACGTACCTATGGGTTTGAACGCGTAAGCTGAACGTGAAGTTAGCTGTGTGTGGAGATCCGAAATGGTGTAGTTGGATGTAGCTGGAACGTTTGGTTCAGTGGGTGCCTCGGGGATGGGTAGGTAGCTCAATAGGTTCGGTCGATGGTTAGTCTGTCTCGTAGGGTCGGTTGTACACTAAAAGGAATACATATGACTACTTATTTAGATACATATTTATTTAAAGGGTATTTTAATGGGGTTAGCTCCCTTAAAACAAAAAGTAATATTAACCTTACCTTTAATAGAATAAACACGCACAAAAGATGTGGTCCGTATAGGGTTAGGTGGATGTGATGGTTGGTAAAGCTGGCGTGGGTTTAGTCTCAGGAGTCAACAGAGGTCGCAGGCTGGATAAGTCGCGGTGACGCTTGATTTGAAGTCCGAAGTTGAAGTGATTAGAACACAATTTTCGCGGTCATTTATCCGGTTGAACGGCCTAATTACAGCACCAGCTGTCGCACAACAGCTGTTGCATAATGACCTAAGTGCTTCGCGGAAAGCTACTTAATGTATGTCGTTAATTACCATAACCCGTCAACCGAGCGGGGGTAACTCGGTGAAGCATAACAGAAATTTAATTAGGTGTGATGGGCCAGCGGCTGCGATCAATACATTCTCATTAAAACGGGCAGCGGTGAGAAAACTTCGCGGGCGGGTCGATACGTAACAGGTGTTACATGTCTGGTTAAAGGTTGGTATACAAAGACTGTTCTAATACACGCTCGTTGTAGGGGAGAATTTAAAAACATACATACATTCAAACAAACCAACAAATTAAACAACAAAGAAAAGAAATATATCAAAGTAATTAAATTAAACAAAGTAATTAAAATCAAAGAAATAAAATGAATTTCAAACAAATAATCAAATTACGTAACTAGTTAATAAAATAAAATTTAAAATTTAAAAATTTAAAAAATTAAAATCCAATTACGTAACTACTCAATAAAAATAATTAAAAGTAAACAAATAATCAAATTACGTAACTAGTCAATAAAAATTACACAATATAAACAAAGTAATTAAATTAAACAACAAGTAAACAAACAAAATTAAAATAATTAAAATCAAACAAATACAAAATAAATAAAAATCGAATTAATTAAACTTATTAAAAAATAAACAAACAAAACACAAACAAAGTAATTAAAATCAAATTAATCAAAAAACATTAAAATTACGTAACTAGGTCAAAAATTAATTAAAATTTAAAAAACTCATTAAAACTAATTAAAAAACTCATTAAAATTACGTAACTAGGTCAATGATTACGTCATAATGTTACTAATTACGTCACAAGGTCACCAAAAGGTGACTCACCCTTCACTGCTCCGCCAACCCCAGTTGGCGTAGTATTTTACTATATGTCGTTGTACCTGCAGCGCATCCTGCTCACCCACCCTTACCCTCCCGATGCGCCAGGCTGGGAGTATTTTACTATATGTCATTGTACCTTCACCCTTCCCTGCTCCCGAGTATTTTACTATATGTCATTGTACCTGCGCCTCCCCTGCTCCGCCAAAAATGATACCCAAAAGGGACCTAATATACTACTTATACATATATACATATATATATATATATATATATATATATATATAAATATAAATATATATATATATATATATATATATATATATATATATATATATATATATATATATATATATATATATATATATATATATATATATATATATATTTATTTATTTATTTATTTATTTATATTTATAAAATGCTGGAACAAATTTAAACTCCCCCCCCCCCCCTTACACCCGATGAGACGATCCTGGCTAAGCCACATTATTATATTACTACTTTTCTAATGAAATTCGTACTGAGTTTGATTAGCAATGAACTTTTTTGAAGATATCGATTTTTTTAAAAAAGATTATTAATTTACTTTTCCCAAATTTTCTTGCAATTTTTTAATTAAATAAAGTTCACAAACAAATATCTTATTGTCAAATTAAATATAACCAGACATTGTAGCGTTACACGCTTGGAGGAGGGGGTGGGTACATTTTAGCGAAGCAATGGGGTACAGCTAGTACTAGTATATATATATATATATATATATATATATATATATATATATATATATATATATATATATATATATATATATATATATGTATGTATATATATATATATATATATATATATATATATATATATAATTGAAAGTTCGCCCCGGGCGCCGGGAAGGGTCGCTACGCCTCTGCACATTTCAAATATTCAACTTAAATACAATGACATACAATAGTGGCATTTGACTTTCTACAAACTAGCCAACAGTATTCACACTATTGTATTGTGGACGAACTTCTGGTATAAACATTCGGATTTAGCGAGCTATCCAACATAAAAACACAGAAACAGAAAGACAGAATTGGCTTCATACACTTGCATTTAATATTTTATGTTGTTGTCCCATTTTTTAAATACTTTTATTTGCAATAAAACAAAATACCACGCATTTAACAGTAACAACAGTTAAATTGACAATTATTTGCATCATGTCCAATATCTGGTGGTTGATATATACAGAAAGAAAAAAAAGCCACATAAGTGGAGCTAGGGGAAATTATTGTAGGAGTTAAGTACAAAAATAAATTTAAAAAATAAAAATAAAAAATAACACAGATTGCAAAGGGTCTGGGGTAGCTTTAAATTTGAAAAAAAAAAGAAAGATGACTCTTCCCATATCACATAATAAAATATTATGACCACCACGCTTAGTGGCTTACATGCCTAGAATTCGTGAAGGGTGCTGAGTTTATTAACAAATGACAAAAAGGGAGGTTACTCTTCTGGTATCACATAACATAATATTTGGAACTCCAGGCTTCGTGATTTACATTTTAGGTGCCTGACATTTGAAAGGGTGATGTGTATATAAACAAATGATATCTTTATATATAATTATCTTTTGGGAGACGCTAGAAAACAAGCTGTAAGCGCGCTCCCTACCACCCCCACCCCTACATGGTCTTTTGAGATGTGGTTCACGCTAAATGTTTACATAACAATCGTAGAGCTGGGTTTAGTGACGACTATAAGGGACAGATAATTTAGTTTGAAACGATTTTAAACATAGGGGAGGTAACTAAGAGAAGTTTACTTTCACGGGGGTGGAGGTGGGGGTTGGGGAAAGGAAGGGGGTTATTGTCCTTAACGAGCTACTGTGTTTTAAAGCAAATATTTTCAGTGGCAGCGTTGGTACTGTCGAATTCACAAATTATGAATTACTGAAAAGTAGAATATAAAACAAATAAATAGCGGCGTATGATACAATAAAATAGGATTGTCCTTACTGCCGGCATCAATGTAACAATGCAGTTACAGAAAACAGTGATGTTCTGCCAAAGTATCATCAATAATATTAATGTTTGAAAATAGTCCATGTTTCAAGCACAGGAATACCGAGTTACAGTTTTTACTTTTGGGTTACCTAAAAGGGGGTTGACTCTTCCGGTATCACATAATAAAATATTAGGAACACTAGGCTTAGTGGTTTGCATCTTAGATTTGCACCCCACCCTCAAACTTTCGATTTGCACCCCCCTCAACCTTTCAATTTATTTTTCCAACCCATTTTGGCGCCCCCTAAGGTCGGCGCCCAGGGACATATGTGTGCGATGGGTTAACTACTCGTCCACATAAAACAAAATATAGTTACAGAAACCGAAGCCAAATCTGAAATAAATACAGTCCTGGGAAGAACCAAGGCTCCACTTAGGAGAAGTATCGTAGATTGGCGGCTACACACTAAACTCAAGTAACTGGTTACACACAGACCGCTGTGGTTTCTGATGCAAGAGAAAATATTGTAGAATTCCTTAAGGCAATTTTATAAAACAACTTGATCGTATATGTTAGATGAAATGTGTTTTTATATTAATCGAGATCTGAGTAATTGTGAGCTGAGAGTATCAGGTAGATCGGATAGTTGAATCGTGTTTTGAGTAATCGTGAGTTCAGTAATCGTCTTTTGTAAATATCGAGTAGTCAAGTTCATCGTTGAGAAAAAAATGTCGAGATTATTGTTTGCAGTTCGAGAAAAGAAGGAAGGGTACATATAGGTAACATAGTGTTGTCGCTAGAGTAGTGGACAAAAAATAACATATTACCTCACATAAGTTTATCTTTTAGATATGTACAATATAGGAGACATTTTACTATGGAAAATAATACATTTAAATGAAAACGAAATGAAATATAATGTGTATATAACTTTTTTGTTTTTGTTTATTAAGCAGTGTTGTTTTGAATAATAGTTAGTTCAGTGATATATAAAAGATATATAAAACATAAGAGCCGTAATAGCAAATATAATATTCTTTTATTAAGTCCAAATATACGCATACAACTTTGTTATTGTTTATTGTGATATCAACTTCATCTATTCCGTAGATTTGAATGTTACCTGTACCTGTGATAGATACAATTAAAATGGTTTTAACCTGGGTATGTAAGGAAATAGGAGATAAATGACAGCGATGTCTGACGGTTCTTTTACATTACAGACAACATATCACATAATACTTTTTGCAAGTGTTTGAATTTTACTGGAAATAAAGTTGTATTTTATTTATTTTATTTATTTTATTTTTGTTAACGTTAAATATATGTATTGTATTTTTACTGTAAAAGCTGAATATGTATGTTGCATATATGAACGACAGTGACCCATTAGGTTCAGTATAATAATGGTATCTTAATGACTCATTATACCTCGGCGCCCAAATAAAACTATATACCTACTTAGAATAAAGTAAACTAACTATAATTTTAATTTGATTTATGTCCCTAATGCAAGGGATCCAGAAATACTCTCTAAATGAACAATTGACCATATGTTAACGCGTACTTTAACAATACTAAAAGAATGATTATTATAATAAAGTTAATGTTTCTAGTCTATAAGTGAAAATAAGAATTAATATTTATTTTAAATACATCTAGTGTTAGTAGACATGTTGTATTACATAGCAGTCGTAGAAGTATTTGTAAAAAGTCTCACAAAAAATTAATGTGTATTTTGGTTTTCTGATTTTGGATTTGTAATTGTTTCATATATTTGATTTGGTTATTTCCCTTACAATTAAACTTTTTTTTTCTAACAACAGGAAAGTGATAATACATTCGGTGTTAACCCGCGCCTTTCTTAAATTAAACGCATCATAGTATGTCGAATTACAATAAGACTTTCTTTCCGGGGTGGGG
The DNA here is from genome assembly GCF_028476545.2 of Physella acuta. Classification (NCBI taxonomy): domain Eukaryota; kingdom Metazoa; phylum Mollusca; class Gastropoda; family Physidae; genus Physella; species Physella acuta. The sequence goes on along the minus strand of NW_026732151.1, from coordinate 101,877 downwards.
GCGAACACTGTTAAACGTATATACTTTTTATATACATTCTGTTTCGTTCGGGAGCGGTAGATGTTATTCGGCCCGAGGGAGGGGGGTGGGACGGGGGGTGAGATCTTCCCAGAAGATATGCCTGCAAGGAGCTACGTGTGTATCGCCTTTGACAATTTAACGAATATGAGGCTAACGTTGAGAGTTTGACATTAGAAGTTATAGAAATGTGAAAAGGCTTTGTTACGATTATCATGATAAAAAAATGGTTGAATAATATTTTTAATTGTACAAAGTAAGCTCCTACATGTTTTTATTGTATTGTGTTAAATAAAAAAAAAAATGCGACGCTTTATCAAAAGCCTTTTCCTGATCACGTCTCAGTAAAAAGTGCAGCCTTGTAAAATTTGGACATCAGCCTGTCAGGACCAGGGGATGTATTGTTTTTTAAAATTCATGTTTAAATTAAATATTGTTCCATGGTCTTGACAGAGCTGTGGACGTCACGTGATGTTTTGTGTCGCTATCTATTACAAGGACTACGTATCATTCGTATTTACTGTCTTGATATAAAACCACCATTGACAATACGCCCCCACTCCATCGCTTCCTATCATAAATATTCCAAAATGTAAACAATGAGCGCGTAGACTATGTGGTAACTAGTCGGTCTTTTTTTTAAAGTTGGAGCAGCAGATCGCTTCAATATACACAGCCCCCCAGTGAGGATTGAACTCACGACCCTGGTTTACAAGACCAGTGCTCTAGCTACTGCGCTATGGAGGCGGGCGATTACCGTTATGTATACGTACTTTAAATCCTTCGTTGTTGTGTTCGAAATCTGAGGATTAATGCCTGGCGAGGGGACAAAGTGGGATCAAAAAGGTGAGGCTCGAGGGTCTAAACTTCAACATTTGTGTGAATTGATCCCCAATATCACTGTACACGTCAGTCTTTGTAAACATAAACCTGTGACTGGTGACCTATGTGTGTCATGGTGTGTCATTTTGTTGTTCAATATTTATTCAACTACTATTCTCGTTTAAATAAGCATAAAACTATCCTTGACACCGACATTACAAGGAGCATCTCTTACATTCTCACTAGTCCGAACTGCCTAGCCTGATTACCATAACAACCCGTTCGTATCCCAAAACTTCACTCTCTTTCATCCGCGTCATCAAACATTCATTCGTTGTATCTCTCGCACCAACAATCATTCGATCAAAATACCCTGATTAAACACACATCATGATGATGTATTTCATCTTATTTCATCAAGACGCACACCCCTACCTACCTACCTACCTATCTAACGACCTACCTACCTACTTACCTAACGACCTACCTACCTACTTACCTACCTCACATAAATATATATTGTTTCTTCTCTGGTTGGTGTTTCTGCTGAGGTCAACTGGTTTAAGGGTGTGGTTGTTGCTGTTGTGCTGTCTTCTGTGTCGTTAGTTTTGACAGCTTATGGTTGTATTTTTCTGTGGTGGTTCTGTCCTCGTTCTTACTCTTGACTGTTGCTGACGGTGTGCCCATGGTGGTTTGAGTTGTCTCAATGTAGTTCTAATAATATAGATTACGTGAAGTGATTCATGTTAACAGTAACATTGGTTTCTTCACGATATTGTTTTCAGATTTTTCCGTATCTTCAACAAATCAAATAATTGTTTTTAGAAACAATCCACTTTTCGAGCAAATGATATCCACCATGATGTTGAATAAACCTAACCCAGGGGTCGGCAACCTTTTGAGACGGAAGAGTCAAAATTTACAATTTACAAAATTATCCAGTGTTTAAAGAGCCACTAACATTAGGATTAAGTAAATAAGTTGATTTTTTTTTAAAATTTAAAATAAATAGCTTTAAATATGAAATAATATGTATTCATATAAAAACATACATGTTTTGCACAAAATATTAAAAAATTAAATTATTTTAGCTAGCTCTACTATGATACACTTAGTTATCAAATAATAAAACAATAGGACTATCCCGACCCACTTTAGGGGCTCTTAACTTTTTTTTTTCTTTACTCACATCACCAATTAGCCAGGTAGGTGTCAACAGGACAAACTCCGACTAACTGGCTAGGATATCGGTTTGATTACTGTATCAATCACTTTTGTCCTTTGGTTCTCACCTAGCTTATCTTCCACCCCACTGAACGCAGGGTAAACTCGTACCCCACCGTCCCGTACCCAGCTCAAAAGAGGAAGCTAATAACTAAAAAACTACGTCACTCAGGTCAAATTGATGATTAATAACAGATAGGGAAATACATTCTGAATAAAATAACATTCTCCATTTAACGATATTCGAAAAAGTCGGCACGCACTTGGGAAGTGGCAAACATTGCAGGGCTGTGAAGCTGGGCTTGGTGCCCAAGCGGCTGTCAGCTGTCCGAATACTCTCTATCTATTCCCACCTATTCTCATTGTTCGCTGATTAGTGTTTTTATTATCTTTAAAGTTGTGTTTCTTTACAGTATTTAATTTGTTATGGTTTTTGAAAAAAAAATACAATAATTTCTAATATGTGTGCATGGAACTCGAGAGCTACCACTTAACATAAGCCCCATGCGGCTCGCAAGCCGCAGGTTGCCGATCCCTGCCCTAACCCCTGACATACACTCATCATATTACTATTGTCCCTTTTTTATGGTTCAAGAAATAGCCCAAAATCGGTACTAGAGTATTGGTTGAAGCAGATTTTTACTTAAATTAAATAAAAATTCTTAAAATAAAGCTATTGTTTCTTTATTGTATGTGAAAATATGGTTTAATTTGTATTTTCTTTGTATCTATAACTAGTACACAATTTTTTGCTATTGAACAACTGCATTACTTTTATAAGTAAAACAGTAATAGAGATTGTGTATTTTGTTATGAGTTGTTCGATTTGTATTTGTTTGAGCTGTTATGTTAAGTTATTTCCCTTGCATTTAAAGATTGTGTCCTTTCTGTAAGTGTAAAGGATACATAATTAATATTAAACAAAGGAATTGTCGTGAAGTTATGCATCGTTTTTTCTAACTTAAATAACTTTTTTTTAGATAAAGTAAATGGTTATTTTGAGTGAAAACAATATAAAATATAAAGGTTGAAAAAAATCGATATTGATGTACGATATTACTGTACGATACAGAAGTTGCATTGTTTGAGATAATTTTTGTCCCATTTTAAGGGATCCAGAAATAGTTTACAACATGAAAGACAATTGTTTGATGTAGCAAATCTTTATACTTCTTAATTAAATTACAATTCTTAAAATAAAGCTAATGTGTCTTTATTTCTAAGTGAAAGTATGGTATAAGTTGTTTTTTCTTTTTATCTACAACCAGTACACAATTATTTGCTTATTGAATAATTACATACATGGAATTAGTAAATGAGTAATAGAAATGGTGTATTTTGTTAAGAGTTGTTCGATTTATTTTAATTTTGAGTTATTGTGTAAAGTTATTTCCCTTGCATTTAAAAATTGTGTCCCTTCTGTAAGGATACAGAATTAAATTTAAAAAAAAAAAGAAATTGTCGTTTTGTCATGTATCGTTTTTTCTTAATTAAATAACTTTGTTTTCAATAAAGTAAATGTTTATTCTGAGCGAAAACAGTATAAAAGAAAAAGGTTGAAAAAAATCGATATTACTGTATGATATTGTGATTTATATATAATTATGCAAATTAAAGTTGTTAAACATAAATAAACTTCTTTAAATGATGTCTAAACTGTGTTATAATTAGTATCCCCCTTTGATTATAAACGGTTTTAAAAAAAAAAATTAAAAAACCCACACAATTTACTTTTACCAATTTTTTCTTGCAATTATGAAACCTTTTAAAATTCACAAACGAATATCTTATTGTCTTAAAGATCATACATGGTAGCGTTACACATTTGAAGTTGGGGGTGGGGTGGATCGCACTAAAGCACACACAAAAAATACAAAAAACATATACACACATATCCATTTTAGTTAAAGTTAAAAAAAAATTAACAACTAAAAATTAAAACTCCCGAAATAGAGGAGGGGGGATGACTTGATCTATTAACATGCGTAAACATTGCTGATGAGATAAATGTCCATTGTGGGAGAAACACAACGGGCGCTAGGTCAATAGTTTGTCTTTTTCTCTAAACCGAAACTAAAACCAAAATCACCACTTTAATTTTAAATGTAACCGTGTGTCCGCTATTTAGTGGTTTTATTTTCTACTTTTCAGTAATTTATAATTTATAAATTCGACACTACCTATGCTACGACTGAAAATATTTTGCTTTAAAACTCTATCAGTAGCTCTTGAAGGGCAATTATACCCACCCTCCTTTTCCTTGTGGCGAGAATTCAACCCACAATCACTGATGTTCAAGACAGCGCTATTAAGTTGTTAATTATTTTTATTAAAACTGCTAATCCGACGATTAACGTAGTAATCAATTGCCATTAATTGGCCGGCAAGTTTTGTGAGGGTAGATTGTGTAGGAGTACGTGAGATTTAGCTTTTGAAAAAATAATGGAAAATTAATGACCCTTTACTCCCAAATGAATCTATAGTAATCTATACTGTAACTAAATTACTCTAACCAAAATTTAAATTCAATGTGTCCCTTTTTGTGAGGGATCCAGAAATAGTTAAAGACAGTTAACTGTAAAAAAACGTATTTTAACAAAACTTAAAAAAAAAAAATTAATAAAATAAATTTAAGTTTTTTTTTTTTTTCTACATGTTAATAAAATTCAACTTGAATTTTCTTTAAATTTAAAACTAGATCACATTTTTATGATTAGTGTACAATTGTATACGTTTAATATTAACAAAATTAATAACTATGGTGTATTTTTTATATTTTTTTTTATTCGTATTGGTTCCATTTATTTAGTATAGTGATTGCCCTTGCATTTAAACATTGGTGATAATAAATTCGGCCAATGCATTTAAAAAAAAGTTAAACTATCCATAGAATGCCCTACTGTCGACCCGTTTAGCTCCTTTGACAATTCAATGACAATGTGATGTTAACTAACAAACTGTTCTTTTATCCTCAAATTGACTTCTTTTATCTTGGATCAAAGGGAAACAATTGGATATACCACGAAAGTCAAGAAGTATTGTTTCTCTCCCCTTACTCATGAAAGCAATCTCCCAAAGCATTAGCGAAAGTATATTGTACTTTGAACAAGATACCCATGTTTTCGATAAAATGTTAATTTTGCTACCCAAAATTTTTATTTCTTAATTCGATACTAATACCTTTTATCTATCTAACCCGAACATTTCGGACTTCTACAGCTTACGGTTATTCTTTTATTGCGATGTGAAACATGGTACCCCCCGGCAAGTTTTCACACTACTATGCGGACAGCGGCTATCTTCGAGCGGGTATTACATCATTTATTGCCCGCGAGGCACCATAAACTTTACAGCAATCTAAGGGCCAAGAACTCGTGTACCCGCTGGTGTAGTGACCTTTTCTTTTGTTCTAAAAATAATTGGGATAGAAGTTGTTTTCTACAAAGTAAAATTTTATACTAAACTCCATATAAGGGCATGCGCGTAAAATTTGTGAATGGGAAGAGGTTCATTGATACGCTTGACCAATCATATTATAGTACAGTAAATCAAAATAATTCACGATAGGCTGCAACTAGCCACGTGTGCTAGGCAGCCATCTTGTTTCTAGATAAACAAAACAATCGCCTGTCTCGTTTGTTTACCTCATTTGCGTATACTCTTCTATTTGTTGTTTTAAAGTTATACAACAACATTAAGTTTAATAATTGAAACTTTGCCTAGAAATGTACTGTTGATTATCACTGGAACAATATTAAACTCTGTTGCGTACGCTTTAAAATTATACTAAGATGAAACAATGCGTCATGGACATGACTATCAGTTTGAAGAATGTACTGTCCATCCCCTTTACCTCCTTCATCCCCTTCTCGCCATTCAACCAACGGCCGGTTTATAATCTTGTTACGGCATGCTGTGATAGGCTTGAACGCGTTCATCAGGCTTTACACCGGACTGTATACGACACATGTGTTAATGTGTATGCCCATCTCTCCGTAGGGTGTGCTAGCAACGAATGTAAATACTAGATAGTAGTAGATAGGATAGCTGGGAAGCATTCACTTAGGCCCTGTACTTGACCCTATCTACACAGATGTGTTATTCGCGGTTGAATGAACATTGGTAATCTATGGCTCATCGGTTCCTCATGCACTATCCAGCGGTGGGATGGGGTGGAGGGGCGTGTCTAGCCTCAAGCGTTGTACCCAGTGTTGTGTTGTAGGCTATTATCATAAGGCAATAAACTTGTGTAAGCTACAATTTGAGTAGAGAAAGACATTGTTTTGAAGTGAGAAGACCGGCTAACAAACAAAACTTTATCTGGTTTGATGATAGCTGTTCTGAGAATACCGCTCGATTGATAGGATGTGTAATACTTAATAGTCATACATTCATTACCTGTTGTATACATAATTTCTGCTTACATAGAAAAAATCTATCTAAAGCTTACAACATAAATCAAAGCGTATTTTATGAGACAAATGGTTCTTCCACATATAACAAGACGTTTTTTTTCTGTTTTCTATAAGAGAAAACGCACCACGCCTTTTCCCGCTCTTCTTTTCACGTTTTCTCAACTTTGCATTTTTACTCAAAATTCGACATTCAAATCGCTAAGGCTTTGGAACCCTTTGTCATACAAGAATAAAACATTCCACGTGCGTTCAGCATTATACCATCTACAAAACTACGTTTGTACATTAAGTTTACTACAATACTTAAGGAAATATTGATATTTTTGTAACACCACCCCCTAATTTTTGTACATAAATTTACGTAAAAATTTGTATAAAAAATTGAGTACAAGCTATCGCAATGAGTAAACGTAGAAATGTATAGTTTGGTTTGAGAAATCTAAATCTTCCACCCGCTTTTTAAAATCTCTTATGGGAACAAAGCCTTAGCGATTTGAAAAGGTGTTAGTTTTCACACCTTTTCGCTGTTTCCATGGCAACCAGTACTGCTATTGACGGCTATATATTATTTTTGTCTATAGTTTAACAACTATAATTATATGAACTTATTAAAAAACCAGAAATGTGTTAAATAAAAAAATTTTTTATCCGTGGTGCCTATCCTTAAGGGTCACCCTATCTAATCACACATTTATTGTATTAATTGTTTTAATTAATCGCCCATGCAGATACTTTAATTTTTTGTTTTACTCCTCAACAACTAAATATAATGAAAAGTTTAAAAATGTTAAACGAAAGATGTGGAAGTACATTGATCAGAATGAAAAAAACAAAAAAAGATAAGTTTTCTTTGTGTTTTGAAACATCTTCATCACTGTGAGTGTTTCTTCCTGGAATTCTCTTATATACATAATTGTGTTGGACACGTGGTCGAGTCGGCAAAGCTCATGGTTGTTAATTTCGAAAAAGTCTCGAGTTCATTGAACCCTCTGGCAGATAAAGCTCGATGCCTTCCAACACTAAAAATTAAGAACGAAGAAGAAGATTTGTGGTTGAAAAAGAACCGTCTGAGAGAAAAATATTTAAAAGTGTACTAACAGCTATAAATAATGATCTTTTTTTTTTTTTTTTTTTTACACAGTTAACAATATAAAAAATAAAGACATGACAAATTAATAAAAATAGATAAAATATTCACATTGGTATCATAACCCCTTTCCTATTTCCTTCATTACTCGATTACTATATAGGTATTAATTTTCTAAACATAGATGCCATCATTACCCGGAGTGTTGCCTGAATAAAACACTGTTCTATACTGACACTGTAATAGATTGGGATTTGTGAGGTCAGGGGAACTCACTCTTCTTGTATTAGTTATATTTATAATGTTGTTATTGAGTGATGTCCCTTGTATTTATCTATTGTTACTTCCTGTTCCGGTCCTTCCATCATGTTAGTCGAAGGCCAATAAAATGTATATACAAACAGCATGGCTTCTCGTCAGTGTGTTATAATAGAACCACTCCAATCTACCTCAGACACCATGGCCATTACATTCTGTTGACGTGCTACCATCAGTTGTTTGAGTTTTGGAGTTTTCTCTCTCAAATGAGTGGCTGTCTCAAGCTATCGAGCCTCATCTCGTAACTTTTAGGTTTAGCATCAATGAGCTTTATCGACCCGACAGCACCGAATATATTACCTTCAGCCGTCAATAAACCTTCCCAGGTAATTTTTTCTAATTTATCAATTTTTCTAATGGATCCACAATTTAAAATTTAAAAATCAATTGAAAACGTGATTTAGCGTGATTGCTTCAATCTGTAGAGAACAATTTGAGTAAAAGCTTCATCTGTCTACTTTCTAGTTTAAAAATGAAATGATTAAAATAATTAATAGTCAACACAATTAAATTATTAAAAACGTTTAAAAAAACGATAATGGAAATGTTGTTTGTTGTTTATTCCTCTCATTTAATTTTTTTTTTTATCGTGTAGTTTGTGTTATGAAGGGGAGGTAATAAATATGCACCCATCCCGTCTACAGTCCAATTAAACAACTCGAGATCACACAAAATTGTACTTTTCTTCCATTACTGATTGTCCAATTACATATTCATTGTCTATACCGAAGTACCTAAAATGCTAGAAATGTAAAACAAATAAATAAAAAATAACAATGTATGTTTTTGCAAATTTAAGCTTTGTATTCACAGCTGTTAATTCGCTTCGCTGTAATTTTTTTTTTTTATGTATCGTTCTAATAAGAATGTGATCTACTAGACATGTCACTGTGTCCACTTAATTAAAACGCATGGAAGTCATCATGTTTAAACACACACACACACACAAGCACACACCCACACACACACACACGCACACACACACACGCACACTCACATACATACACATTGGACAAGAATGCAAAACTGGGCTCTTTTGACTCATTAAAGTCTATCGTCAAACTTAGTTTCTTGTTCATTACCGCAAAAAAAGGTTGTTGTAAAATGAATAAAGAAGAAAGACAAGAGCAAATACCGTTTCTAAAAGATAATGTCAGAAAAATGCTGAAGTCGACATAAATACCCAATATACACAAGTGTACTCTATTATTTAAATATGTTTGATCAAGCTTAATAAAACAAATATAATGTTTAGTGGTATGTCTTTAACACCAAACCCAACGATGTCATTTATTTTATTTTAATTTGCCCCTTACGTAAGGGATCCAGAAATATACATAATGTGAGGTTACGGAACTGTGGTAAAACAATTTTTAACACTACTTAAATAAAAATTCTTAAAATTAAGCTAATGTTTATTGAAAGAAGATTTCTGGACATCTTGCATCTCTTGAAATCGAACTGAGCTGAAAGAAGAAGAATCTGCATTTAAAAGTATCCCAGTCTCTGCTTACCTTGATGTTACCAGCATTCCCGATGAATTAAAAGATGAGTTATTTAATTTGCGGAATGATTCCGCGTCAGATGAAAAACTACACACACAATTTTGGTGTAGTATGCACCATTAAAAACCAAAAGTGAAATTAATTGTCTTTTGAGTTTTAGTTCCTTTTGCGGCTGTCTTTGTGAGAAAAGATTTTCAACACTACTCTAATTAAAAACAAAATAAAGAAATAAATTAAATGTTTAGTTAATAGCATACACTTTTACTCATCTTTTTTAAACAGTTATCAAGAATAATTGATATTGAAAGTCTACTAGAAAGTTTTATTTCAGTGCTTATTAAGTTTCTTACTATTTTTTTTTTTAATTATATGGGGGGTCGCGGGTCACTTAATTTTTTTATAAAAGAAGGTCGCCACTCGAAAAAGTTTGGGAACTACTGCTCTAAAAGTTGACAGCTAACGCTTCACCATCACCAAGACAACTCTATTTCTTTTTAGACGTTTTGTATAAGCCTTCCACCAGAACATTTTTGTTAACCATTGTAACCCATAGGTAATAAAATAAAAAAAAATAAATCAGTATCGCTAGGTTTGTTGTGAGGCGATTTGTAGTTATTTTATTGTAGGGAGCCACTTTATCATCTAGTGTGTACTAAGCCATTTTATGTGGAAAACACATGAATGTCATTAGTTAAGAGCTACCAGCTATATAATAGTTATTTTATTAAGCATGATCAAATATTTTGAAAATCTACAAATGTTGTATACATGTATAGTATGGTAGGTAGTGCGGTTTAAGATAACAAGAATTGGGTTCATAGAGTACATTTGTGTATATTGGGTATTAATGTCGACTTCAGCATTTTTCTGTCATTATCTTATAGAAACGATATTTGTTCGTGTTTTTCTTCTATATGAATTTTACAACAACCTTTTTGCGGTAATGAAAAAGAAACTAAGTTTGACGATAGCTTTAATGAGTCAAAAGGGCCCAGTTCTGCCCCATATGTGCGTGTGTCTGTATGTATGTGTGTTTAAACATGAAGACTTACGTACGTTTCAATTAAGTGGACACAGTGATATGTCTAGTAGATCACATTGACATTAGATTAATACATAAAAATTAAAAAAAAAATTTTTAAAAAAATTACAAGGAAACGAATTAACAGCCGAGAATAGAAACCTTACAGATGCAAAAACATAATATAAATTGTTATTTTTGTATTTATTTGTTTTACATTTCTAGCATTTAAGGTACTTTGGTATAGACAACGAATATGTTGTTGGACAATCGGTAATGGAAGAAAATCACAATTTTGCGTTATCAAACTCGAGTTGTTAGATTAGGATGTAAGCGAAATGGGTGCTTCACATTCGTCAAACATAAGTGCCTCAACTCGCGACATTCAGTGTTTCTTCCAGACTTTTTTCTTGAAATTTTCGGGGGGGGGGGGGGGGGGGGTCACTTGAAATTACTTGGGAGGGGGGGGGGGGGTTCGGGGGTCGGTAGACTTTCTTCGGGATGGCGGACACTGTTCAAAATTTATATTTTCTATATAGATTTCATTTTGTTCGCGGGGGGGGGGGGGCGGTACACTTTCTTTGGGGGTGGGGGAAGAGATGCCTGGAAGAAACTTTGGCGACATTTCTTTTAGAACTGTGTACTTGTGAAGTGTAACTTGCATTCTTTTCTTAACCTCCAACTTTTGCAACTCTTGCTCTTGAGTTCTGTGAATTTACAACCCCACAAATATTTGGTTTTCAAATACAGCGATTGCATTTGAAGCGAACCAACATCAATTCCAAATGGTTCAATGCTTATCTCATTTGTTTTTGTGTTGAGAGGATTTACTATGCACGCCATCTGTTTTCAAGTGGTCAAATCTCTGAGCGAAAAATTCCTTCTTTTTGTTGATATTAATGCTGAAGTGATTCATGTTAACAGTAGCTTTGTTTTCTTCACGATATTAGTTTTTCCGTGTCTTCAACAAAAACAAGTTTTTTTTTTTTCGAAACAATCCACGTTTTCCAACAAATGATAGCCACCATGATGTTGAATGTTTTCAATTTTGGATGGACACATTAATAGGAAGTACATTGAAATAAGGAGTAACTAAATGTTCTAAAAGAATAGCGTGTTTTTATTGTTTATGTTTATTATTATATCTTTCGTTATTATATGGTTGCAGAATAATATTTTCTATGAGTTTAGTAAATAAAATAAAATTATTATTAATATTTTCGTATGGGAACTCGAGAGCCGCAGCTTGGCATCAAAAGAGCCGCATTTTGCCGACCCCCAAACATACACTAATCAAAAGTACTTTTGTCCCACTTTAAGGGATCCAGAAATAGCTAACTGAAAATAAAAAGTGATTCTATTAGCAAATTTTATCAATTCTTAAATTACATATCTTTAAATAAAGCTAATGTGTCTTAGTTTCTAAGTGAAAGTATGTTATAAGTTGTATTTTCTTTTTATCTACAACTAGTACACAATTATTTGCTGATTCAATAATTGAATACATTATTTTAGTAAACGAGTAATAGAAATGGTATATTTTGTTAAGAGTTGTTCGGTTTATTTTTATTGAGTTATTTTGTAAAGTTGTTTCCCTTCTTTTCAAAATTGTGTCCCTTCTGTGAAGGATACGTGATTAAATTTAAAAAAAAAATGTCGTTTAGTCATGCATCGTTATTTCTTAATTAAGGAACTTTTTTCAATAAAGTAAATGTTTATTCTGAGTGAAAACAGTATAACAGAAAAAGGTTGAAAAAATCGATATTACTGTATGCAAATTAAAATTGTTAAACATAAAAAAACCCACATTGTATTAAAATACTACTTTTCCGATGATGTCTATACCGTGTTATAATTAGTATCCCCCTTTTTGAATATAAACAGTTTTTAAAAAATGAAAAAAAAAATTAAAAATCACGCACAATTTACTTTTACCAAATTTTTCTTGTAATTATGAAACCTTTTAAAATTCACAAACGAATATCTTATTGTCTTAAAGAGTGCGGGTTTTAAATTAAATTTGACCATACATGGTAGCGTTACACGTTTTTCAGGGGGGGGGGTGAGGGGGGTTTGGGTGGATCGCATTAAAGCACACTCAAAAATACAAAAAAACATATACACACATATCCATTTTTAGTTGAAGTTAAAAAAAATGATTTACACTAAAAATTAAAACACAACGGGCGCTAGGTTAATAGTTTTGTTTTCTCTAAACCGAAACTAAAACCAAAATCACCACTTTAATTTCACATCTAACCGTATGTCCTCTATTTAGTCGTTTTATTTTCTACTTTTCGTTAATTCATAATTTGTAAATTCGACACTACCCATGCTATGACTGAAAATATTTTGCTTTAAAACACTATCAGTATTTAGTGAAATACGATTATCCCCACCCTCCCTTTCTTTGTGGTGAGAATGCAAACGACGATCCCTGATGTTCAAGACAGCGCTATTAAGTTGTTAATTATTTTTATTTACACTCCTAATCTGACGATTCACTCCTAATCTGACGAGTAACTCCTAATCCGACGATTAACGCAGTAATCGATTGTAATTAATTGGCAGCCCAGCTTTGTGAGGGTAAATTGTGGAGGAGTTTGTGAGGTTAACGGATTAAGTTATAAAAATATCGACAGGGAAAAAACAACATATATATATATATATATATATATATATATATATATATTTATGATTTTTTTTTTGCTTTCAAACACTATCAGTAGCTGATAATAAAAAATAATAATTATATATATATATATATATATATATATATATATATATATATATATATATATATATATATATATATATATATATATATATATATATATATATATATATGTATATATATATATATATATATATATATATATGTGACGAGCGAACAGTTACCCTGCTCGCAGCGCCAATTGTGACGAGCGAACATTTATCCTGCCGACAACGCCAATTGTAACGAGCCAACAGTTACCATGCTCGCAACGCCACATGTAATGAGACCTAATTGCCTGTAGTGCCACGTGTTAACGAGTTTAACCACTCATTCTAGACAACATTGACCACAGTATAGATACTCAAGATGCAGGTTCGCTATTGATCCTTTATTACATGAATCAAGAAATGCTTCATAATAACACAATAAATCAACAGGAATGCTTCTCAATAATAGTCTGAATCAACTGACCCCTAACAGTCCTTCACTAGGCTTCATATAACTGAATCCACATGTCTATAATCCTCCTTAACACAATACGGCTAACCCGTTCCTATAACCGACTTGACATAGTCACACAGACTGACTGATCTAAGCGAGCGATGAAAGAGGCAAGAGGGGAAAAGGGTCGAGCTCCGCCGTCCCCCCCCCCTATTTATCCCTTGAAATCGTAGTCGTACTTGTATCCATTTCCGTAATCGTAATTGTAATCGATTCTAATCGTTACATCAGACTGTTAATTACGCCGCTTCTGTCGTACAGTCCGATTTTAATAAGCCACCTGCATCCTGTCACATCAAAGTTGACAGACCGTCTTTCGTATCGCTTCCCGAGATATTACGCCTTGGCATCAGCCAACACCTGCACTGTGACGTCAGACTGTAACACGTTATGTCTCTTGGTAACTTCCCCTAGTTACATCCACCCCTGCCTTTTTTTTGTGTGTTATCAACCACAAACAACGCTTGGCAGGTGCAGTCCCTCAAAGTCCATCGCACCACCGTAAAAAAAAATCCATTGTTCCACTCACTGTCAATGTCGTCACATTCGTATAAGATTGACAGTTATCCCTATTTCACATATCCAATGTGTCTACATCATCTTCCTCAGACACAAAACAGTTCTAGAATTCACATCCACCCTTTCCATTTGGTGCCTTCACCAGTTCACTTCTATAGCTCTTTGAACAGTCTGTTCTCATACCAGCGCGACCATGAAAGAATTGATGGTTGCTGACAAAAAATTTCGTATTCCTTCTGTTTCTCAAACTTCTCCGCGGACCACTTATCTGATGGTCTACTGTCTCTCTGCTTCTGGAGGGACCGGGATCCTCATTGTTGCCGGTATCCTCCCCTTGCGTATCGCGGTTGTTCTGTTGATGGTGACATTGTTTCGGGATGGGTATGTGAATTTCCGTTGTAACTTCCGGTTCCCTAATTGTCTTGGGTTTCTCTATGTGTAACTGCTCTTCTTGCCTATTCCAATATTTCTTTAATTGAGCAATATTCGCCCACCGATCCGGTTTGGCGTGATCGATGGGTCTTATCTTAAGGGGGCCACCTGCTACTTTAGGCATCTCCACGACTTGCCATATCTCCTGTCCCCAGAGATCGTGGATTTTGTTTCTGCCTAACGGGTGGCTACGCAGTAATACCCTGTCATTCAGTTTGAGTGGCGGGTCCTTCGTCTGTATCGGCGGTTCCCTTCGCCGTGCTTCATGTTCTAGTCTTTCCTGTACTACCCTGTACATTTCTCTAATTCTTCTCATATGTTCATTCACATATTCCAGTGCGGTGTATGAGCCAGTCATACTCTCCCTTTTTCCTAGGAACAAATCAAGAGGGAGTCGAGCCTCTCGTCCGAACAGCAACATGTGTGGCGTAAAGCCGGTTGTGGCATGGGGTGTGCAGTTGTATAGATATACCAACTCTGGGAGAAAATCAGGCCAACGTTTTTTCTGTTCAGGTTCTAGCGTACGCAGCAAATCATGCATGCTGCGGTTGAACCGTTCACACTGTCCGTTTCCCTTCGGATTAAATGTGGTTGTTCTAGATTTGTTGATCCCGTAGTGGCTGCACAGGTGGTTAATTACTTCTGACTCGAAAGCCCTTCCTTGGTCAGAGTGTAATTGTCTTGGTATGCCATATTTGATGAACCAATGTTCTATTAATACCTTTGCCACTGTTTTGGCAGTCTGATCTCGTACGGGCACCGCCACAGTCCATTTGGTGAATACATCAGTCATTACCAACACATGTTCCGTCCCATCCGATGATTGCTCCAACGACGTAAAGTCCATCGCCACAATCTCTAGTGGTTTTGTCGCTAGTAGGTGTCCTGATGGCTGTCTCATTTTGACAACTGGCATTTTCGCATGCTGACACCTCACACAAGCCTCACAATGGCGTTTGACCTCCATTTCCATATTGGGCCAGTAACACCTCCGTCGTAATATTTTGTGCGTCCTGTCCTGACCCTGGTGTCCTGCCCCGTCATGTGCCAACCTTAGCACTTCTTCTCGTAATTGTCCCGGCACCACCACCTGGTGTATTGTCCCATCAATTTGGTCATGAATTCTCCGTATGAGAACACCATCCTCTATACTGAGACGGTCCCACTGACTCAGTATTTTCTTTGTTTCTCGACCAAATTGTTCTCTTTCCCTTCTTCCTGGGAATTTTTGTTCCTGGACGTATTTCAATAGCGGTTGTAAGCCACTATCCGTTCTCTGGGCATCTCTTATCTTTTGGTGATTAAGGCAAATAAAATCACTACTGTCCATATGTTCGGGTTCCGTGGATATGTGCTCCACCCCGGTCTGCCCGTTCTGCATCACTTGTACCCCATGAGGGATATCTGTTGACGCTCTGACCTCACATATTCCTGTCAGCGTTTCTTCCTCATCGCCCGGTCTCTCGTAAGGATTCCTTGATAAGGCGTCCGCATTGCCATTGGACCGCCCCGGGCGATGTTTTCTCTCTAGGTCAACGAGTGCCAATTCTGCTGCCCATCGCTGTTCGATGGATCCCAGCCTTGCTGTAATTTGAAGTTCTTTTTCAATATCGGATAATTTCTCTTCAAGTCTTGTTTGAGACTCTTTCATTTCTTCTAATTTGCCAACACTGTTCTGTTGTCTACTATTTTTATTTACTTCTTCCGATAACAGACACTCTAAAGATGAACATTTCTCCTGTGCTTTTAATTTGCATGAACTTTTCCTATCCAGTTTCCTGGTTAGACTTTGAATTCCTTTATTAAGTCTACCAATTTCTTCCTTATCATCATTTTTCTTAGCCAACAAATTGTTCACTTGAAACTTTTCAACATTCAAGTTCATTTCACAGTTCATTTTTTCCATTAGTTGTGTTTCACCTTTCTTTTTCTCCTTACTGTGTTTCTTTGTCATTTTGTTTACCAAGTCATTACCTCGCCGCTCTGTAGCCTTGACCTGCCCCACAGAGAGCGATCGTTTCACCGGACAGTGTTGTGCCATATGTCCGGGTTGTGAGCGGGACACGCAAATTGGTCGACCGTCAGCCGTCCATTGGAGTGATGGAGCGGCAGGTCGCGGCTGTCCAACCTGTCTCTGTTTTGTCCCGTTTTTGCCCTGATTCTCAGCTGTTGACCTGCTCTCTAACCACTTCAAGCGTTGGTCAACCTTCTCTAGGTGGGCCAACAGTTGAGCCATCATGGTCTCCATCGTGTCGGCCCCTGTGGGTGGGGATTGTCTCTGTTCAGGCACAGAGACTTTGTCCACCGAACAGTTCGATTGGTCCTCATCCTCGGACCTGCGGATCGCTGAGTTCCTGACCTGAAGGAAGGTCAACTGCGGGTCTTTGTGGACCTCCTCTTTCAACTCTCTTCTTAGGATCGGGGTTGCTAGCCCCTCGATGAACTGGTCCCTCAGTAGGCGTACATCAATGTCCGGTATTTTTTCCTTTACCGAATCAAAGGCCCTGTTCATCCTGTGTGAGTACTCCATCACACTCTCCGCCATTCTCTGCTTTACGCCCACGAATCCCGATAGCAGTTGCACTCCCGACCGTCTCTCCCCAAAGGTCTCCATAATCAGATCCAGCACCTTATCTGGATCTGATTGGACGGTCCTATCGTGGCACTTAACCTCTGCCCTAACCGTTTCACCTATACTGCCCATCAGCAGTCTTAATCTTTCCTCTGGTGACATATGTCTCGAGGCCCAGGCCGCTTTGACCTCTTCACTGAACCTGTTGGTTAAAGTTGGATCTCCGTCCCCGTAAAATTTGTTAATATGGGACTCTCTGGGTAGGACCACTATATGGGTCTGCTTCTCGTCCAGAGTAGACATTTTCTTCCTTAAGTACTAAAAAAAAGAGTTCTTTCTTACCGTGTGTGTATGAAAAATTTTTCCTCGTTCCTCAATTTTCACAGTTCCTGAATGTCCGAATTCACACACACACTAAACACAGTTATGCACAAGGTTGACTATAGGTGCCTTAAACGGCAAGTCTAGTTGAATTCACCCTGATCGCAGCGCCAATTGTGACGAGCGAACAGTTACCCTGCTCGCAGCGCCAATTGTGACGAGCGAACATTTATCCTGCCGACAACGCCAATTGTAACGAGCCAACAGTTACCATGCTCGCAACGCCACATGTAATGAGACCTAATTGCCTGTAGTGCCACGTGTTAACGAGTTTAACCACTCATTCTAGACAACATTGACCACAGTATAGATACTCAAGATGCAGGTTCGCTATTGATCCTTTATTACATGAATCAAGAAATGCTTCATAATAACACAATAAATCAACAGGAATGCTTCTCAATAATAGTCTGAATCAACTGACCCCTAACAGTCCTTCACTAGGCTTCATATAACTGAATCCACATGTCTATAATCCTCCTTAACACAATACGGCTAACCCGTTCCTATAACCGACTTGACATAGTCACACAGACTGACTGATCTAAGCGAGCGATGAAAGAGGCAAGAGGGGAAAAGGGTCGAGCTCCGCCGTCCCCCCCCCCTATTTATCCCTTGAAATCGTAGTCGTACTTGTATCCATTTCCGTAATCGTAATTGTAATCGATTCTAATCGTTACATCAGACTGTTAATTACGCCGCTTCTGTCGTACAGTCCGATTTTAATAAGCCACCTGCATCCTGTCACATCAAAGTTGACAGACCGTCTTTCGTATCGCTTCCCGAGATATTACGCCTTGGCATCAGCCAACACCTGCACTGTGACGTCAGACTGTAACACGTTATGTCTCTTGGTAACTTCCCCTAGTTACATATATATATATATATATATATATATATATATATATATATATATATATATATATATATATATATATATATATATATATATATATATATATATATATATATATATATATATATATATATACATCCACCATATATTATCAGATAGTATAACTACACCAGGCAACGCTTAACGTCTCTATGGTTGTGGGTCTACGACAAACTCCGGAAAGATACTTACCCGAATGCCCTTTGCCCGAAGGCCGATTTCCCAAATGGACACTGGCCCGAACATTGGCCGAGTGGACACTTGCCCGATGCGACAAGTGCCCATCCTCCTTTTTTTATGTCTCAGACTTGTAATCTTTATCAGCGAGCCTCGACGTTGTCCCAGAGGGGTCCGCTGTTACATTACTTTTTTCATCATTCGACATAGGAGAACTGGTATAGGTTTAGAATTTAGAGCAGTGGTCATATTGTCTTCAGTACATAAATATACACATAAAAACATAGCATTATGGGTGTTGATGAGTTTTTAATTACGTTTACTGAAGCAAGTTGTTCTACCTGAAAGAAAACGAAAACACTGTGAAATCGGGTTTAGATGGTAGAGTACGGTACGGAGTAGGTAGTACATAGAAAGGCTGTATGTGTAAAATATTGGTCGGGTTCAGGTAGGGGTTGGGATTTTCCTGAAATAGAGCATGTATTTTAGCAGGGTGGGGCAATAATAATAATGTACAATAATAATGTACATTTTTATTAAATTAAAAAAAAAGAAATATCATTCACCATTTACACCTACTAACTACCACAGTCCTCTCTTTTAATTTTTTTTTTTTAAATTTGAAAATCAACATAAATACTTACAAATCTTTAAGTTAAGCATCACAATGGAACTTTTATTTTAACAGTCACCATATACCATGTACCCCTTTCGATTACAGGAGAAAGTATATCCCGAATATATTAACCTGATTTTTTAAATAATTTGAACAACTTAATTGCCCCACTGCAGCGCCCCCCCCCCCCCATCCCAACCAGCAATACAATTATATATCTGAGGCGTTTTAAATTAATACTAATAATTATTAATAATTTTGCCAAAATGTCGAAGTTGAGATCAAACGATACACAATGTGGGCTCTAAGTATAACTAAATAAAAACTCATTTTAAAATAGTTATCACTTTATGTTGATTTCGTAACTTCATTGATATACATGGTTTCATTCCATACTATTGAAGAAAAAATCGAAAAAAAATTAAATGCGCATATATAGAAGTAAATTCCATCCTTATTATACCCAACGAAATATAATACAACTTACGGACATATTGTTAATAGACAATTTACACGATAAAATGTATGGGACTGAATAATTGCAACCATCGGCTCGCCATAGCTGAATCACTCTCCCTAACAAACTGTGTGTTTTCAATAACGGCTTAATAGTTATTTTTACCACGCTGTGAAATCAAGATATTATGTTGACAATACCCTGGCCACTTGACATGTCTGACTCGACAAGATGGCCCAAACACATTGGGCCACAACATGGGCGGCCATAAGCTGTATAGCCCTCAACCTATGGGCCACGATGAGGTGGCTTCTGACAAAGGTTTATGGAGGTTGTTGTAGTTTTGGTTGCACGAGACTTGAAGAGGTGAGCTGGTATCGTAGTGTTGAAAAGGTGGATAGTTTTGAGTAATCGTGGGTTGTGTAATCATAGAGTATCGAGTTGATCTTATATCTTAGATTAAAATAGTTTTTATCATAACCGAGAGATGCCTAATTGTGAGCTGAGAGTTTAAGTCGGTCCAATAGGTTAGTTGAATAGAGTTTTTGAGTAATCGTGAGTTCAGTAATCGTGTTTTGTGAATATCGAGTAGTCAAGTTCATCGTTGAGAAAAAAATGTCGAGATTATTGTTTGCAGTTCGAGAAAAGAAGGAAGGGTACATATATGTAACATATAGTTGCCAATAAGGTAGTGGACTAAACATAACATATTACCTCACATAATTTGATCTTTAAACTCATAGCTTACTTACTAAGCGCTTAAGCAATCAGTCTAAAAAACCTTTGTTCAGTTGAGATAGAGAATATTTAAGACAGTGTTTCATTTGTTTACATTTTTTTTTCATCTTTTGGCTTTTTTTTTTAAAGCGGCGGCTAAAACAAGTTGGTTTGGCCTTGAGAAAAAGAGTTACTTCCCCTATTCTAATGCGAAGCAAAACATGAAAGGGAGAAAATTCATGCCAATTGTTTACCACAAAAAATAAATATGTAATTAATATAAAATTCTATAATATAAATCTCGATTTTTTTTCATACTATTATGACCATTAGACTTCTAATTTGATTTTTGCTTATCTATTTATCTTTTTGCATAATTGTTATAAATAATGATTACACTAAATAATAAGAAAACCAGCTTTATTTCAAACTTTATTACATAAACATCGTTGCCTTTAGTATAACTGTGGTAGTATTTTGAGATTTGAGATTATTTCTGACCCCCTTATAAAAGGGGAAAATTGAAGCACGATTAGACAGAGACATCACACACACAATGCTGTACATGACTCCGACAGTCCGGCCTCTGCTGTCAGAGAAGTGGAAATCATCTTCCCATCCTGTGCCAAACAGACTTTGACAAATGGTGTGGCGGCTTCCGGTTGCCCCCTCTGTATGATCAAACCACATGCGGTCAAGGCTGGCCTGGCTGGAAAAATCGTCTCAGCCATACAAGACCAAGGCTTTCTGATCAACACAATCAGAGTTTCTTCCATGCATCTCTTCGGGGGGGGGGGACTAAGCGCCCCCCCCCCGGAAAATTTTTACCGCCCCCCCCCCCCCCCCTTCGAACGAAATGAAATTTATACAATTTATATAGAAAATATATACTTTTAACAGTGTCCGCCCACCCCCCCCCCCCCCCCCCCCCCCGAAAAAAGTTTACCGCCCCCCTCCCGGAGAAAAAAGTCTGGAAGAAACACTGAACACAATACAGTTGTTTAACATAGATAAGGTCAACGCTGAAGAGCTTTATGACGTGAACAAGGGGGTAGTCCATGAATACCCAAGTATGGTCAACGAGTTAACAGCTGGGCCAGTCATAGCTATGGAGATTCTGGCCAAATAAAAAACAGGCCATCTGGTTGAGGAGTTCCGTGTATTGTGTGGTCCCTAGGATCCAGAAATAACTCATCACCTCCGTCCCAGGACACTGCGCGTTATTTATAGCCTGAACAAAATCCAGAACGCCGTCCACTGTACTGACCTCCCTGATGATGTGCCATTAGAAGTTGAATATATTTTTCAAAATTCTCGACCTAAGTGCTTAACAGGAGGATACTAGAAAATATACAAAAAATGAATTATCTTTATAATTATTTTGCGCCTATATTGAATACACACTTATAACATAAACATTGTCTGGAACTATTTGTAGACGACGATTTAAACAAGAAACTGTAATCAGAAGTATTTTTAGCCAAATATATAAAAGAAAACAATGACTTGAAATATTTAAAATGAGTGTTTAAGAATGATGTGAAACATCTTTTAAACACTATTTCTTTTAACCAAACTATAATTTGATATTTACGAAAAGAAGAACTTTTGAATTTATATTTAATTATTCATAAAAAAACACCGAAACAGTTTGTGATAATTAGTTTTAATAAGGTCATGTTATTCACTGCTAGACTATAGTTCTATTTTTATCCTTAGCAAAAAAATCTCATATATATGTTCTAATATTAAATTTCAAATGAAAAAAAAAGGAAAAAATTAAAATATAGTTTCTGTTTATTTATTTGTGCGTGTTGGACTGCTCTTATATATCGCGACTGTCCTCTAAATCCTGCTCACGCTAATAACTAAAACGGTGACTGGGCATAGTTTGCTGACCAACCTATCACTTCTTATGCCAACTACATTGAAACAGATTAGCTCTACTTCGTCTGCCCTATGTGTTTACGGCACGATAGGAAAAAGTTGATGAAAAAAAACTGAACAATGTCTGGTAATAATTATGTTATAATGTAAACACGTTTTTTATCACTTAATGTTTTATATAAGTGTAACGAGACTATTTGCCTGTAGTGCCAAATGTTAACGAGTTCTGCTCGACAACGCCAAATGTTACCGAGTCTAACCACTCATTCTACACAACATCGACCACAGTATAGATACTCGAAGATGCAGGTTCGCTATTGATCCTTTTATTACATGAATCAAAGAAATGCTTCACATTAATATAATGAATCAAAAGGAATGCTTCACAATAATAGTTTGAATCAACTGACTCCCAACAGTCCTCACTAGTCTTCACATAACTGAATGCACATGTCTATTGTCCTTATTAACACAATACGGCTAACCCGTTCTGTCACCAACTTGATACTGTCACACAGACTGACTGATCGAGAGAGAGAGACTGAGAGACTGAGAGCTCAGCCGTCGCTTTCCTATATATCCCCTTCGTATTCGTAATCGTATTCGGTTCTCTCATAATCGTAATCGTAATCGATTCTAATCGTTGCATCAGAATATTAATTACGCCGCTTCTGTCGTACAGTCCGATTTAATAAGCCATCTGCATCCTGTCACATCAAAGTTGACAGACCGTATTGCGTTCTTATCGTATCGCTTCCCAAGATACTACGCCTTGGCTTTCTGATCGTTATCAGCCAACACCTGTGTTATTGCATCAGTCGTGTCAAAGTTGACAGCGCTGTACTGCGTTCTTATTCTCTGATAACTTCCCCTAGTTACATAAGTATTAAGTAAAATATTACAGAAATCCATATTTTACACCAAAGTTTCTTCCAGGCATCTCTTCGGGGGTGCTTTGCCCCCCCCCCCCCCCGAACGAAATGAAATTTATGTAATTTATATAGGAAATATATTATTTTAACAGTGTCCGCCCCCCCCCCCCCGAAGAAAGTCTCCCCCCCCCCCGCCCCGAAAATTTCAAGTGCCCCCCCCCCCCGGAGGAAAAAGTCTGGAAGAAACACTGTTTTACACCGAAAACAATTACATTACTTAATATTATTTTAGAATGCTTCTTGAAAGCACTAGAGTAGGCCTAGCTTATTTTAATTGAACACACTCCGCTAAAAGAATAAGGCAATATGCTCAACTCAACTCATTGATTTTACTTATCCCCGATAATGGACTAATAATAAGGGTTTTTGTTTTTGTATACGGGTAGAATTTGTGTTAAGGTTTGGTTTATGAATATGATCCGTGTTGACATTAGAAGTTGTTAGTATACTTTTTAAAAATGTTATTCATATTTTGAAGACAAAACAATCAAAATAAAAGTATGTGCTTAGGCATATGTTAACAGGACGGGGAGGCCTAGCGGTAGAGAGCTAGACTGCTAAACTTAAAGTATCTAGATCGAATCCGGGTCCAAGTCAGTAGAACGTCCTTTAGCCCACACAGCTATGACGTGTACCAAACTCATTTTATGTAAATTAAGTGCTGACCACACCTTCCCTTCATATGCAAAAAACATATGAGCTCTACTTCATCTGCCCATGATTACGAGGTGTAAAGAGGATTATTTCCTTTTTTTTACTTTATACATCCAACTTACATACAAACATGTAGAGAAGTTTTTCTAAATTATGTTTACTAAATTTAACTAAGTGGGCTAATTTACAATATATTTTACTTTAAGAAAATTAATTTGCATCTGGATATTTATAGATCTTAGTTTGTCAACATTACATTAGAAAAATGTGGGAAGAGTAGGCCTATATTATACTTTATTTTTATATTTTTATTTCAAAAGGGCGAATAACTAAATGTTTTAAATCGCACAAATACGATTCGATACGTAGACAACACAATACGTTGTGTTGTTTTATTTATATTTTACCATTCTAATTTCATAAGTTAATAGAAATCACAAAATCACAAAATCTTGAGTGTGATTCTTTAGATGAGGTGGATGAATCAGTGCTAAATGAGGTGTCCACAGCCTAGCGTCAGATTTCCGAAGTCGTCGACGAATACATACACACAAACGACAGGTGGTAAGACACCTCTGTCGCATCTAGGTGCTGCGAGAAGGGGTACAACACAACCTATCAAGGTACGTCACACGTCTGTCACATTTGACGTATTCGGCAGGATGGAAACGAGAAACACACACAAACAACCAAGAATCATAAATTAATTTTACCCTCGGCTACACATATAAACACATTGGTATAAAGCAGGCGCCGGGATACAATCTATATATATATAATTCTCTTCTTGGAGACGTTAGAAAACAAGCTGCAAGCGCGCCTTGCAGTCCCCTCTCTTCCTCTCTATCACTACCGCCCCCACCCCCCCCCCCACATGGTCTGGTGAGCTGTGGTTCACGCTAAATGTTTACAATCCGGGTTTAGTGACGGCTATTAGGGGCAGAAAATTTAATTTGAAACTATTTTAAACTTAAGAGGAGGTAACTAATAGGAGGCTTCTTTAACGGGGGGGGGGGGGGGGGGGGGGGGCGTGTAGGGTAGGGGTTGGGGAAAGGGGGGGGGGGTAGTGTTTTAAAGCAAATATTTTCAGTGGCAGCATTGGTACTGTCGAATTGACAAATTATAAATTACTGAAAAGTAGAAAATAAAACAACTAAATAGCGGCGTAAGATACACCGCGGGTCGGCTCGTATTATATATTTCTGCTAAAAATTCTAGCGCTTCTGAAATCACTACCCTTCAAGCTGATACTAAAAATAGTTATGATAATTGATCAATTTAAAAAAAAAAAAATACATAGAAAAATTAGTTGTTTATACAAGCGATACATTTTCATTGAAATAGGCATTTACATTAAAATGTGCATTTTCAATGAAATGTGCAAATGCACGTTGGAATTATTATACTTCAGATATTTAGACAAGTGTTTTCGTTATGTATCATATTAGTTGCAAAATAAAATAATCGAGTTTACCCTTAACATTGGATTGTGTGAACAAATGTGGAAAGGGTCGATTTTTACTTTTTACTCAATTATTATATGAAAGGCTAAGGTTTTATATTTTAATTTAAATTTAATTAACAATTGACATTAATTATATATTTTCATTTAAACAATTTTATTGAATTATAATTGTAACTAAGAATCATTTTCTTTTTAAATTAACATTTTATTATGTATTTTATTTTTTTATTTTTTATATAACCACATTTAAGAACAAATTAAAATGTTGTCTCCCTTGCGTATGTGTCATTTGAAAGAATGTTAGGTAAGGGGTCTAGTATTCAATATTTTAACTCCCTTTAATATTTTGTTTGTAATTACAGGGGAGACTACCTGCTTACAAATTGCTACTTTTACAAAAAAAAATGTAAAAAATATAAGTAAATTACAAAGTATACTAATTGTTGCTCTCGTCATACAATATATTATTTATATCAATCTTAGAATAATCAATATTATGGTAATTGATTTATTTTGAAATAGATATTAATTTTATCTTAATTTAGTTCCAATGATAAAAACTTTACTATTACTTTTTTAAATTTGTTATATATTTTTCAATAGCTTAATAAATTCTCTAGATTCAGTTTGTACTAACTATACAAAATTTATATGTTCAAACCCCCTCAACCCACCACGACTATGAAAAAAATATCCATTGAATAACCTTTGAATTACACATTTGCATTTTCAGGTTTAAAAATAAGATTGTAATTAGACGTTTTGTATTAGTTCTTTTTATAAGCAACCCATCTTAAATGAATTTAAGAAGGCTACATGTAAGAAAGAAGCATTACTATAGTTAATCTGTATCAGTCCTCACAAAACGATGATGAAAACTGTAATACTAAAGCGAACATGGCAAGGCAAACTGACGCTGTAAAATACATGTCTGAGGCAAAAAAAAAATTAAGGATAGGGTTACCTTAATTAACTTATGTTGAACTGTGTAGCAACAACCAATCGCTAAAATTTTTCGAGTGACGCCACAACCGTTAGTCTAGTGCAGAGGCGTTACACCCTTACCGGCGCCCGGGGACAAACTTTTAATTTGCAACCCCCCCCCCCCTCAAACTTTCTATTTGCATCCCCCTCCCCATATATTTTTTATATTTGTAATGCAAAATTGCTGCTAAAATGAGATTTTAATTTGTTTTTCCAAGACATTTTGGCGCCCCCTAAGGTCGGCGCCCGGGAACATATACAAACCCCCCCCCCCCTCCCCTCGCTACGACTCTGGTCTGGTGCTGCTAACGAAAATAAACCATTACGTCATACTCCCTTTGTTTATCTACTTCTACAAAAAAGTTTTTATAGTTTACCACTCCTCGTGTTACCAGACTGGAAATAAACAATAAGAAAAGTTACCCTTGTACAAGCATGCAAGCTATTCTTAGAAACAAGAGACACCACTTAAACAAAGCCTTGTCTAAAAATAGAAAAATTATCCAGTCTTACCCCCCCCCCCCCCCGCCGAACGAAATGAATTTTTATAGAAAAAATATACTTTTAACAGTGTCCCCCCCCCCCCCCCCCGAAGAAAAAAGTCTGGAAGAAACACTGCCATAAACCGAATTTTTGTCCGTATAAAATTAGTTTATACATTTTTGAAGATGCAAATTAAATGTAATATTACTTCCTTTTTTAAAGGAATGATAAGTTTCAATAAAAAATGTGAATGTAATGTCATTATTACTTTCATAATGTGTTTCTTTAATTTGTTTAAGCTTTGAAGACCGCATTACCGCGCGGGAAGGGCACACTAGTTATATATAAATCACAATGTCCTATAGTAATATCGATTTTTCAAATTTATCTTAAATATCGTTTACAGAATAATTTTTTACTTCTTTTTTTTTTAAGATCTTTAAGTAAAAAAAAAAACGATGCATTACTACATTAAAATCCTTTTATTTAAGATTAATTCTATATCCCTTAAAGAAGGGACACGATTTTACAATGCAAGGGAAATCACTTAATAAAATAGCTTAAATAAAAACGAATCGAACACCTCATAACAAAATACACCATTTCTATTTTATTGTTTTACATATACAATGTATGCAATTGTACAGTATGCAAACAATTTTGTACTAATTTTAGATAAAAAATAAAATATAACTTGTACCAAATTTTCACTTAGAACAGAGACACATTGGCTTTATTTTAAGAATCATTATTTAAGTTGTGTTAAAATATGCTTAACCACATTATATTCATCCCGTTCCATTTTAAATTTCTGGATCCCTTACAAAAGGGACAAATCTGCACTGATCTTAGCCCAGCGGTCGGCTACCTTTAGAGACGAGGGGCCAAAACTTACAATTTACAATATTTCTCAGTTTTTTAAAGTGCCAGTAATATTATATTCCAATATTGTGGTATTTCATAATGATTAGGTAAATAGATTTCATTTTTGATTTGAAATAAATAACGTTAACTATGAACTAATCACTGCACTACAATATTTATGCTAGCAGTCAGTCCATATTGTATAGTGCGAGTATTGTAGGATAATCTGGAGTGATTAGATGCCACTGTTTTCTTGAGTTTGTGGATCAATGTATTCTTGTAGTGAATAGTATGGATGGATAAATGTTCATTATACGATGTTACCTGTTCGTATTGTTCATGTCCAACCCTCGTGCTATATGTTACCTGTCTGTATTGTTCATGTTCAACCCTCGTGTTATATGTTACATGTCTGTATTGTTCATGTCCAACCCACGTATTATATGTTACATGCCCGTATTGTTCATGTTCAACCCTCGTGTTATGTGTTGTCTGTTGTCACGTTGACCTCTCCTGTTTGTTCTTGTTTATTGTACGGGTATAATAGGGGTGTGGTCACGTGGTCTCAGTCTAGTAACTTCCTAATACCAGGTTAGTAGAGTTTAGTTCGCTATAGAAGCCATTGTTTTCTGCTCGATGTCATTAGTGGTTATTATGTGGAAAGAGGGGTGGGGGTGGTGGTGTTAATGAAGAAAATGTACGAAAAAGTTACCTCATTGTCAACGCTTTAATAGAAGTATATTGTGATATAGTTGTGTCAAATATTACAGATAAATGAATAATAAACCTAAATCAATGGCTAAATATATCAATATAGTCCAGAAAATAACTTTAAACAGCAGTGTCTGCGAGCAAGATTAGCTATATAAACAGCAGCCATTTGTAAAATAGAGTGGCTTCCCCTGAATCTCGCGCTATAAGTTTACAAAAAAAAAACTTTAACAAGATGGCTGCTATCTATATATATAATTCTCTTCTGGGAGACGTTAGAAAACAAGCTGTAAGCGCGCCTAGCAGTCCCCTCTTTTCATCTCTAGGCATATCGCAACCACCCCCACCCCCACATGGTCTGGTGAGCTGTAGTTCACGCTAAATGTTTACATCGCTATTAGGGGCAGATAATTCAGTTTTAAACTATTTTATAATTAGGGGAAGTAACTAAGTGGAGGCTGCTTTCACGTGGTTGGGGGTGGGGGGGGGGGGGGGGGGGTAGGGGTTGGTGGGATCGGAGGGTTTTAGTGTTTTAAACCAAATATTTTCAGTGGCAGCATTGGTACTGTCGAATTCACAAATTATGAATTACTGAAAAGTAGAAAATAAAACAAATAAATAGCGACGTATGATACGCCGCTAGTTGGCTCGTGGTAAATAAACATGGTTGCATCTGTTGGAAACATCGCTAGTCTTCATTTATTACTGAAAAGTTTTAATTTAATTGTTTAAAAACAGGTACATAAATGAAACAAGCAAACATTTTTGTATTTTTCAAAACATAAATCGTCCTCAAAATATGAAATAATTATTAAAATTTAAGGAGTCACCTGTTTTTCTCAATACTAGACGTGGGCGATTTTACGTACCTAAAAAAGGGTTTGGCAACCTGCAGCTCGCGAGCCGCATGCGGATCTTTTGATATCAAGATGCGGCTCTCCAGCTCCTTGCACAAACACTAATAATCTTAATAAAAAAATATTTGAAATAAAGAAATGTTAGTGGCTCTTAAAAACCAGGGAAATTTTGGAGATTGTAACTTTTGGCCCTTCCGCTTCAAAAGGTTGCCGACCCCTGATCTAAAACGATATATTACCATTAATAAAGGAGTTGTCCCATTAGAATGGGAGCCAAAATTACATGTGTTATACTTTTTCAAATATGTTATGCGTGTAACAGACTCTTTAATAAAACAATTTATGAAAAAATAAAACTCATGTGTCTATGTTCAGTATAAAACCATGTTTAAAAATATTTCTATACATTTAAAAACATATATAAATATGTAGTTGTTCTCCTTAGTAAATTTTAAAAATAAATTAATTTTTATTTTTCAATAAAACTAACATATAGTTTAAATTATATACAGATAAAGATTTTTGTTAGAAGTTTATGTAGCAGTTTATGGTAAGTAGTCTCCCCTGAAATGTAAGAATATATTTTTAGCGCAATTTCCATACTGGACAATTGCGATTATTAATGCGTTCTGGATGGATGTGTGTCCGCAGTCCGCAGCTTTAAGTCGTATCTCCTCTTCAACGAAGCAATATCGAGGACTAGTTCCAAAAGCAAATATGTTAAGCAAGTTCTGAAGATGATTGTGGGCCAAAAAAATTCCCGGAATTCTTTCCTGGATTTCCCGGAAAAGCCAAAAAAAAACCTCGAAAAAATGCAGTTTTTGGCCCATATCTCGGCAACCAGACCACTTAGCGACTTGAAACATTTACCAATCGATTCCTGCCATAATTTAGAACAATATTGCCGAAGAAAGTTTTCAAAAATATCCTAGTGAAGGGCGGTTCACTAGGGGTCAATTCAAAGAACACGGACTTGAACTCATTCTGTCCCTTCAGCCATACCCTTTCACGACACTACTGAAACCTTCTTACTGAAATATTAACCCTTAAGCAGTTTAAAAAGTATCATACACTTTAGATAAACCGCACGTCTTTTTACCTGTAAGTACATCAAAATTGTGATATTTTATAAATATCCAATGAATGCAGCTGTTTAAAACGAGGCCGTTAATGTTTACCGTTTTTTAAAACGTATTGAGCGAAAGGCCAGACGTATGTACAGTGATTTAAACAACGGGCCCATCGACTCTATAGATATTATGACTATCGTCTAGAGTTTTTGTATTACGATACAGTACAGATCTTTAGCCTCACAAGGTGGACCCCATCACATGACATCAGTGGACGTTTAACCGGTAACTTACACCACTTCCAGTTACCGAAAATCCCACAAAACTTGATAGAAACTTGTATATGAGCTAATACTTACACGCAAATATTTCGTCCACCTAACTGCCATCGGTTTGAAAAACTGATTGCTAACTTACAAAGCATTCTGTCGAAACATCATTTGCTCAGTTGAAATAATAAATATTTAAGACAATGTTCAATCTATTTAGAACAAGTTTATCTTTCTTTTTTTTTCGTTTTGTTTTAAAGCAGCGGCAAGCACAAGTTAACTTGGCTTGGACAAAATGCATTACTTCCTCTATGTTAAATATTTTAATTTTAAAAAACGAACAAGGGAGACAACTTATAGCAATGGCTTGTAAGAAATATATGCATATCTAACTAATATAACACTCAATAAACATTTACAACTAGTGTAGAAAATCATTACATCTTTTACATTGTTAATGAAACTTTTATTACTTTCTTAACGTATTACATATGTAATATAACTTAATGTTACATTATAAATTGCAAATACTAGATAATTTTTTTTTAATACTAAATATAATTTGTGCACTTCACTTAACATTATGGACCGTTTTTCTTATCTATAAGCTATTTCTGGCTCCCTTCAAAAAGGGAAAATGAACTATAGTTAATGTATTTTAGTGTGGACGACTGAGCATCAATCGTATATCCAGTTGTCCCCTTTGTTAACTTCCAAAACGGCGAAGGCTTGTTCTAATTGGCCTACAGAAAATATTATTTCCACTAATATTTTTGTTCAAGTGTCGTCTGTGCACTGTGTTAGCGGTAGAAAGTTGTATGATGATACATAGGATGGATTGTTTCCCCTCTTCTTGAGGGTTTTATAGAGCGCATTTATTCAGTTAAAGCGGTGCCTGCTACTGCTGGTCTAGATGAAAACGTAGTTAGAACCACTGAACTAGATGTGAGAAAAGATGAGGAATGTGTAACAATAAGTGGACAGCAATGGCGTCGTTAAAGCCAGTAACACTCTTTATATTACACTGGTATTAAACCTAATAAATTACCTCATTGTTCAAATTTTATTATGTACGGGCAGGTAACGTAATCAAATGGTTCCACGTTTAAAACATTGTCATTTGTATAGATCAGGTAGTACAACATTAGGCAATAGGCAAGTCATTTGTATAGATTAGGTAGTACAACATTAGGCAATAGGCAAGCTATCTGTATAGATTAGGTAGTACAACATTAGGCAATAGGCAAGTCATCTGTATAGATTAGGTAGTACAACATTAGGCAATAGGCAAGTCTTCTGTATAGATTAGGCAGTACAACATTAGCAATAGGCAAGTCTTCTGTATAGATTAGGCAATACAACATTAGGCAATAGGCAAGCCAACTTGACGTGACAACAACTTAGCCATGTCGTGAAATATGTATTTAGCCTCTTGGTATATGTTCAGACATATTACCCGCTCCTATTTATAGAATTACATAAATTGTTTGGTCCGGCGTAGGGGAGTTACGTGTGGGTGGGTGGGACGACCCGCTTCAGGCTCCATTCTTAGGAAGCACTCCCAAAAAAATGACTTATTGTGCAAGGTTTCTGAAAGACATTTAAAAATAGTTTCAGCACCGCTAGAAATAAAAAAAAAAAATTGATCTTTCTAGTGACAAAAAAAAAAAAAAAAAAAAAAAATAGAATAATATTAACACGAATAGAAAAACACACAGACAAAAACATATATTTTAATTTACTTAACACTTTTTATTGGACACTTACAAAAACAAATTCAAGTAAAATAAATTAGTTATGATTAAAATTGTGCTTATGTCTACACACATGTTAATTTAGAAAATACCCCGCTTGTTATATATGTAGTGGTTTTACACAGTGGAAGTGATGTTTTATACCTCAACTCCCCCCCCCCCCCCTTTACTAAATAAAACAAGTGGTGTTTGTTTTTGTTCCCTTTGTTCAAGCAGCTTTTATAGAAAAGAAATCATGAAAATATCATTCACAAACATTGTATTGTCTTAATGATTCTCTGATTCATTTACACAAAGTATGATTAGACTGAAGGCTTAGACGGTTTGTCAGTTAAGAAAGGCGTATTTAAGTATTTAAAACTGTTGTTAGTCTCTATATAGTTCAACACTGGACATTTATTAAAATACATTACCTCTAGTGGCGTCGCTAGGTCGGGTGCCACCCGGTGCGGTAACTCATGGTGTCATCCTCACCTAAGGAAAAATGTATATGATAATTAAATATATATATATATATATATATATATATATATATATATATATATATATATATATATATATATATATATATATATATATATATATATATATATATATATATATATATATATGTGTGTGTGTGTGTGTGTATATATGATAAATATATGTATATATATATGATAGCTTTAAAAGGGATCACAATTAATAGTCAAGATATTTATCTACCGTCGATTATTAATATAGCTGGATGTAGCACTATTTGAATGATGGGTATTGATTTAAACGTGATATTGATTTCTTGTACGCTCCTTGAAAATTCTTTACGCTTGAATTGAATTGTTCGGTGTAGCAAAAAATAACCCTTACAATGACTTAAACGTAGTTTCAGTAATCTGCCTGCTGTTGATGAGTCTGTGTTGCGGAACTTGTTTTAAATTTAATGTAACTAATCTCCAATATAGAGTCACTTTTCTCTTCCCCCCCCCTCCCATGCGTACATTACTCATTTACGCATCAAACATTTACAGTCCTTTTTATTTTATAGTATAGAATTCACTCTACATTTGATTCGACTCACAAGAAAAACACAGTCTTGTATTTTACCAGCAAGCAATAAGGATATAACGGTTCAGTGAACAGAATAATTCCATTTTATTTTTAGAACAGTTATAACACGTTAAATGGATATTTGGTATGCCACGTTATGTAGATATCAACTAACTTTGTGAATCTCTATTGCAGTTATTTGTAGAATGTATTTAGTGTGAACATTTTAGTTCACTTATTCACTTTGTCTTAAGTATAGAAGCGGTGGGGGTCTGGTTTATTGTTTCTGGGAACTCAACAGGAGCTGAATTGACAACACTGAGCTTGAATTAACAACATGCCTCTTTAATCAACACGGATACATGTTCTCCAGTATATAACACGTATACTCAGACCACATTTGTCTTTCGCCTCTCCTACCACCACAATTTGCGTTTACGGTCCACCGCTTCCTCCCCGTGTCATTGTATGTGTCTTCCTTATAGACAGCTCCACAACACATTAGCTGCAACTCGACCCAGTCGCTTCTCTAATTACACTCGTTGACGTCATAAACATTCACATACACAGACGTCGTACGGTCACGCTACAGTACACAGACGTCGTACGGTCATGCTACAGTACACAGACATCGTACGGTCATGTTACAGTACACAGACGTCGTACGGTCATGCTACAGTACACTGACGTCGTACGGTCATGCTACAGTACACAAACGTCGTACGGTCATGCTACAGTACACAGACGTCGTACGGTCATGCTACAGTACACAGACGTCGTACGGTCATGTTACAGTACACAGACGTTGTACGGTCATGCTACAGTACACAGACTGCGTACGGTCATGCTACAGTACACAGACGTCGTACGGTCATGCTACAGTACACAGACGTCGTACGGTCATGCTACAGTACACAGACGTCGTACGGTCATGCTACAGTACACAGACGTCGTACGGTCATGCTACAGTACACAGACGTCGTACGGTCATGCTACAGTACACAGACGTCGTACGGTCATGCTACAGTACACAAACGTCGTACGGTCATGCTACAGTACACAGACGTCGTACGGTCATGCTACAGTACACAGACGTCGTACGGTCATGCTACAGTACACAGACGTCGTACGGTCATGCTACAGTACATAGACGTCGTACGGTCATGCTACAGTACACAGACTATTTGCAGCACTTGGTTCGACATGCACACCTTAACACATTCTACTTGACGGAAGGTTATCATTTTGTTCAACTATAAATAAACCGGGAGTGATCTCCCCTAAACTTTCTCGAATATTCTTATATAAAATAACAGGGGATGGGAACTAGGGCTATAGACATGATTTTTAATCCATTTTAAATACTCAAAGTTTTAAAAATAGAAAAAAATCTCGTAGACAAACTAATTGCACACCAAGTGAACGCGAAATAAAAAAAGCGCATAATAGTGCGCAATATTATTAGTACTTTTAAAATGTACATTAGTTTTTTGAGAAATCGGATGCTGGCCTCAGGTAGAGGACATGAGGGGACGGTAAAGCTATTGCTTACAGCAGGCGCAGATGTTAATGCTGTCGACAAAGATGAATGGAACGCTTTAAAATTTGCTGCCGCAAATGGACATGACAAAGTTGTACAGCTGTTAATTAATAGCGGCAGTAATGTTAATGCTGTCGACAAAGATGGATGGAACGCTTTAATATTTGCTGCCGCAAATGGACATGACAAAGTTGTACATCTGTTAATTAATAGCGGCTGTAAAGTTAATGCTGTCAATTATAATGGATGGAATGCATTAAATCTGGCCTGTCAAAACGGCCATGACAAGATTGCAGGATTATTAATTGAAAGTGGATGTGATGTAAACATTTGTAACAAAACCGGACGAAATTCATTAATGGATGCGTCGAATATTGGGCATAAAAATCCTAATATATAAAAGCCCATGTGCGCACTACTCTCTCTCTCTCTCTCTCTCTCTCTCTCTCTCTCTCTCTCTCTCTCTCTCTCTCTTTCTGTCCGCAAAATATTTGTTTGAGCTATTTTGTTAAGTTATTTCCCTTGCATTGTACAATTCTGTCCCTTCTGTAAGAGATATAGATTTAATAAAGGGATTTTCCTGTAATTAGCTCTTACTTAAAGAGCATTTAACTTTTTTTTTTTAAATAAGTAAATGGTTATTCTGAGTGAAAACGATATATAAGATAAAGGTTGAAAAACTCGATATTACTGTTGGACATTGTGATTTATATAAAAAAAAATGTTTTTTTTTACCTGTTTTAAATTGTTGTTTTATTTTGAAAGTTCACTGAATTAATTCGCTTGAGTTTTATAAAATTGTGTATACAAAAGAAGTAAAATAAAGCGCCTCCCTACAATAACATTACAGCAAATTGCCTCACAATAATCCTAAAAATACCAATTTTTTAAATTTTAATTTGTCCCTTTTCAAAGGGAGCCAAAAATTGTCTTTACACAACAATTAAAATGCTAATTATATCTGTATTACCTTTATAAAATAATCCATCTTAAAATAGTGCTAAAGTTTATATTTTTCAGATTTAAAACATCGTATTAAATGTTTTTATCAAAAAAATATAAACTATACTTTACTTCAGTTGGCATTACATTTTTTTTACTAACTTCGTACAATAATATATTTGTTTTGGCAAATTGTACTAATTACTTATTCATTTATTTTTAGATATCATATTTTATAAGTTGTATCCCTTATTTTGTTTTCCCCTAATACATAGGGGAAGTAATACATTTTGTCTAGAGTGACTGGGATGCTACTCAACTTATTTTCTAAATACGACACACTGACAAGACAAACATTACATTCAGTTCAGTGGCGTAGGCAGGAGGGGGGGGGGGGTTAGGTTGGGGGGGGGGTTACAACCCCCCCACGGACCCATCTGTAATTTATTTTACTGTCATAATACCACTGTTCCTTACTTAAATCTATTTCTGAATCAGTATATATGTAAAATTGTATATGTATGTTTAGAACCCATCATCTAAAAACCACGCTTCACCACCTAAAACGGGACACACCTAGGTATACGCTTCGTAGGATAACTGACCTAAGGTGACCGGACAGCGGTGAATGAAGTTGAACCCTTCTCCCAATCCACACAAAACTGATCTGTTGGTACATTTGGGGAACAGCGTAATGGCGTACCAAAGTATCTTGCCGCCAAAATAATAGCTTTTGAAACAGGTAAAACTCTTTAAATATTATTTTTGCAATTACCAGTAAATAGGTGTGTGTGCAATTCATTGATCCAACCCATACCTTATCATTATTTTAAAAATTGATCTTTAAAGAACACAAAAAACATTAGCTAATTAGAAAATGTGTGATCTCAACTGTAAGTCCAATGGTTTAGTTCAGGGGTCGGCAGCCTTTTGAAGCGGAAGAGCCAAAAGTTCCAATTTTCAAAATTTCCCTGGTTTTTAAGAGCAAATAACATTTTTTTTTATTTCAAATATTTTATTTTTTTATTGAGATTATTAGTATTTGTTCAAGGAGCTGGAGAGCCGCATCTTGATATCAAAAGAGCCACATGCGACTCGCGAGCCGCAGGTTGCAGACCCATGGATTAGTTACATGTAGGCTATTACTTAACAATCTTCCACCTATTTATTTATTTATTTTTAGATATCATATTTTATAAGTTGTATCCCTTATTTTGTTTTTCCCTACGTCCATACACATTGGGCAAGAATGCAAAACTTGATTCATTTGACTCATTAAAGTCTATCGTCAAACTTAGTTTCTCGTTCATTACCGCAAAAAAATGTGTTGTAAAATTCATAAAGAAGAAAGACACGAACAAATACCGTTTCTAAAAGATAATGCCAGAAAAAATGCTGAAGTCGACATAAATACTTAAAATACACAAGTGTACACTTTGTTTTAATATTTTAGATCATGCTTAATAAAACAAATATAATGTTAAGTGGTATATTTTCCACACCAAACCTAACGATGCCGTTTATTATATTTTAATTTGTCCCTTACGTAAGGGATCCAGAAATAAACATAGAAAGAAATAGAAGCGGATATGATTAAACACATTTTAACACTACTTAAAAATAATTATTCTTAAAATATAGCTAATGTTTATTAATTATAAGTGAAAATATGGTACGAGTTGTATTTTATTTTATCCATAACTAGTACACAATTGTTTGCCTACAGAATAATTGCATACATTGTGTTTGTAATACTGTAATAAACATGGTGCATTTCGTTATGAGTTGTTTGATTTTATTTGTTTCAGCTTTTTTGTTAAGTTATCCCCCTTGTATTTAAAAAGTGCGTCCATTCAGTAAGGGATACAGAATTAATATTAAATATGGCATTTTCGTGTAGTTATTTTTTTTATTAAAGTAAATGTTTATTTCGAATGAAAACGATATATAAGATAAAGTTTGAAACAATCGATATTACTGCACATAATTGTGATTTATATAAAATCATGTAAATTAAAATTTTGAAATATAAAAAAATAACATCGTATTATATTACTACTTTTCCAATGAAAATTGTACTGCGTTTTAATTAGCTATGAACTTTTTTGAATATATCAATGTTTTTTAAACGATAAATTTACTTTTCCCAAATTTTTTTGCAATTTTTTAATTAAATAAAGTTAAGAAACAAATATCTTATTTTCAAATTAAATGTAACCAGACATTGTAGTGTTACACGCTTGGAGGAGGGGGTGGGTGGATCGCATAAAAGCAAAAATAAAAAAAAAAAACATATACACACGTAGATTTTAATTGAAGTTCCAAAATGCATTCAACTAAAATTGAAAACTCACAAATTGTTGGGGAGGATGACTTCTAGAAGGATTGAGCTGATATTAGAGAAAACATTGCTAGAACCATCTGTGTTAATCAATGACTAAAGATTAGCACATCGCTATTATTGACTTTCAACATTTTAAAGATATTAGTTTTGTTCACTGGCCAATTGACATGTCTGACTCGACATGATGGCCCAAACACATTGGGCCACAACACGGGTGGCCAAGGACAGTATAGATCTCAACCTATGGGCCACGATGATGTGACCTCTGAGAACGGGTTGTAGCGGGTTGTTGTAGTTTGGGTTGAACTTTACCAGGTGGCTCCTAAATTTATTTCTTTTTCAAATCATTGTCCCATTTATAGATTTGATGCAACATTTTACTTTTGGCTTTGTCAACTACTCGCTCTAATAACATGAGTAAACATTATTTATAAATTAAAACTTCAATAAAATCAGCGTGTCTGATTTTGATTAATATTGCACTTGAGAGTAAATAATGTTGCTTTCTGTTGTTGTTGATTTCAATGTATTAAAATAAAACTAAGGTTGTTTAAATCAAAGAGCGAAATCACGGAAACAACATATAGAGTAGTCGCTCACCCTTCACTTCAACTGCCCATATTTTCTACTATATCACATAGTTCATTCATATCGTGATAGAGGATAAAGTGTTATTTTTAACATCAACGATCACATATATCTATCAACGAGAATAGATTGATCCATAAAGTTGACGGGAATCGTTTTATTACATTGTTGAAATGAAAAATGTGTTTTATTTTACTTCATAGAGGCAGTTAAAAAAATACAAAATAAAAACTTATGCCAAAAAGAAATTTAGAAATTTAATATTTTTATAATCAATGTTATAAAAGTTGTAAATCCAGATAACTTGAGAAGATTTGTTTGAGTTTAAGGTTACATTTAT
The DNA here is from genome assembly GCF_028476545.2 of Physella acuta. NCBI lineage: Eukaryota > Metazoa > Mollusca > Gastropoda > Physidae > Physella > Physella acuta. Next base: position 62,774 of record NW_026732151.1, on the reverse strand, counting down.
ACTTATTTCATCAAGCTCATGCTATAACCGTTTGTTTCATGTTCGTGACACAAACAATGATTGGCTGTAAAGGAACTCCGTGATCTTCTTCTTCGTCAATTTTAGTGTTGGAATGGATCATCTACAACACAAGAATACATGTCAACTGATTATGCGCCATTGTGGCCTTTAACTCCCATTTCACCCTATTTTCCATTTTTTTTCTGGATTTGCTTCCATAGCCTTTGTGCAACCAAGAACAAACTACAAGTCAGCATTTGTTTGATTTTGGAGTTGTCTCTCCTAGAAGAGTGGCTGTCCCCAGCTAACGAGCCTCATCTGCCAGAGACTCAGTGATCGACATTATTTGTTTACATAACTTGCAGATACAATTTTTAAACAACATAATGTATTTTGTATAATAATATGTAAGCCTATCGAATAGCAGGGTGTCATTGCTTATGTCGCCATTACCACGTGAAAAACGAATTGCATCTGTCTTTTTTTTTAAATTGTGTTTAATTACCGAAAGTACTAAAAAGTCAAATACATCCAGTCTTTTTATAGTAAAAAAAAATCCAAGCAATCAATATTTTATAGCCATATTAATATTAATTACACCGCGCATGATTTTATAATTATTTAATGGGCCTTTCGAATACGTTTGAGACTATTCTCGCTTGGGTCCATTGTATGGGTCACAAGCACAGGTCACATTTAAGAGGACATCAGAGAGGCGGATCTAGCGAGGTGTTGTGAACATTGCAACCTTGGTTCAATTTACATGTTTAAATGTTCTTGTGTGTTTTATTTATTTTAATATCTGGACTGATGCAAAAGTTATAATATTATATTTCTTTTTACGTGACTTATTAGTTTAAATATACATAGAGTAATCTTTATAGCAATCAAACAATATGTAGCTTTACCGAGCTAACCCGCGACGTAGCATACGCCGCTATCTAGTTGTTTTATACTTATCAACAATTCATTATTTGTGAATGCTACACTACCCCACCCCCACCCAATACCGCCCCACCCCGCCCAGTGAAAGCAGCCGTTTATAGACGAATGCAAATATCAAGCAGAACTTATTATCTCCCCTAGTTTCAAATCGTTTAAAAACTAAATTATCTGCCCCAATAGCCGTCACGTAGTTGAACCGAACCGGCTGTACTATTGTAAACATTCGGGGTGAACTACAGCTCACCTGACAGCTGCGTGGTGCTTTCTATTGTCTCCATGAAGATAATTATATATATACGAGCCGACCCGCGGCGTATCATACGTCGCTTTCATACGCCTTTATTTAGTTGTTTTATTTTCTACTTTTCAGTAATTTATAATTTGTAGAGTCGACAGTACAAATGCTGTCACTGAAAATATTTGCTTTAAAACACTATCAGTTGGTCGTTAAGGACGATAACCCCACCCCCTCTTTTATTTTCAGTCAATTATCGGGGAGAAGTAAAATGAATGATGTGTGTTTAGCATATTGCTTTATTCTTTTAGTGATGTTATTCAATTAAAATAAGTTACTCTAGTGCAGGGGTCTCCAAACTTTTCAGCCCGAGGGCCGCATTATCAAATATCGGTTCGGGGGCCAGGGTTTCTTCGAGGCAAAGGTTGTTTAGACTGAATGCTTAAGCGCTTAGTAAGTAAGCTATGAGTTTAAAGATCAAATTATGTGAGGTAATATGTTATGTTTAGTCCACTACTCTAGCGACAACACTATGTTACTTATATGTACCCGTCTTTCTTTTCTCGAACTGCAAACAACAATCTCAACATTTTTTCTCAATGATCAACTTGAATACTCGATATTCACAAAACACGATTACTGGATTCACGATTACTCAAAAACTCTATTCAACTACCTATTTGATCGACCTAAACTCTCAGCTCACAATTACGCATCTCTCGGTTATGATAAAAACTATTTTAATCTAAGATATAAGATCAACTCGATACTCTATGATTACACAACCCACGATTACTCAAAACTATCCACCTTTTCAACACTACGATACAAGCTCACCTCTTCAGGTTCTACTCCCAACCAACAAAAACTTAACCTATCGCTACAAGACTGCAGCCAATCATTATTCGATACCTTATCACCAAACCCGATACTCTGAAACTACTATATCGTTGTTCCAGAGTAAGTTGTAAAAAAGATTGCATGGCATTTTTTTTTTTCAAATTGTTAGGTCTAAAAATCACAACCTACTAAAAGGATTATGATTTTTCTATTTGTTTCAAATCCATCTTTCAGTATTCTGTTTTTCTAACTCTTCAATATATTCTGCCCTCAACCCATACTACTAAGTACCAGATGCAATCACCATTACTTCCCCTACATTAATGGAACAATCTACTAATAAGAGACAGAAGAAATACAAGTTGAAAAAAATAACATTAAAAAAAAACATGTACACACGGAAAAAATGAACCATAAATTAATTAATTAATGTTTTTAATTTAATTATATACATGCATTTGTGTTTTTAAAAATGCAAAAATATATTATTTTTCGTAAACATAACTTAAAAATAAATATTTAACTCACAATACAGACACTCAGACTTTATTACAGAATTGTTACAACATATGTGGTAATTCCGCGCAGCTTGCAACTTTTGATTGTCTCATGTTTTCTTAATATTTTGGATCCCAGGAATGGGACAGCAACATTTATTATCAAGTGCAAGCGTGTGGGTACACTTTTGTCTTTCTATGTGTGTGTTAGTAAGTTGGTTAGCTCGCTATACCCGAATGTATATGCCAATAGTTCTTCCACGATACATTAGTGTGAGTACTGTTTGCTAGTGTGTAGAAGTTAAATTGTATTCAAGTTGAAATATGTGATAGTTAATGTTAAAAATAATATGTTATCATATCTCCTTTTAACGTAAACATATGTTTGGTGGTTGGGGTGGGGGGGTAGTGCGTTGCAGCGGGGCATTTAAATGGTTCTAATTTTTTTAATCAGGTTATATATATTCGGGATATACTTTTTCCTGTAATCGAAAGTGTACATGATATGTGACTGATCAAGTAGAAGTTTAGGTAAAACACGAACAATCTGATCCTTTTTTTTTTCATTCTGATCAATGTCCTTCCACATCTTTTGTTTTAACATGTTTAAACGTTTCATTATATTTATTTGTTGAAGCGTAAAACCAAAACAAAAAGTATCTGCATAGGCGAATAATTAAAGCAATTAATACAATAAATATGTGATAAGATGGGGTGACCTAACACAATTTATTTTCGATAATGCTTTGGGAGATGAATTGATTACATCAGTAAAGGGAAAGAAACAATACTTTTTTGACTTTCGTGGTACACTCACTTTTGTTTCCCGCGAGACTGAAGAAGTCAAATTAAAATGAAAGAAAAGTCTGTTAGTTAACATCACAAGGGGTTGTGTCTGGATACCAAAGTGGCTTTCTTTAATCAAAGGCTATTTGTAACTATATATATATATATATATATATATATATATATATATATATATATATATATATATATATATATATATATTTATATTTGAACTCAAATGGATATGTGTGCATGTTTTTTTTTGTATTTTTGTGTGTGCTTTAGTGTGATCCACCCCACCCCCCCCCCCCTTTAAACGTGAAACCCACAATCTTTAAGACGATAAGATATATTTTTGTCAATTTTAAAACTTTTTAAAAATTGCAAGAAAAATTTGGTAAAAGTAAATTGTGCGTGTTTTTTAAATTTATTTTTAATTTTTTTGAAACCTTTTATATTCAAAAAGGGGGATACTAATTATAATACAGTATAGACATCATTTTAAAAGTAGTAATTTAATACAATGTGGGTTTTTTATGTTTAACAATTTTAATTTACATAATTTTATATAAATCACAATATCATACAGTAATATCGATTTTTTTTTTCAACCTTTTTCTTTTATACTGTTTTGTCTCAGAATAAACGTTTACTTCACTTAAAAAAGTTCTTTAATTAAGAGAAAACGATGCATGACTAAACGACCATTTTAAAAAAAAAATATAATTCTGTATCCTTTACAGAAGGGACACAATTTTTAAATGCAAGGGAAATAACTTTACATAATAACTCAAAATAAAAATAAATCGAACAACTCTTAACAAAATACACCATTTCTATTACTCATTTACTAATACTATGTATGCAATTATTCAATAAGGAAATAATTGTGTACTAGTTAAAGATAAAAAGAACATACAACTTATAACATACTGTCACTTAGAAATAAAGATACATTGGCTTTATTTTAAGAATTGTAATTTAAGAAGTGCTAAAATTTGCTTAATTGGTCCCATCTTCAAAGTTTTTTTACAGCTATTTCTGGATCCCTTAAAAAGGGACACAAGTTCTTTTGATGAGTGTATGTCAGGGGTCGGCAACCTTTTGAGACGGAAGAGCCAAAAGTTACAATTTACAAGATTTCCCATCTTTTAAAGAGCCACTCGCATTTTTATTGCAATATTATGATCTTTAATGTGGATTTGGTGTAGATATGGTATATATATATATATATATATATATATATATATATATATATATATATATATATATATATATATATATATATATATAAAGCAATGTATGTGTGTGTGTGTGTCTGTGTGTCCTTTATGCATTACTACACCTCTCATCACATCGCCGTGAAACTTTGGGAAGTTGTTGAGAATATTCCTGGGGAGGTTTCTGCGAAAAAAAAAATTTCAAATTCGCAGGGGTGGCGCCCCGGCAGGGCGCGATTTGTTTTTCTCTATATACGGTATATAAAAATAAAAGTCTATTTTGATTTCCCACTGTTCATCCGATAGCCATGAGACTTTGGGGAGTTCATTATACCACTCTAGGGAAGGGTTCTGTAAAAAAATAATTTTTAATTTCGCAAGGGCGGCGCCAGTGGAGGGTCCGATTTTTCTCTATTTACGGTATATAAAAATAAAAGTCTATTTTGATTTCACACTGCTTATCCGATAGGCATAAAACTTTGGGTAGTTGATTAGAACACTCTAGGGAAGGGTTCTGTTCAAAAATAATTTTTTTTTTCGCAAGGGCGGCGCCACGGAAGGGTGCGATTTTTCTCTATATACAGTATATAAAAATAATAAAAGTGAATTTCCGTGACACCGTTCTGACACACGATCTGCCATGAAACTTTAGGAAGTTGTTGAGAATATTCATGGGGAGATTTCTGCGAAAAAAAATATTTCAAATTCGCAGGGGTGGTGCCCCGACACGACGCGATTTGTTTTTTTCTATATACGGTATATAAAAGTAAAAGTCGATTTTGGTTTGGCATCGTTCATCCGATAGCCATGAGACTTTGGGGAATTCATTATACCATTCTAGGGAAGGGTTCTGTAAAAAAATAATTTTTAATTTCGCAAGGGCGGCGCCACGGGAGGGTCCGATTTTTCTCTATTTACGGTATATAAAAAGAATAAAAGTGAATTGCAGTGACACTGTTTATCCGATAGCCATGAGACTTTGGGGAGTTCATTATAAAACTCTAGGGAAGGGTTCTGTAAACAATAATTTTTAATTTTGCAAGGGCGGCGGCACGGGAGGGTGCGATTTTTCTCTATATACGGTTTATAAAATAAGTCGATTTTGGTGTGACACCGTTATCCGATAGCCATGAGACTTTGGGGGAGTTGATTAGAACCTTTATTAATTTCGCAAGGGCGGCGCCACGGGCGGCTGCGATTTTTCTCTATATACGGTTTATAAAATTTCGTTGTTTTTTTTTTCGTTTTCACACCGTTCATCCGTGTACCATGAAACTTTGGGGAGATGATTAGATCACTCAATGGTAGGGTTCTGTAAAAAATATTGTTTAATATTGCAAGGGCGGCGCACCACCGGGGGGGGGGAGCGATTTTTTTTCTCTATATACGGTATATAAAAAATAAAACTCGGATGCGGTTCATCCGAGTACCATGAAACTTTAGGAAGTAGATGAGAATAATCCCGAGAATATTTCTGCGAAAAAGAAAACTAAAGTTTCTTACGGGCGGCGCCATATAGTGTACAACTTTCGTCAATACACGGTTTGGCGCCCAGAGTTTTAGAGCGACTAAGTTGGCACTTGGCATCCGTTAATCGAGCGTCCTGTATAGCGAGTAAGGGGTACTACTATATTCAGCGGTAAAACTACAACAGGCTTCTAAAAATAACTTTGTAACGCGAGGAAATCCTGTACAGTTTCGTCACCTTGCGAAAGATGAAAAAATAACTGTTTGAATATGAGGAGCCTACTGTAGAGTTTCGTCACTTTGCGAATGATGCAATAAGCATCTATTATTAGACGATCCAGGCCGAAATTGAGACCGAGCATCTAATAATAGACCATTAGTAACGCTAGCATATTGCATCAGTCGAACTGATGATTAAAACACGTCAAATAATTTTTGTATGTGTTAAAGAAAAAAATCCTGTTCATTTGTGTCACTTTAGCGAATGACGAAATCGGCATCATTGTTTACAGGATGCTATTTGGCACGCTGGGTTATCCTATGAGCACGATGGCGCCGGTTAGTTTTAAGGAGCCAGGGGCCTTACGCTGCGCCTCTGCGGTAGTGTAATCGGGGGGTGGGGGGTGGGGGGCTCCTGAGAGCGCCCCTCTACGTCCCTGACATATGGGTGGTCACTGAAGTGTGTTCTATCTAATTATTTCGGTGAGTGATTAATATACACTCCAGATGTTCATGCGGTAGTGTAGGAAAACCCGTGTCCCGATAATTATTATCCAAGCGCAGGCAATGATGACATTTAAATAACACAGTTTTAGAAAACAAGGTGATGCGTCTAAGAACATATGATTGGTAATGCATTGGGGATATCCTTCTAATATATTTCGTCAGACTTTATTCTATCCCCGCGGCAACGCGCGGGGGACGGGTACGCTAGTATATATATATATATATATATATATATATATATATATATATATATATATATATATATATATATATATATATATATATATATATATATATATATATATATATATATATATATATATGTATATATATAAATATATATACCATATATATATATACCATATATATACATATACATATATATATATGTTATATGGAATATATATATATATATATATATATATATATATATATACATATATATATATTTATATATATATATATATATATATATATATAAATATATATATAATATTATATAATATTATATAATATAATATATATATATATATATATATATATATATATATATATATATATATATATATATATATATATATATATATATATATATATATATATATATATATATATATATATATATATATATATATATATATATACCATATATATATACCGTATATATACATATACATATATATATGTTATATGGAGAATATATATATATATATATATATATATATATATATATATATTTATATATATATATATATATATATATATAAATATATATATAATATTATATAATATTATATATATATATATATATATATATATATATATATATATATATATAAAGCAATGTATTTATGTGCGTGTGTGTGTCTGTTTTTCTTTTACGTATTAGTACACCTTTCATCCGATCGCCTTAAATGTTACCTGTGCCTGTGACAGATACAATTAGAAAGGTTTTAACCTTGGTATGTAAGGAAATAGGAGATAAATGACAGCCATGTGTAGGGGGTCGGCGTGGTCGAGTCGGTAATCCTCATGGTTGCTAAACCGAAAAGTCGAGTTCGAACCCTCGAACCCTCGGGCAGATGACGCTCGTTAGCTGGGGACAGCCACTCTTCTAGGAGAGACAACTCCAAAATTAAAACAACTGCTGCCTTGTAGTTTGTTCTTGGTTGACCTTAGGGGGCGCCAAAATGGGTTGGAAAAGAATTAATTGAAAGGTTGAGGGGGATGCATATCAAAAGTTTGAGAATAGGCTGCGCCTGTTGCAGTTTTTGCCGCTGAAAAAGAGTAGTATCCCTTACCCGTTTTGTAGGAAACCCGATTAAAGGATGCCAAGTGGTAACACACCCGCTCTGGAACTCTGGGCGCCAAACCGTGTATTGACGAAATTCGCAACCTCCCGTGTGCTACCCATCAGAATAATATTTTTCGCAGAAATATTCTCGGGAGTATTCTCATTTACTCTCCATAGTTTCATGGCAGTCTGATGGACGTTGTGGAACCGTACCCGACTTTTTATATTTTATATACCATATATTGAGAACAATCGAGCCCTCAGGGGCGCTGCCCTTAGGAAATTGAAAAAAAAAAAGAATTTTCACAGAAACCTCCCCATGAGTACTTTAATCAACTCCCCAAAGTTTTGATGGCGATCGGATGAACGGTGACCATCAGCAATCGACTTTTAATTTTATAAATCGAACCGCTCCCTGCGAATTTGACTTTTTTTTCGCTGATACCTCCACATGATTAATCTCAACAACTTCCTAAAGTTTCATTTCGATCGGATGAAGTGTGTAGTAATGAGTAAGCACACATACACACCTACATACCTATATATATATATATATATATATATATATATATATATATATATATATATATATATATATATATATATATATATATATATATATATATATATGTACTAGCGTACCCGACCCCCGCGCGTTGCCGCGGGGATAGAAGAAAGTTTGACGAAATATATTAGGATTTTACCAACGCGTTATCAATTATAATTATATGTTCTGAGACGCGTGACCTTCTTTTCTAAAAATGAGTTATTTAAATGTAAACCATGCCTGTTATTGGATCATAATTATCAGGACACGGGTTTACCTACACTACCGCATGAAAACCTTGAGTGTACATTAATCACTCACCAAAATAATATGGTAGGACACACTTCGGTGACCGCCTCTGTGTCAGAGACGTAGAGGGGCGCTCTCAGGGCCCCCACCCCCCGATTACACTACCGCATAGGCACGGCGTACGACCCCTGGCTCCTTAAAACGAACAGGCGCCATCGGCCAAATAGCATCCTGTTAATAATGATGCAAATTTCGCTAAAGTGACACAAATGAACAGGATTTTTTTCTTTAACATGTAAAAAAATTATTTGACGTGTTTTAAATATCAGTGTGACTGATGCAATATGCTAGCGTTACTAATGGTCTATTATTAGGTGCTCGATCTCAATTTCTGACTGAATTGTCTAATAATAGATGCTTATTGCATCATTCGCAAAGTGACGAAACTCTACAGTAGGCTCCTCATATTCAAAAACTTATTTTTTCATCTTGCGCAAGGTGACGAAACTGTACAAAAGGATTTCCTCGCGTTACAAAGTTATTTTTAGAAGCCTGTTGTAGTTTTACCGCTGAATATAATAGTACCCCTTACTCGCTATGCAGGACGCTCGATTAACGGATGCCAAGTGCCAACTTAGTCGCTCTAAAACTCTGGGCGCCAAACCGTGTATTGACGAAAGTTGTACCCTATATGGCGCCGCCCGTAAGAAACTTTAATTTTCTTTTTCTCAGAAATATTCTCGGGAGTATTCTCCTCTACTCCCTAAAGTTTCATGGCACTCGGATGAACCGCATCCAAGTTTTATTTTTTATATACTGTGAATAGAGAAAAAAATCGCTCCCCCCACCCGGTGGTGCGCCGCCCTTGCAATATTAAACAATAAGTTTCATGGCTATCGGATGAACGCCGTGAAATCGTAATCGACGTTTATTTTTATATACAGTATATAGAGAAAAATCGCACCCTCCCGTGGCGCCGCCCTTGCGAAAATAAAAGTGATTTTTTACGGAACCCTTCCCTAGAGTGGTATAATGAACTCCCCAAAGTCTCATGGCTATCGGATGAACGATGCTAAACCAAAATCGACTTTTATTGTTATATACCGTATATAGAGAAAAAAACAAATCGCGCCCTGTCGGGGCGCCACCCTTGCGAATTTGAAATTTTTTTTTCACAGAAATCTCCCCAAAAATATTCTCAACAACTTCCTAAAGTTTCATGGCGATCGTGTGAACGGTGTCACGGCAATTCACTATTATTATTTTTATAAACCGTATATGGAGAAAAATCGCACCGTCCCGTGGCGCCGCCCTTGCGAAATTAAAAATGATTTTTGTACAGAACCCTTCCCTGGAGTGTTCTAATCAACTCCCCAAAGTTTCACACATATATATATATATATATATATATATATATATATATATATATATATATATATATATATATATATATATATATATATATATATAATTCAGCTATCATACTAATGACATAAACATGTTTGTGGTTCTTTAAAAACTGGGTAATTTTGTTAATTGTAACTTTTGGCTTTTCTGTCTCAAAAGGTTGCCGACCCCTGGTGTATGTTATGTACATCATGCATGTTGCTGGGAGCCAAAGTGGCATGCGTCCTTCAGTTATCATTTATTTACTAAAGATAATGTGGTGAGTTTAAATTTCCCTGGGTGCCGATGCTGGTTAAAATATATTCTCCCCCCCCCCTCCCCTTAATGAGAGAATCCCGAAATAAATAATATACGTAATAAGCAGATGTTCTGTGTATATGAAGGTGAGAGGGGAGGTTATTATATAAAGCACGAGGTTGGTATATTGTCCAGGTTTTTCAACTGTCCTTTTGTTTTATTTTATACAAACAGTTTTTTAAAAGTTGGTCATTTTGATCTTTGGTGTTGTGGCTAGGGATGATGTCACAGGGTGCGGATATGACAATAAAGATCTGTCATTAACATTTTTCTCTTTAAAAAATAAGAATAGTCATTATACTTTGGTAAAGTCTGGAATGGTTTACAACTTCCCTAGAAGCATATCTGAAATACCTGTCCCATTTTATATTTATAGCGATCCAAAATGTTCTTTTAAATTTTCTTTTTATTCTGTCCTTTTTATTTTATTTATTATTTTCTAAAGTAGATGCGATGTATACGTATTTTCTATAAGATATGGCCGGTGCATACAATAAAAGTGTTTGAAAGATTATAAGTTAGGTAATATATTGCTTAATAAAACAGAATAAAGTGAGCAGTATACAAACACTTCTAATGAGGTTCAAGGTGGGCCGTTGGATTAGGATCCGTGTCAGGATTGAGACACAGATGCCAGTAGTAAAACAACTTCAATACGTCCTCTGGATGTCCTGTTTATCTTGTCAGTGAGTCGTGTTTATGAAAAAAACTTGGGATTTGTTGAGAGACATATGCTATTACTAAACATATACGTTTATTAATCTTTTATTTGTTTTCAGTGCATGAAAACGTTGTTTTTTTCGATGGTATTTTTTTCTAAGTTTTAACAATTTGCTTTTATTAAAGTAAACACCAAATATGGAGCAGACATTTGGATGACAACCTACTTTAATTTTTTTTCTAATTTAAGTAATAGTAAATAAATAAAGATAGTAATTGTCTGCTTTTATTAGAACTTATATTTTTTATGAAAATTGTGTTGTTGTAAAGAAAATTATTCTTTATCGCCCTTATTTAAAAAAATAATGTAATTCTTAACTGTACATCGAATATAAAAGCATTCGTTTTATCTTGTAACAATTTCTATTTTTTTTCTTTTCCGCCTCAGACATGTAATTTACAGCGTCAGTATGCCTTGCATGTTCGCTTTAGTATTACAGTTTTCATCATCGGCCTGATACAGATTTACAATAGTAATATTTCTTTCTTACTTGTAGCCTACTTTCATTCATTTAAAATGGTTTACTTATACAAAGATCTAATACAAAACGTCTAAATATAAAAAAAAAATATAAAAAAAAACAACCTGAAAATGCAAATATGTAATTAAATGATAATTCAAGGGATTTTTTTTTTAAACGTACTTGTGCGAATTGCTAAATAATATTACATTATTTTCCCGAAGCTATTAAAATGTATATCACATCGTTTTTGAGTCTTAAAGTGTTTCGTTAATTTTTTTTTTTTTTTTTTTATTTTTTTTTCTGACTAAGATTATGTTTTGCTTGTCCTTTTAATTCATTAAAAAATAATTAAAAGGGAATTAACTATGTAATTTTTTGAAATAAAAGAATAACTATTTACAATAGGCAAATAACAAATATAGCACGCGATGTCCTTACTTTTTGTGTTTATAATTACAATGCGTAAGTCCTAATATACGGGCTTTCTTTTTCTTTTTACTTTCCATCGAGCTATTACTTAAATCTTTTTTTTACTCACACTTTAGACGCATTAGCTTCATGTCAATATTAAACATTGATATTGGTTTCACCTTATTAGACGTCGTACTCTATCGTTTTGGGGTATTTCTGGATCCCTCACACAGGGACAAAATAAATAAATTTAAAAGTTTGGTATCATATTGTCGTGTGTAAGTTTATCTAGAAGATTCTTGACTTAACACTTTAGCTGTGAGCTATTGTGTCGTGGGACATTTAGTTTTTGTCTTGAGCCAATATGTTGGGGTCGACCTGTCAATGCCTCTAACTAGTCAGACATGTGAAGTGTTTATCTGGTGGTTGGTGTAGAGTTATGCTATCTGATAATATGTCGTAATTTTTGTAAAGTTATGTTGTGATATTGTGAGATATTTTGTCTGAGATCTTTTGTCCTGTCAACCTAATGAAGTCATCTTCAATAAGACTCGCATTATCCAATTTAAGAATATGAAGAAATAAACTATGTCAATCAAATGTGCTTTAAATTTATAGACTTATTTATCAGGATGTACGCTATGAAATTATACCATTTTTGTGGCCAAAAATAATAAAAATAAATTGGTTTTAAAACAACATAAATTCAATTGAACAGCCGGGTTTTAATGGAATTATTTAAGTCTCTTAATCAGTGTGTGTATTAAATAATATGAAATTATTGCGGTGCTGTGTTGACTAATTATATATTTAATTTTCTTTTTCTAATGAATATTGGAAGACTATTTTATATTAACCCTGCTCTGGTACCTTACAAAAAATAACGTGTTTGATACCATGGGGTCAGTTTGACCCCATGGTGAAAAATAGGCTTTTTGACCAGACTAACTGCACTCTATTATTATTTATTGTTTACCTTGACCTAATAAGAGGTGACAATGTGTTAGTACGTCCAAATAAATAATGCACAGTTCCATGAGCATTTTTTTTGTTATTTTAACCACTGTATGCAAATTGTTATTGCTGGCATTGATTGTATACTAACTTTGCATGTTCTTCTCATACCAAATGATTACAGTCATTTTAGACTAGTTTGCTTTTCTTGTAGCGTGATCTGGGACACATGAAACACTCTCTAGCATAGTCCTGGATGAGAATGTGTGGTGTTTGCTGTTTGTGTCGGTATATTAAGGGGAAATATCTATATCACATTGACGGTACTATGGGGTCTATATGACCCCAAGCAAACAAAAATCTAAATAATAATAATACACTGAAGTATCAAACTTGTGTAGCATACTTAGGAAGATCTTATGAAAAAATGCATGGCATGTGAGGACACTAATCCTGGTAGTTTACAAAATGAATTGCTCTAAAAATGGCTGGGGTCATATAGACCCCATGGTACCAGAGCAGGGTTAAATGTGTCGGATTTTGAACTATTTAGTTATTTCATTACTTTGTCACCAATATCGTTCACCGTGTAGTAAAGCATATTTGACCAATTACTTTTTTTATAAAATATTTTTTTCTCAAACAAGTATAACATAAAAAATATATAGGCCTATAATTGACGTGTAACGGGTACCGATGGCTTGTGTCTCTAGAAACTATGATTGTATTCGTGTACACCTAAAGCTTCATTTAAACGACAATGCGCTACTGTCGTGTTTTCGCAGAATAATTACTACGATAATAAACGACCTGTTTTTAAGTACGATATGTGCTGTAAAAAATAGCGAAATGAGTTTAAAAATAAATTTACTACTGCTGCCCGACAAAGAGTATTATATCTATCTATCTTTTTTTCCGACTAACATAATGCTTTACTTCTTTTGTAGACACAATTTTATAAAATTCAAGCGAATTACGTAAGTAAACTTTCAAAATAAAACAAGAATTAAAAAAAAGAAAAAAAAAAGAAAAAAAAACATTTTTTTAATATAAATCACAATGTCCTACAGTAATATCGAGTTTTTTAACCTTTATCTTATATATCGTTTTCACTCAGAATAATAATTTACTTTTTTTAAAATGTTAAATGTTCTTTATGTAAGAAAAAAACGATGCATAAATACGCGAAAATCCCATTATTTAAAATTAATTCTATATCCCTTACAGAAGGGACACAATTTTGCAATGCAAGGGAAATAACTTAACAAAATAGCTCAAGTAAATATGAATCGAACAACTCATAACGAAATACACCATCTCTATTTATTGTTTTACTTATAAAATGTATGCATTTGTACAGTATGCAAAAAAAAAAATTGTACTAGTTATAGATAAAAATAAAATACAACTAGTACCATATTTTCACTTAGAAGAGAGACACATTAGCTTTATTTTAAGAATCATTGTTTTAGTAGTTTTAAAATATTGTTAACCGATGTTATTTTTCATTTTATATGTTTATTTCTGGATTCTTCACAAAAGGGACACATTTACAATAGTAATATTTCTTGCTTACTTGTAGCCTGCTTTCATTCATTTAATACAGGGGTCGGCAACCTTTTGTAACAGAAGAGCCAAAAGTTACAATTTACTAAATTTTCCAGTTTTTAAAGAGCCACTAACATTTTTATTTCAATATTTGGTATTTGATTACGATTAGGTAAATAAGTTTATTTTTTTAAATTTAAAATAAATAGCTTTTAATATGAAATAATATGTATTCAAATAAAAACATACAAATGTTTCGCACAAAACATATTAAATTATTTTAGCTAGCTCTGTTATGATAAACGTAGTTATCAAATAATAAAACTACAGGACTATCCCAAACCACTTTAGAAGCTGTTAACTTTTTTTTTTTCCTTCACTCACATCACCGGCTCAGGAGGTGTCTCCCATTAGCCAGGCAGGCATCCACACGAAAAACTCCGACAAGCTGGCTTGGATATCGGGTTGATTACTGTATCGGTCACTTTTGTCCTTTGGTTCTCACCTGGCTTATCTTCCACCCCACTGAACGCTGGGTAAACTCGTACCCCGCCGTCCTGTACCCGGCTCAGCCTAAGGAAGCTAATAACTAAACAACTGCGTCACTCACGTCAAATTAATGACTACTGACAGATGGGGAAATGCATTCTGAATCAAACAACTTTCTCCATTTAACGATATTCGAAAAAAAAAGTCGGCACTTGGGAAGTGGCAAGCATTTGCACGGGTGTAGGGCTGAGCTTGGTGCCCATTCGACTGTCAGCTGTCCGAATACTCTCTACTCCCACCTATTCTAATTGTTCGCTGATTAGTGTTTTTATTATGTTTAAACTTGTGTTTCATTACAGTATATAATTTGTTATGGGTTTTGAAAATAAAATAATTGAATAATTTCTAATATTTGTGCATGGAACTCGAGAGCCGCCATTTGATATCAAAAGAGCCGCAGGTTGCCGACCCCTGGCCTAGACCAGGGGGTCGGCAACCTTTTGAGACGAAAGAGCCAAAATTTGCAAATTAAAAATTTCACAATTTTCAAAGAGCCACTAAAATTTTTCTTTCAATATTATGATCTTTGATTAGGATTAGGATTAGGTATATATATATATATATATATATATATATATATATATATATATATATATATATATATATATATATATATATATGTATATATATATATATATATATATATATATATATATATATATATATATATATATAAATGAATGCGTGTGTGTGTCTGGGGTGACACCATATAGGGGGGTGACACTCAGACAAAAAAATGCAGATATGTAGAATACATATTTTTATGCCAGTTCAATAAATGATTAATTAGAAATAAAAAGTATTTCAAGTACATAATGACAATCCCCCAAAGTGTGTGTGTATATATGGGGGGTGGGGGTGACACCATGACTTGCCGCTCTGGGAACCACCCGACCTAGCGACGCCACTAACTACACCTTTCATCCGATCGCCATGAAACTTAGGAAGTTGTTGAGAGGTATCTGCGACTAAAAGGGCTAATTCGGTTGGCTCCACGACAGGGCGCGATTCGATTATTCTCTATATACGGTATATAAAAATAAAAGTAGATTGCGGATTGACACCTGGCGTGCCCGTGAGTACCATGAAGCCGACGTTCATTTTAAACAGCGCGATAGGCTATGGATACAATGGGTTGCTATAGTCACTCATTTAATCGAATCAGGCGCGTCCTCCGGCGTCTCTGCAGGGTGCAGTTTGGCGCCCAGGGCTATCCCGCGAGTACTACACGCCTATGTTAGTTTTAAGGAGCAGGCTACAATAATGATATTGCGGCACACGAAATTCGACTTTCCGTCTCCGAAAATTAGGCGGAGAGTGATTAACGGTGATATTACGGCGGGTGATTAATGTACACTCAAGGCTTTTATATAGCATGCCCAATCGCGTGCTGAGCAGTAGTGTAGTTAAACTGATAAATATGATCCTAGCACAGGCATTGTTTACATTTAAATACTCAATTTTAGAAAACAAAGAAGTATATTGAAATATGGAGTAACTAAATATTTTAATAAAATAGTAAGTGTTTATTGGTTTTATGAATTATTATATCGTTCATTACCGAGTGTTGCATAATATTTTTATGAGTTTTAACATTTTAAAAAATAATATTTTTTAACTTTTGTGCATGGAGCTGAAGAGCCGCATCTTGACATCAAAAGAGCCGCATGCGGCTCGCGAGCCGCAGGTTGCCGACCCCTGATTTAAGATGGTTACACTTATACATAGATCTAATACAAAACGTCTAAATATAATAATAAAAATAAAATAAAAAACAATCTGAAACTGAAGTGCAAATGTGTAATTAAATGATGATTCAAGGGATTTTTTTTTTCCTCGGCGTGGTGGGCTGAGAGGACGGGTGGGGGGGGGGGGGGCAAAGGGTGGAATTTGGGTTTTTAAGTAGAGCTGAAATAAATTTGGGATTACAGAGAATTAAAATGATACACATTTTAAGCAATCGGAAAAGTTATGTTATTACAATGAGACACATCAAAGCAAACATTCTTCCCTTTCAAACAGCTATATCAATACAGTCCTCAAACAGTTTGTTTTGCTTGTTTTTTTAATTAATTCAATTGTTTTAAACATTTAAATCCATCTTAAATGAATGAAAGCAGGCTACAAGTAAGAAAGAAATGTTACTATTGTAAATCTGTATCAGTCCTCACAAGCCGATGATGAAAACTCTAATACTAAAGCGAACACACAACTGACGCTATAAATTACATGTCTTAGGCGTGGAAAAAAAGGGACAACGCTGCACTGATCTTATCCCAGCGGTCGGCTAGCTTTTGAGACGAAGAGCCAAAAGTTACAATTTACATCATTTCCCTGTATTTAAAGAGCCACTAACATTATATTCCAATATATTGGTATTTCATAAGGATTAGGTATAAACATTTGATTTGAAAGTAATAGCGTTAATTATGAACTAATGTTGATTGGAATAAAAAAAAAAACAGATTTTCGCACAAAAAGTGTTTTAGCTAGCTCTGCTGTGATAAAAGTAGTAATCACATAATATAAATATAGGACTATCCCAATCCACCTTAGAAGCCAATAAGTTGCTTTACTTTCTTTACGGACACCACTGGCTCAGGATGTGTCTCCCATAGCCAGGCAGGCCTCAACACGGCAAACTCCGACGAACTGGTTTGGGTATCGGTTGGATTACTGTATCGGTCGCTTCTCACATGGCTTATCTTCCACCCTACTCGTACCCCACAGTCCAGTATCTAGCTCAACTGTAGGAAGCTAATAATTAAAATACTATGTGACTCAGGTAAAATTAATGCATACTGACAGGTAGAGGAATGCCTTTTGTATAAAATTAATATTTCACATTTAACGATATTCGAATACGTAGGCACTTGGGCAGTGGCAAGTGTTTTGATAGATTATAAATATCTATCATGGTGTCTCCACCTCTCCCCCCTTCTTGCTACCCCACAGTTAACGGTACACACCTGGACCTGAGTCCAGCGGTATCGTAAGGCTGACCGGGCCTCGACCTCAGACTGTGGTCGTGAGGGCGGAGCCTGAGTCATGTGAATTGTTGGGTAGGGACGCCATAGTCCGGTTCTCTACCTTCTCCCCTCTACGGAGGTAGCCTGCACGTTTTTTGGTGCTAAGGCACTTGCCATCATAAAATTATACTTATTTTGATGCTACGGCACTTGTTCTCCACAGAGAAATTAATCTTATTTTTTGGCAAAGTGTGTAGAGGATTGTGTGGCTTCATTTGAAGGAAACGACCGTGTCCCTATACGTTCTACCTCACCTACTCTCATTGTTCTCTGATGAGTGTTTTAATTATGTTTATGTTTGTTTTTTTGTTTTTTACAGTATCATATTCTTTATGAGTTGTGTAAATGAAATAATATAATTCGTAATATTTGTGCATCGAACTGGAAAGCCGCAACTTGAAATCAAATAAGCCGCATGCGGCTCGCGAGCAGCATGTTACCATTCCCTGTTTTAGTTGATTATGTTTGTCCCTTTTCTAACGGGAGTCAAAGATTGAAAAAAATAAATGCATCTCAGAAACTTTAAACTAATTTTAACAATTTTTATATAAAGATTCTTTTTAAAAAGTTATAGGGTCCGTTGATAAGTAAAATTAAGATAAAACCTGTACTTGTTAGAAAATATCTAATTCTAGACTCATTTGGAAAATAAAACTATTTAAATGTATACATTTAATAAGTTAAACAGTAAAATATATGGTGAATTTTGTTCTGAGTTTTTTCAATTTTTTTTTTTTAAAGTTATTTTGTTAAATTATTTCCCTTGAATTAAGATTTGTGTACCTTCTGTAATGAATCCAGGAGTTATGTATCGTTGTTACTTTCTTGAATAACTATAATTTAATTTAAATAAAGTAAATGATTCTTGTTTCTTTATTCTGTGTGATAATATATATATATATATATATATATATATATATATATATATATATATATATATATATATATATATATATATATATATATATATACATGTTTAAATATTCGATATTAGTGCACGGTTTGGTGATTTCGATAAAATTATGTAAATTAAATTGGTGAAATATTTAAAAAACATAATGTTCTGCAAAATCTACATATCGAGTCATGTTTGTATTAATTTTTTAATTTAATTATTCGCCTTATTGAAGTAAATGTTTTTTTTTTAATTAAATTCTAGCAATTTTTTAACCATGTAAAGTTGACAAACTAAGATCCAGAAATAACCAGAAGCAAATTAATGTTCTTGGGGTTGAGAAGGAGTCAACTGAACTTGATAAATCATTTTAAATCGGAGCAAGTGAAAGTAAGAATTAAATATTATTTCTTAGAAAATAACTCTTGGTGAGTCCAATATGTTATACTTAAGTGTTGATGAGCCCAACGTTTTATATGTAAGTGTTGGTGAGTCCAACTTGTTATATGTAAGTGTTGGTGAGTCCAACTTGTTATATGTAAGTGTTGGTAAGCCCAACATGTTATATGTAAGTGTTGGTAAGCCCAACATGTTATATGTAAGTGTTGGTAAGCCCAACATGTTATATGTAAGTGTTGGTAAGCCCAACATGTTATATGTAAGTGTTGGTAAGCCCAACATGTTATATGTAAGTGTTGGTAAGCCCAACATGTTATATGTAAGTGTTGGTAAGCCCAACATGTTATATGTAAGTGTTGGTGAGTCCAACATGTTATATGTAAGTGTTGGTGAGCCCAACATGTTATATGTAAGTGTTGGTGAGCCCAACATGTTATATGAAAGTGTTGATGAGCCCAACATGTTATATGTAAGTGTTGGTAAGTCCAACATGTTATATGTAAGTGTTGGTGAGTCCAACATGTTATATGTAAGTGTTTGTAAGTCCAACATGTTATATGTAAGTGTTGGTGAGTCCAACATGTTATATGTAAGTGTTGGTGCGTCCAACATGTTATATGTAAGTGTTTGTAAGTCCAACATGTTATATGTAAGTGTTGGTGAGTCCAACATGTTATATGTAAGTGTTGGTGAGTCCAACATGTTATTTGTAAGTGTTGGTGAGTCCAACATGTTATATGTAAGTGTTGGTGAGTCCAACATGGGAGACTATAGGGTAAACATGTATTAAGAAAACTTTGAGCACATGTTCCTATCAAATATAACATCTGTGTTTACATTACCTGACGTTTAGCATCAAGACGTGGTGTGGCTAGTGTAGAGCGTCACACTCTCACATGACATTAGGCTGGCTCAGTATCCGTGGTGTCTGTATACGGTAGCAGAGACTAATACGTAGAAAATGTATCTAATCTATGCATATGATGTAGGAAAACATGTTAAGAAATAATTTTGTTTTTTAGACAAACAAAAATAAAACGCCTGTAAAACAATTAGCAGTTAACTATACGCAGACATGGAAGAATAAACTCTCCTCAAGAAATTGTGTTTTAGCTACTAAACTGTAGAGGACTGAGATTTCTTGTGGTTTGATCCAAATCTGTAGACCTATTGTATGTATAATATTGTTGATATAAAGTAAAGACTCAACTTTAGATCCAGCGATCTATTGGGCAGATGAAGAAGAGTTTATATGTTTCTTCACTTTGGCATTAGAAGTAAGGGTGCGGTCAGTACGTTCTACTGGCATGGACACGGATTTGAACTCGAGACTTTCGGGTTTGCATCCAAGCGCTCTACCGCCTTGGACACGCCTGGTTGTTAAATTTTCCAAAAAAAGTAAGTATACATTTAAAATATTATTTTAGTTTAACTGTTTCTTTGAAAATACCAATTTTAATAACACTTTTTAAAAATCCATCTTTTGTTCACAGAGGGTTTTGTAAATCTATATATGTAATTCTTTTCTTGGAGACCATAGAAAACACCAAGCTGTAAGCGCGCTCCCTACTATCCTCACCCCTACATGGTCTGGTGAGCTGTGGTTCACGCTAAATGTTTCCAATCGTAGAGCCGGGTTTAATGACGGCTATTAGGGGCAGATAATTTAGTTTGAAACGATTTTAAACTTAGGGGAGGTAACTAAGAGGAGGCTGCTTTCACAAAGGTGGGGGTGGGGTGGGGTAGGGGAAAGGAGGGAGGGGGGGGTATCGTCCTTATCGAGCTACTGATAGTGTTTTAAAGCAAATATATTCAGTGGCAGCATTGGTACTGTCGAATTCACAAATTATGAATTACTGAAAAGGAGAAAATAAAACAACTAAATAGCGGCGTATGATATGCCGCGGGTCGGCTCGTGTTTTATGATACATAAAACCTCAACACTCACTATATAACAGATGTATGAGATGTTAAAACGGGTAACTAGAAGTAAAAGGCGAGGTTGGTATATTGTCCAGGTTTCTATATTGTCAATTTTATTATATATAAACATCTTTTTTTCAAAACTAGTAGCTTTGTGTTTTGGTGTTGTTATCAGGGTTGATGTCACAGTGTGTGGATATGACAATAAGGATCTTTTATTAAAGTTTTTCTCTTTATGAAAAGTCATTATACGATGGTAATACCTGTACCGGTACACAACGTTTGTAGTAGCTCCTTTTAAATACTTGCTCCATTATTAGTGTTCCGAATTTTTTAAAATTGCGACCTAAATTTTAAAGTTTGCCATTCAAATTTGAAGGTTAAGCCCTAATACAAAACGGATGTGTCATTTTAAAATACATTTAAATTAACTACTGCTTACAAACATTTTTTTAATGTATTGTCTCCTTTCCAACGAAGCTTTAGAGAAAAATGGGGTGATACAAGCGAGTTACTTTTCGGAGGCGGTGACAAAACGAATTACCTCCCATGTAGATTTTTTCTCTTTTTTTTTTTTTATTGCAGGGGAAATAATGTATTTATAATTTTTTTTTTTTTTTTAATTCTAGATTGTAACTGATAACAGAAAAATCTCGAGTTTGGATTCCGTGTATGACTCGGTAGGTCGGAGTCTACTCAGCTCTGTCTGTTGGGTACCTGAATTATGCTAGACAACGTCAACGTAAAGACGGATCATCACAGAGCTGGTTAAATTATCCCTTCAACAGCTGAGATCAAAGAGACAGATGAGCTCTACTACATTACCCACATAGACAGTCAGGTCCCATAACTTGGTAGAAACACGTATATGAGCTAATAAATATCAACAAAAATAATTCGTCCACCTAACTGCCTTCTTATTGAAAAACTGATTGCTTACTTACAAACCTTCTAAGCATTCAGTCTAAACAATATTGTTCAGTTTAAAAAAAAAAAAATTAAATTTCAAGACGCCTATGCATTCATTCTAAACAAACTTTGTTGATTTGAGATCGATAATATTTAAAACAATGTTTCATTTGTTTGAAAATTTTGATCGCTAGAAAAAGTGTTACTCCGCCTCATGTAAATATGAAGAAAAAACCATTAAGGGAGAAAACTTATAGCAGTTGTTTACCATAACTACTAAATAAGTAATTAATAAAATACTCTATACAAATATATTTCTTAAAAAATAATATTTTGACGTTTAAAATGTTGTTATTGATTTATGTTTAATCTTTAAACTTTTGCATACCTATTAAAAAATAACGGTTACATTATATTGTAAGAAGCACTAACTTTATTTTAAAAGTTACACTATAACCATACAATTGCTCGTCACTTAACCATGTTTATACTTCTTATCAGGATTATTTCTGGCTCTCTTTTGAAAGGGAAAATTAAAAATATAAATCCCGTTTATTTATAGTTTTTTTTGGATGGTTCTTATATATTTAACCTGACTCTACCTGCTCTAAGACCTCCATTTAGTTGCTATCTTAATCTCTAATTGTATTGTCACTATCACAGATGAACACATTTCTACAGGCAACATGACCGTGTTTGCTTATATAACATAGGGAGCAAACTGTCCACCTTCCATTGAGCTGGGTGAAGAGGGTGTGTGTATCAGCCTCTATGTCAACCATTGAGCTGGGTGAGGAGGGTGTGTGTATCACCCTCTATGTCAACCATTGAGCTGGGTGAGGAGGGTGTGTGTATCACCCTCTATGTCAACCATTGAGCTGGGTGAGGAGGGTGTGTGTATCACTCTCTATGTCAACCATTGAGTTGGGTGAGGAGGGTGTGTGTATCACCCTCTATGTCAACCATTGAGCTGGGTGAGGAGGGTGTGTGTATCACCCTCTATGTCAACCATTGAGTTGGGTGAGGAGGGTGTGTGTATCACCCTCTATGTCAACCATTGAGGAGGGTGTGTGTATCACCCTCTATGTCAACCATTGAGGAGGGTGTGTGTATCACCCTCTATGTCAACCATTGAGGAGGGTGTGTGTATCACCCTCTATGTCAACCATTGAGCTGGGTGAGGAGGGTGTGTGTATCACCCTCTATGTCAACCATTGAGTTGGATGAGGAGGGTGTGTGTATCACCCTCTATGTCAACCATTGAGCTGGGTGAGGAGGGTGTGTGTATCACCCTCTATGTCAACCATTGAGTTGGGTGAGGAGGGTGTGTGTATCACCCTCTATGTCAACCATTGAACTGGGTGAGGAGGGTGTGTGTATCACTCTCTATGTCAACCATTGAGCTGGGTGAGGAGGGTGTGTGTATCACTATCTATGTCAACCATTGAGTTGGGTGAGGAGGGTGTGTGTATCACCCTCTATGTCAACCATTGAGCTGGGTGAGGAGGGTGTGTGTATCACCCTCTATGTCAACCATTGAGTTGGGTGAGGAGGGTGTGTGTATCACCCTCTATGTCAACCATTGAGCTGGGTGAGGAGGGTGTGTGTATCACTCTCTATGTCAACCATTGAGCTGGGTGAGGAGGGTGTGTGTATCACCCTCTATGTCAACCATTGAGCTGGGTGAGGAGGGTGTGTGTATCACCCTCTATGTCAACCATTGAGTAGGGTGAGGAGGGTGTGTGTATCACCCTCTATGTCAACCATTGAACTGGGTGAGGAGGGTGTGTGTAATACCCTCTATGTCAACCATTGAACTGGGTGAGGAGGGTGTGTGTATCACCCTCTATGTCAACCATTGAGTTGGGTGAGGAGGGTGTGTGTATCACCCTCTATGTCAACCATTGAGCTGGGTGAGGAGGGTGTGTGTATCGCTCTCTATGTCAACCATTGAGCTGGGTGAGGAGGGTGTGTGTATCACCCTCTATGTCAACCATTGAGTAGGGTGAGGAGGGTGTGTGTATCACCCTCTATGTCAACCATTGAACTGGGTGAGGAGGGTGTGTGTATCACCCTCTATGTCAACCATTGAGAAGGGTGTGTGTATCACCCTCTATGTCAACCATTGAGTTGGATGAGGAGGGTGTGTGTATCACCCTCTATGTCAACCATTGAGTAGGGTGAGGAGGGTGTGTGTATCACCCTCTATGTCAACCATTGAACTGGGTGAGGAGGGTGTGTGTATAACCCTCTATGTCAACCATTGAGGAGGGTGTGTGTATCACCCTCTATGTCAACCATTGAGCTGGGTGAGGAGGGTGTGTGTATCACCCTCTATGTCAACCATTGAGGAGGGTGTGTGTATCACCCTCTATGTCAACCATTGAGGAGGGTGTGTGTATCACCCTCTATGTCAACCATTGAGCTGGATGAGGAGGGTGTGTGTATCATCCTCTATGTCAACCATTGAGGAGGGTGTGTGTATCATCCTCTATGTCAACCATTGAACTGGGTGAGGAGGGTGTGTGTATCACCCTCTATGTCAACCATTGAACTGGGTGAGGAGGGTGTGTGTATCACCCTCTATGTCAACCATTGAGTTGGGTGAGGAGGGTGTGTGTATCACCCTCTATGTCAACCATTGAGCTGGGTGAGGAGGGTGTGTGTATCACCCTCTATGTCAACCATTGAGGAGGGTGTGTGTATCACCCTCTATGTCAACCATTGAGCTGGATGAGGAGGGTTTGTGTATCACCCTCTATGTCAACCATTGAGCTGGGTGAGGAGGGTGTGTGTATCACCCTCTATGTCAACCATTGAGGAGGGTGTGTGTATCACCCTCTATGTTAACCACCAAGTTGTATGGACGACAGAGCAACAATCCTATGCCCAGTTGTCCACTTTGTTAACCTTTAAAACAGCGACGGCTTGTTCTGGTTGGCCTACAGAAAAGATTATTTCCACTAATATGTTTTTGTTCAGGTGTCGTCTGTGTCCACTGTGTTAGCGTTAGAAAGTTGTATGATGATAAATAGGCTGGATTGTTTCCCCTCTTGTTGAGGGTCTTATAGAGCGCAAATATTCAGTTAAAACGGTACATGCTACTGCTGGTCTAGATGAAAACGTAGTTAGAACCACTAAACAAGATGTGAGAAAGGATGAGGAATGTGTAACAATAAGTGGACAGCAATGGCGTCGTTAAAACCAGTTACAATCTGTATATTAAAATGGGAATTAACCTAATAAATTACCTGGTTTTTCAACTTGTATTATGTACGGACAGGTAACGTAATCAAATGGTTCCACGTTTGAAACATAGTCATCTGTATAGATTAGGTAGTACAACATTAGGCAATAGGCAAGCTATCTGTATAGATTAGGTAGAACAACAATAGGCAATAGGTAAGTCATCTGTATAGATAAGTTAGTACAACATAAGGCAATAATCAAGTCATCTGTATAGATTAGGTAGTACAACATTAGGCAATAATCAAGTCATCTGTATAGATTAGGTAGTACAACATTAGGCAATAATCAAGTCATATATATAGATTAGGTAGTACAACATTAGGCAATAATCAAGTCATCTGTATAGATTAGGTAGTACAACATTAGGCAATAATCAAGTCATCTGTATAGATTAGGTAGTACAACATTAGGCAATAATCAAGTCATATGTATAGATTAGGTAGTACAACATTAGGCAATAGGCAAGTCATCTGTATAGATTAGGTAGTACAACATGGGGCAATAGGCAACCTATCTGTATATATTAGGTAGTACAACATTAGGAAACAAGAAATTCATCTGTATAGATTAGGTAGTACAACATTAGGCAATAGGCAACCCATCTGTATATTTTAGGTAGTACAACATTAGGCAATAATCAAGTCATCTGTATAGATTAGGTAGTACAACATTAGGCAATAATCAAGTCATCTGTATAGATTAGGTTGTACAACATTAGGCAATAGGCAAGTCATTTGTATACATTAGGTAGTACAACATTAGGCAATAGGCAAGTCATCTGTATGCAACACACCAGTAACAAGCAATTCGTTTTATTCTACAATAATAGTTTCACTCTTCTGTCACTCTTCTCACTGGCACTCTGTCTATCTGTTATTCAGGAACAATATAGAGAAACACGAGTAAAGTAAAAACCTTTCAGCGTCAAACGGAAAACAAAATGTGACGTGAAAGGAACATACAGGAAATATTCTAAGGACGGAAAAGTACACACAATACTAATAACATCATCGATACTTGATAATAAAGACACTAGCATTACTACCTAATTAATTTCTCTAATCTTAAATAAGTCTCTGCCTGCTGAGTTTCTTTCATGCATCTTTTCTTTTTCAATGTAGTTGGCGTACAAAGTGATAGTTTTGTCAGCACTATGCCCAGCCACCGTGTTAGTTGTTAGGGTAGCTCAGAGTTCGGCAACCTTTTGAGACAAAATGTACCAGTTTTTAAAGAGCCACTAACATTTTTTTCCAATATTTAGGATTAGGTTTTTATAAATTTAAATAGCTTTAAATATGGAATAATTATATTTATTCATATATTATTTTTAAATACACATGTTTCGCACAAAACATATTATTGTATTTTAGCTAGCTCTAATAATAGAATAATAAAATTAGTAATCATATAATACAACTATAATCATTGAATATTTCTATTAGTTACATCAATGGAAGCATTGACCTTGCATGCCGTTTGGAAGTTTGTTTAAATCTGGTTCATAACTTCTTGTTTTAAGTTTCAAGCACGCCTCTAGATTTGTATTTGTTAGTTAGCTTCTTACTTAACTTTTTTATTATATTCATGTAAGAGAACTCTTGCTTGCACGAATATGTTGACCTAAAGATCGTCAGCACTGCAGATGTCAACTTCCCCACGTTACTGTACCATCATGCAAATCTATTCCATGCGTCACGTATGTGTGACTCAACTCGCGGCATTTCTTTTAGAGCTGTCCAGTTGTGCAACGTAACGTGCATGTTTTACTGAACCTCGAACTATTTTTACTTGTTCTTGAGTTCTGTGAATTTTCCGCTCCACAAATGAGTCGTTTTCAAATCCAGCAATTGCATTTGAAGCAAACCAGCATCAATTCCAAAAAGTTCAAAGTTAATATCATTTGTTTTTGTGTTGAGAGAGTCTACTATGAACGTCAGAGTACTTGCATTTGTATTTAATTGCTTAAATCTCTCAGTGAATCCATCCTTCGTTTTATTTGTTGTAATGCTGAATCAATTCATGCTAATAGTTGCATTGGTTTCTAGATTTATTTTTTTTCATATTTTTCGAAATCAAGTAATTTACCGCTCTTCGTATCTTCAACAAAAATTTAAAAAAAAAAAATGATTTTTTTTCGAAACATCCACTTCTCAAGCAAAGCATAGTCAAGGTTAAGGAACTCCTTGGCAAAAAGAAGGAAGAACTCCTGATACAGTTTGATGAGCCAAAAAAATGCAGTTTTTCCTTGCAGTTTTACATTTAGCTCGTTTAGTTTTTGTTTGTGATATCCACCATGACGTTAAACGTTTCAATTCGTGATGAACAGTTTAATTGGAAGTACATTGAAAATAGTACCTAAATATTCTTATAGAATAGCGAGTGTTTATTGTTTATGTTTATTATTATATAATTCATTACCGAGTGTTGCAGAACAATATTTTATGAGTTTTGAAAATAAAGTATAACAATTATTAATAATTGTGCATGGAGCCAAAGAGCCGCATCTTGACATCAAAGGAGCCGCAAGATGCCGACCCCTGGGGTATCTGGATATAGAGGATGGTTGCAATAGATACGAGCAGCCCGACACTCGTCAATGATTAAACATTTTAATATTTTAATTTTACCCTCTTATAAGGGTGCCAGAAATTTTCCTAAGCTGTGATAGTAACATACGGTTAATGTATAGGAATAATTTTATATATAATACATTTTATAATATGTTTAGTGTTTATAGTATTATTTTGTGTTATCATTATTTATTAAACTCATGCAATATGTTAAGTAGATAAACAAAAATGAAAAAAAAGTTTAGTTTTTACAGCAGTAAGTAAAAAATGATATTTATATTGAGTTTTGTTTATTAATTAAATATTTATTTTTTGTGGTAAACATACGCCATGGATTGTCCCCCTTTCGAATTTCTATTCGTATTTACATAGGGGAAGTAACACTTTTTCTCCAGGCCAGACCAACTTGTATTAGCCGCTGCCTTTAGAAAAAAAATTCCAAAAGATGAACAAAGTGTTAACAGATGAACACAGTGTAAACAAATAAAGCATTGCCTTAAATATACTCGATCTCAACTGAACAAAGGTTGTTTAGACTGAATGCTTAAGCGCTTAGTAAGTAAGCTGCGAGTTTAAAGATCAACTTATGTGAGGTAACATGCCCTAGAGTCCACTGCCCTATTGACCACACTATGTTACCTATATGTACCCTTCCTTCCTTTGTCCGAACTGCAAACAATAATCTTGAGAATCTGTAGGGCCCTACTCAATTATCTACTTGACAGCTCAATATTCACAAAACACGATTACTGATCACACGATTACTGATCACACGATTACTCAAAAACTCTATTCAACTACCTTAGTCGATCGAGCTAAACTCTCAGCTACAATTACGCATCTCTCGGTTATGTTTAAAACTATTTTTATTTTAATTATAATGAATATTTGCTGTTACGGATCTTACAATTTAAAAAAATTCATAGAGTAAAATTATAGCTATCAAACAATATATAACTGGGACTAACTGGTGTTAAAATAAATAAACACTCAAGAACACTTTATCATGTAAACTGAGCCAATCCGTAAATATGATCGCCTTCCTTTGAAGAAGTCCACTTCGGTTTCCTCACACAACCCCTTGTGATTTTAACTAACAAATTTTTCTTTCATCCTAAATTTGACTTCTTCAGACTTGCGGTCAAAGGGAAACAAATGTGGATATACCACGAATGTCAAGAAAGTATTGTTTCTCTCCCTTTACTGATGTAAACACGATGTAGACACGATTTTTAACCCATTTTAAATACTTAAACGTTTTAAGATAGAATTGAATCTCGTAGAAAAAAGAATTGCACACCAAGTGAACGCCAAATAAAATGTGGATAATAGTGCGTTATATTATTAGTCCTTTATAAATTTACATGAGTTTTTTGAGAAATCGAAAGTAGCGTAAATTACTACTTCCGGTTAACACAAATTACTCAACATTTAACAGAAGGCAGAGAATTAGATCTTTTACTTACATGTGAAATTTCATTTATCTATCTGAAATAGTACTCAAGTTATAGGCTTTTGAAAATCGGAAATCGCTCAAAAGTTGATACGGATCTACGATTTTGATATAATAATTATATATGAAATTTCACTAACCCGGCTGTAACGGTACTCAAGTTATCATGTTTACACACACACACATATACACACATACACACACAGACATACGGACAAGATTGCAAAACTAAAATATCGTTCAGGACTTTTTTATTACTTGTTTATTTCTATTAATGGACTCTCAGGAAACATGTATAAAATCGTATTAATTATATCATAAATTGAAATCAAATAACAATCAATCATTTTTATTTTAAAATCTATATATTATGGTTCCCCCCCCCCCCTCCGCCCCCTCTGTGATCAAAGCTCCGCTGTGGTCAAAGCCCCGCTGTAGTCAAAACCCATATGGTCAAAGCCCATCTGTGGTCAAAGCCCCGCTTTGGACAAAGCCCCGCTTTGGACAAAGCCCCTATAGTCAAACCCCATATGGTCAAAGCTCCGCTGTGGTCAAACCCCCTATAGTCAAACCCCCTATGGTCAAACCCCCTATGGTCAAAGCACCTGTGGTCAAAGTTGTTCTCAGTCATAAGTCTATGAAACCTTCAAAACTAAAACATCATTTGAGTTTGTTTTCGTAGTTGCTTGTCTTTGTGAAATATATTCATTCAGATAATAGCAAAGAAGAGTTGGTATTTTAGGAAGATATCGTTTTTTTTAAACTGGATGAGTAAAATGCGAAAACGGCTGTGCGGTTTGTACAGATGGTGCGCCATCTATGTTTAGGTCTAAATTGGGCTTCTAGAAAACAGAAAAAGATTTAGCTCCCTAACCGAGAGGAATCCACTGCATGATCCACTGGCATTCTCTCGCCAGCAAGACTCTTCCGACTCCATTGCTAATAAAAGTCGTAAATATTAAATCTGGAGCCATTAAAGAGCAGCGCAAAGACATGAATAACGATCACGAGGTTCTGCTTTTCTACACTATAGTTGGCTGGCTGTCTAACGAAAAATTGCTAATAGTGTTTTTGAATTGAACAATGAAATCAAGTTGTTCTTAGAAGTCAAAGGAAACAACACCATTTGATATACTTTAACAACAAAGAGTAGATGGAGAGAGTATCATACCTAGCAGATATATTTGAACATCAACATAAGCCTAACCTGAAGCTTCTGGGAACCTAAACGAATAATCTCTTTTTTGATAATTTCGGGGCATTTTAATCAAAGCTGCAAAACTGGCGAAGAAAAAATAAATCTTAAAAATATTGTTGTGTTTCAGAAAATCTGCAGCGTGGTAGATGGATATGATTGTGAGATAAATAACAATTTGAAAGAAGCGATTTCTGGGCATCTTGAATCTCTTGAAACGAACTTCGGCGTTATTTTACCTGAGCTGAAAGAAGAAGAATCTGTTCTGTCCAGGATACCCATACTCAGAAGCGTAGCGAGGGGGGGGGGGGGGTGCGCGGGGGGGGGGAGACATATGTCCCCGGGCGCCGACCTTAAGGGGCGCCAAAATGGGTTGGAAAAATAAATTGAAGGGTTGAGGTGGGTGCAAATCGAAAGTTGAAATTCTACTATGTTTACTCATGTTATTAGAGCCAGAAGTAGACAAAGCCAACAGTAAAATGTTGCATCAAATCTAAATATGGGACAATAATTTGATAAAGAAATAAATTTAGGAGACTCCTGGTAAAGTTCAACCCAAACTATAAAAACCCGCTACAAACCCGTGCTCAGAGGTCACATCATCGTGGCCCATAGGTTGAGATCTATACTGCCTTTGGCCACCAGTGTTGTGGCCCAATATGGTTGGACCATCATGTCGAGTCAGACATGTCAAGTGGCCAGTGAACACAACTAAAATATTTAAATTGTTGAAAGTCAATAAGAGCGATGTGCTAATCTTTAGTAAGTGATTAACACAGAAGGTTCTAGCAATGTTTACTTTAATATCAGCTCAATCCTTCTAGAAGTCATCCTCCCCAACAATTCGTGAGTTTTCAATTTTAGTTGAATATATTTTGGAACTTCAATTAAAATCTACGTGTGTATATTTTTTTTTTTGCTTTGATGCGATCCACCCACCCCCTCCTCCAAGCGTGTAACGCTACAATGTCTGGTCATATTTAATTTGACAATAAGATATTTGTGAATTTTATTTAATTAAAAAATTGCAAGGAAATTAGGGAAAAGTAAATTAATCGTTTGAAAAAAAAATTGATATATTCAAAAAAGTTCAAAGCTAATTAGAACGCAGTACACATTTCATTGGGAAAGTAGTAATATAATACGGAGTTATTTTTTTTGTTTCAAAATTTTAATTTACATAATTTTATATAAATCACTATTTCGTGCAGTAATATCGATTGTTTCAACCTTTATCTTATATATCGTTTTCACTCAAAAAAACATTTACTATATTAAAAAATAATTACACGAAAATCCCTTATTTAATATTAATTCTGTACCCCTTACTGAAGGGACACAATTTTTAAATACAAGGGAAATAACTTAACAAAATAGCTCAAACAAAAACGAATCGAACACCTCATAACAAAATGCACCATGTTTATTACTGTTTTACTTATATGATGAATTTAATTATTCTATAGGTAAAAAGTTGTGAACTAGTTATGGATAAAATAAAATACAACGTGTTCCATTTTTTCATTTATAATTAATAAACATTAACAAACATTAGCTTTATTTTAAGAATTATTATTTAACTAGTGTTAAAATATTGTTTAATCAAAGGTACATTTTTACTTCTTTGTATATTTCTGGATCCCTTACGTAAGGGACAAATTAAATATAATAATAGGCCTCGTTAGGTTTGGTGTGGAAAACATACCACTAAACATTATATTTGTTTTATTAAGCTTGATCGAAAATATTAAAGCAATAGAGTACACTTGCATATTTTGGGTATTTATGTCGACTTCAGCATTTTTTCTGACATTATCTTTTAGAAACGGTATTTGCTCTTGTCTTTCTTCTTTATGCATTTTACAACAACATTTTTTTTTGCGGTAATGAACACGAAACTAATTTTGACAACAGAC
Organism: Physella acuta; assembly: GCF_028476545.2. Classification (NCBI taxonomy): domain Eukaryota; kingdom Metazoa; phylum Mollusca; class Gastropoda; family Physidae; genus Physella; species Physella acuta. The sequence goes on along the minus strand of NW_026732151.1, from coordinate 30,080 downwards.
TTTAATGAGTCAAACAAATCTTCTATTTTAAGTAAAATTTGGCATTTTACAATAATTGCTCAAAATCAATAAATTATGGACACGTTTTCTCAACTTTGCATTTTTACTCAAAATTCAACATTCAAATCGCTAAGGCTTTGGAACCCTTTGTCATACAAGAATAAAACATTCCACGTGCATTCAGCATGATAGCATCTACAAAACTACGTTTGCACATTAAGTTTACTACAATACTTTAGGAAATATTGATATTTATGTAACACCACCCCCTAATTTTGCACATAAATTTACGTAAAAATTTGTATTAAAAGTTTAGTACAAGCTATCGCAATGAGTAAACGTAGAAATGTATAGTTTGGTTTGAGAAATCTAAATCTTTCATCCGCTTTTTAAAATCTCTTATGGGAACAAAGCCTTAGCTATTTGAAAAGGTGTTAGTTTTCAAACCTTTTCGCGGTTTCCATGGCAACCAGTACTGCTATTGACGGCTATATATTATTTTTGTCTATAGTTTAACAACTATAATTATATGAACTTATTAAACAACCAGAAATGTGTTAAATATTTATTTTTTTTTTATCCGTGGTGCCTATCCTTAACAATACCTAGTAGATAGCGCGTTAAATTAAAAAAAAAAAAAAAAAGCATGCGTTGCATGCATCATATCGTATGGGTAGTAAATTGGGTTCTATTAAATCGGCATATAATTATATGTTTTTTCATTAACTATATTTTCTTTTTCAATCGCCAGTTAATCAACGAGAGAACATACATAAAATACTGTACATTATTAAAACACAGAATAAGGCTCAATATCAAATGATGTATTATATGATTTGAATGGTGGAGTGTGTACAATTAATAAATACGAAGTGACTACTCGGAAAAAGATTGTTTCGGCTGAAGACAAGAAACACAATAGTTCTGCGCATGCGCAATGGCCTTAATAGCTGCGCGAGGGTTAGGGTTAGGGCTAGGGTTGGGGAGAGGGTTATGGTTCTGCGGTTTGTTTAAAAACACACGCATGCGCAGTACCATCGAAAACATCGCCATTGCGCATGCATATCTTTTTCCGGCTAGAATCGGTGCTATATTATGCCTTTTATACAGCACTGATCCTGGCGACCCAACAGGAAGTCACGGGATGTTGTTAAAAGTATAAAAGTATAAAAGTATACATTTTCTATATAAATTTTATTTCGTCTCGGGGAGGGGGGGGGGGGGTAGACTTTTTTTCGAAGATATGCCTGTAAGAAACTGGATAATTTTCTATTTTTAGACAAGGCTTTGTTTGGGTTGTGTCTCTGGTTTCTAAGAATAGCCTGCATGCTCGTACAAGGGTATCTTTACCTATTGTTTATTTCCAGTCTTGTAACACAAGGAGTGGTAATTATAAAAAAAAACTTTTTTTGTAGAAGTAGATAAACAAAGGGATTATGACGTAATGGTTTATTTTCGTTAGCAGCACCAGACCAGAGTCGTAGCGAGGGGGGGGGGTTGCATATGTTCCCGGGCGCCGACCTTAGGGGGCGCCAAAATGGGTTGGAAAAACAAATTAAAATCTGATTTCAGCAGCAGTTTTGAATTACAAATATAAAAAATATATGGGGAGGGGGGAGTTGCAAATTGAAAGTTTGAGGGGGGGGGGGGGTTGCAAATTAAAAGTTTGTCCCGGGGCGCCGGGAAGGGTGCAACGCCTCTGCACCACACTAGCGGTTGTGGCGTCACTCGAATAATTTTAGCGATTGGTTATTGCTACACAGTTCAACATAAGTTAATTAAGGTAACCCTTACCTTTTAATTAATTGTAATATATTTGAAAGTTATAGTGCACGATTGGCCTCAGACATGTATTTTACAGCGTCAGTTTGCCTTGCCATGTTCGCTTTAGTATTAGTTTTCATCATCGGCTTGTGAGGACTGATACAGATTTACAATAGTAATGCTTCTTTCTTAGATGTAACCTACTTAAATTCATTTAAGATGGTTTGCTTATAAAAAGAACTAATACAAAACGTCTAATTACAATCTTATTTTTAAACCTGAAAATGCAAATGTGTAATTCAAAGGTGATTCAATGGATTTGTTTTTTATAGTCGTGGTGGGTTGAGGGGGTTTGGGCTTTTAAGTAGAACTGAAATACATGTTATAAATATTATAAGCAGCTGGTATGTTATGTCGAGTACAATGAGACACAACAGATCAAACATTCTTCCTTTTTAAACATCTGTATGTATATCTGCATGTATTGCAGTCCTCCCACACCTCTCTTTTTTTACATTTTTATTTGTCCCGTTAAGGGATCCAAAATATTTTAATAAATTTCACTTAAATAACTAGCTTAACACGCTGCTGTTGAAAAATATATAACTAATTAAAACAAAATAATAGTAAAGTTTTTATTATCGGAATTAAATTAAGATAAAATTGATAGATATTTCAAAATAACATATTGTTGAATAAAACAAAATTGATTAAATAATTAATAGTTTAAAAAGAGTGACAATTTGTATACTTTGTAATTTACTTTTTTTTACATGTATTTTTTGTAAAAAAGCAAATTGTAAGAAGGTAGCCTCCCATTTCATAACAAACAAAATTTTAAAGAAATTGCATCACGGCGCCCGCCTTGTACCAATGTGTTTACATGAGTAACCGAGGGTGTGACTGATTTATGATTCTTGGTTGTTTGTTTGTGTTTCTCGTTTCCATCGACGACGCCAAATGTGACAGACGTGTGACGTACCTTGATAGGTTGTGTTGTACCCCTTCTCGCAGCACCTAGATGCGACAGAGGTGTCTTACCACCTGTCGTGTAGGTATTTGTCCACGACTTAGGAATTCTGACGGTAGGCTGTGGACACCTGATTCGGCATTGACATATCCGATTTGTCTCAAGAATCACACTCTGACTGCAGGTTCGATATTACAACACTTTATTTCTTGATGAATAATCCCTGTTCCAAGAATGACATGGGAATCAACAGTCCACCAATTTCACTAGTCCACACAGTATCTCACGTTCTACTGACACTGTTCTCTGTGAGTGCTGCACTCAAGGTACTCTATAATCGAGCTGGTCACAATCCCCAATCAAACACGCCGTCTCTTAGTTGCACCTATGGCCACCACAGCATAGATAGATACACCACGTGTTTACCAACTAGTATTCTATTTACACACAAGGAAAAGAAACTAGTTTAACAATGTGTAGGGCAAAAAGTAAGGTATTAATAATGAAAGTGTAATAAACATCAAAATAATGAAAGAAGTAAAAGGGTGAATACATGTATATTTATAAAGATTGCAGTCTATAAAGCTAGATATTACAACGGGGTTTATTTTCCTCTTTGTAAAAAGGATTTCAGTAATGCATAATTTGTTAGTTGAATACAATGTGTTGAAATATGTTTTGTTGATATTATAAGTACAATGTTAGTAACCATCAAACCAGAAATCAAGTTAATGTAGGTTGGAGCAGGGGTCCATCTTTTTCCAGGTTCTGTACCTTTTTGTTGACAGAAAGTGATTCGAAATTTTAGATGTTCGTTTGATAAGGGGTTATAACCGATTTTATAATGGGACGGTGAATATTTAAGCAGTTATTCTTCATTTATCGTTTAGGATGTGTTTTTTTCCCTCCATGATGATAGCTTTGAAAGCGATTATTTATATCAGTGTGAGGATGGGGGTGTTTGATACGTAGGTTTATTATTTTGGAAAGGATGTGGGAAAAGGGTTTAAATTGCCTTTTATTTGTCATAAGAGTTTACAGTAATAAATATTTAATAGTCTAATACAATTTATCCAAATAAGTTTTGGTTCTATCATAAATACAGACATAAATATAATAATAAATCGGCAAATAAATACAATAATACAAAAAGAGTTTGGTTTTCTAAGTTGAAGTCTTGTTTTCATTTGCAGGGGAAATAATGTAATTCAAATTTCTTTTTTAATTCTAGATTGTAACTGATAACAGAAAAATCTCGAGTTTGGATTCCGTGTATGACTAGGTAGGTCGGAACTGAGTCTACTCAGCTCTGTCTGTTGGGTACCTGAATTATGCTAGACAACGTCAACGTAAAGACGGATCATCACAGAGCTGGTTAAATTATCCCTTCAACAGCTGAGATCAAAGAGACAGATGAGCTCTACTACATTACCCACATAGACAGTCAGGTCCCATAACTTGGTAGAAACACGTATGTGAGCTAATAAATATCAACAAAAATAATTCGTCCACCTAACTGCCTTCTTATTGAAAAACTGATTGCTTACTTACAAACCTTCTAAGCATTCAGTCTAAACAATATTTGTTCAGTTTACAAAAAAAAAATATTTTTTAAATTTTAAGACGCCTTTGCATTCAATCTAAACAAACTTTGTTGATTTGAGATCGATAATATTTAAAAAAACAAATGGTAGCTGCAGTGAGGTTGATGTAATTAGTAATAAAACAGATAGTACTAATACTTAAATTTGGTACACGGGCACCCGATGGCTTGAATGAACAGATATCTTTCACCTAACAACCCCCCCCCCTCCCGCATACACCACGCCCCCAACCCCACCCCTATACGGTGTCCAAGCGTCCTTCTCACGCGTCTTTTCTTTTGGATATCGTGGCTAGCAGACAAAACGTGTTTTCACTGTCGAGCTAAGTCAAAAAATGTGTTACTGTTTGTCTTTATTTGTCTAATCTGTAATCACACTGTTGTGAAGACCTTGGGTCGAAACGTCCATAGTACTTGTAACTGTCTTTAACTTGTGAGGTAACTAATACTATCTGTTTTATTACTAATATTTAAAACAATGTTTCATTTGTTTGAAAATTTTGATCTCTAGAAAAAAGTGTTACTCCGCCTCATGTAAATATGAAGAAAAAACCAGTAAGGGAGAAAACTTATGGCAGTTGTTTACCATAACTACTAAATAAGTAATTAACTAAATACTCTATACAAATACATTTCTTAAAATACAATATTTTGAAGTTTAAAATGTTTTTATAGGTTTATGTTTAACCTTTAAACTTTTGCATACTTATTTTTTAAAAAAATGGTTACATTATATTGTAAGAAGCACTAACTTTATTTTGAAAGTTACACTATAACCATAAATTTGCTCATTGCTTAACCATGGCTGCAATTAAGCTAACGATCATTTCTGGCTTCCCTTTGAAAGGGACATTCAAATTATAAATTCCGTTTATTTATAGTTTTTTTTTATGTTTCTCGTATAAATATTACAACCATCCTCTACCTGATTTTACCTGCTCAAAGACCTACATTAAGTTGCTATCTTAATCTCCAACTGTATTGTCACTATCACAGATGAATACATTTCTACAGGCAACATGACCGTGTTTGCTTATATAACATAGGGAGCAAACTGTCCCCCTTCCATTGAGCTGTGTGAGGAGGGCGCGTGTATCACCCTCTATGTCAACCATTGAGCTGGGTGAGGAGGGTGTGTGTATCACCCTCTATGTCAACCATTGAGCTGGGTGAGGAGGGTGTGTGTATCACCCTCTATGTCAACCACCAAGTTGTGTGGACGACAGATCAACAATCCAATGTCCAGTTGTCCCCTTTGTTAACCTTCAAAAGGGCGAAGGCTTGTTCTGGTTGGCCTACAGAAAATATTATTTCCACTAATATGTTTTTGTTCAAGTGTCGCCTGTTTTAGTGAGTCCAACATGCTATATGTAAGTGTTGGTGAGTCCAACATGTTATATGTAAGTGTTGGTGAGTCCAACATGTTATATGTAAGTGTTGGTGAATCCAACATGTTATATGTAAGTGTTGGTGAATCCAACATGCTATATGTAAGTGTTGGTGTGACCAACATGTTATATGTAAGTGTTGGTGAATCCAACATGTTATATGTAAGTGTTGGTGAGTCCAACATGTTATATGTAAGTGTTGGTGAGTCCAATATGTTATATGTAAGTGTTGGTGAGTCCAACATCTTATATGTAAGTGTTGGTGAGTCCAACATGTTATATGTAAGTGTTGGTGAGTCCAATATGTTATTTGAAAGTGTTGGTGAATCTACAACACTGAGGTATAAAAAAAAAATTGTTAGTGAATAGACCAGGGGTCGGCAACCTTTTAAAGCGAAAGAGCCAAAAGTTACAATTTTCAAATTTTCCCTGGTTTTAAAGAGCCACTAACATTTTTTTTTCAAATATTTGTTTTAATTAGATTATTAGTATTTGTTCAAGGAGCTGGAGAGCCGCATCTTGATACCAAAGCCGCATGCGGCTCGCGAGCCGCAGGTTGCCGACCCCTGGAATAGAAAATAGAGCGGCTCCATAAAAATAACATTATTACATGTCGTCTCACAACAAAACAAACAATACCGAGGTTTAATTTGTCCCTTTTTAAAGGGAGCCAAAAATATTTTGTTTGTGTGTGGAAATTCAGTGTTTGAAATAATAAGAATTACCATCATATTAAATTTAGTCTTAAATAAAGCTAAAGTTTTTATTTTTTAAATTTTTATAAAATATTCAATCTGTTTACAAAAACATATTCAACTTTACATTATTTCAGTTTGCCATAAATGTGTTTATAAATAATTATTTAATTAATATATCTGTTTGGCAAATTGTACTAATTATGTATTCATTTATTTTTAATTATTATTTTCTATGAGTTGTATCCCTTATCCAGTTTTTCCCCAAATACAAAGGGGAAGTAATACATTTTGTCTAGGCCAAGCCTAAGGGAAACTAACCATTTGTGTTAGCTGTTGCCACTTTCCCCTACTCGGGTCTTGATAAAAAAAATATGGACATCTTATAAACACATTTAGTATTACCTTATTAATGATTCAATAATCATACAAAATTATGAAGCGTTTTGTCAGAAAGTTAAGCGATGTTTCAAATGATGCTAGTTAGTCTAAGCCCTGGCTCACCCACACTTGACAGCCGACACACTATCCATTCTGCCACACAGAGCTTGAAACAACGTGTAACAATAAAACTAGAGTAACATGAATTAAACAACTCTTTAAAATTATCAAAAACACTTATTTAAAAAAAAAAAAAACACCGATGCCTATAAATATGAGCTACATTTATAGGTCGGATGTGTAAGGATCTAAGGACGTTGCATATTTTTCTATAGTTAGAGGATATTAGCACTCCCCCCCCCCGACCCCACACACATACTATGTTAATAGATTTTTAAAACATAAAAACACAAAAGAATGAACACATTTACAACTTGACCGTTCGCTTTAGGGTGTTAGAGTAAATAATGAAATTTATCAGCTTAATGCTGTTGGCGACATAATTATATTGTACTAAAATGTGTTGGTAAGAAAGTCGCATATGTTGAACATATGAGACTGTTATATTGAGTCTTGGTATTGCTGTGCCCAATATATGAGACTGTTATATGTGAGTTTTGTGTACCCAACCTATGAGACTGTTAAATGTAAGTGTTGGTGTTGTTGTGCCCCACATATGAGACTGTTATATGTGAGTTTTGTGTACCCAACATATGAGACTGTTATATGTGAGTTTTGTGTACCCAACATATGAGACTGTTATATGTGAGTTTTGGTGTTGGTGTGCCCAACATATGAGACTGTTATATGTGAGTGTTGGTGTTGGTGTGCCAACATATGAGACTGTTATATGTGAGTGTTGGTGTTGGTGTGCCAACATATGAGACTGTTATATGTGAGTGTAAGTGTTGTTGTACCCAACATATGAGACTTATATGTGAGTGTAAGTGTTGTTGCACCCAACATATGAGACTGTTATATGTGAGTGTTCGTGTTGGTGTGCCAACATATGAGACTGTTATATGTGAGTGTTGGTGTTGGTGTGCCAACATATGAGACAGTAATATGTAAGTGTTGGTGTTGGTGTGCCAACATATGAGACTGTCAACACCATTACATCTTTATTTTTATTTATTTATTGTTTTATTGTTTTAATTTAAAAAAAAAACAAACAAAAAACAAAACAAAAGTATGTGCTTAGGCATATGTGAACGAGACGAGGAGGCCTAGCGGTCGAGAGGTAGACTGCTAACCTGAAAGTATGGAGATCGAATCCGGGTCCAGTTCAGAAGAATGTCTCCAAGTCCACTCAAACATGATGTGTTCCAAACTCATGTTAGGTAAAGTAAAGTGCTGACCACACATCAACTTCATATGCAACAGACATATGAACTCTACTTCATTTACCCAGGATGGCTAGGCGTAAAGATAACTATTTATATTTTTTACATTATATTATTATGTCTAACTTATATACTAGCATGAAAGCGTGTTCTTACATTAAGTTTACTTTACTAAGTAGGCTGATTCACAATACATTTTACTTTACATGTGCTTAAGTTATATTTCGGTCTTGTGCATAATATAGTTGTGTTTATAATAAGCGCTAATAATATGGACCAGGTAACTAAAGTGACAGGATTTGTCTGGTTGAAGTGGAAGAAACACGTGTTTAAATTTAGCCACTCTAACCGTTTAACCGTATAAATAGCCACTGAAACCATATAGTTGTTGAGATAGGGTAATGAGTGTTAATGGCCTTTTGCAAAATATTCGTAGACATAAAAGTAAAAAGAAAAGCACACTCATGTATACACCAACATCCTTCAACTATACCAGGGGTCTCCAAACTTTTCAGTCCTAGGGCCGCATTACCTATCAAATTTCAGTTCGTGGGCCAGTTTCTTCCAGGCATGTCTGATTTTTCTGGGCAAAGTTCCTCAGCCATCATCAACAAACGTTTTTTTCCGTGAACAAAAAGAGCCCCGCGGGCCGGATGAGAGGACCTCGCGGGCCGCATACGGCCCGCGGGCCGTAGTTTGGAGACCCCTGAACTATACCATAGGAACAGTGGCGGAACTAGAAAAATTGGGCCACCCCGCAAAAAAAAAAACATTGTTGGGCCCCATATATAGGTTCCTATTTATATAATACATATTTAAACAAAAATGCGAACATAGAATACTCAATACGGGCTTGTTCGAAATTCGAAAAAATTAAAATTCTTAGTTTTTATTTATAATAAACACATGATACAACAACACACATATTTTTTTAAAAATAATAATTAAGAGAAGTAATTGCTTTTTAATTTGTTTGGTGAAAATGTATTTAAAGTTTCTTAAGAACACACATATTTGACTATTTTAAAAAAATGTAAATAAGTCATGGAAGTGGTTTGAACGTTTGCCTATCTTTCACACTACAACTCATCCATGTAGCCTATATTTTTTTTCCTTTACGAAACAGCGTGTGTTAACTACTGTAGAACATCACTACTTTAGTAGATATTTTGTTTTTTTTTACAAGAAAATTATTTTTTAACTATAAAAAATTTATTATGGTCGGCTGTGGGCCCCTAAACGGCCTGCCACCCCCCCCCCCCACCCCGCATTGCGGGGTCTGGCAGCACTGTAGTTCCGCCCCTGCATAGGCAGCACTATACATATATCGTAATGACAGCCTATACAGATAAAAACGCAAATTTATTTAGCGCGGTCAAATCTTTTTCCCCCTCCCGTGGAAGTTGCTATTGCCATATAGATAAAAATGTCTGAAAGAACTCTGATTAAAGAAGATTCGCATCCACACCACTAGCATTTTTGCTAAGTTTTTCTTTCAATAATTAATGAGGTATCTTTACACCACATAACTATTCGACATGTCTGACAAGATAGAGGCACCTGACAGAACGACATCTACCCTTTAGCTTTAATAAAATAATTTTGTGACCCTCGACACCTTGGCTCCCAACTAAATCCATACTGTAACTAATTAATACTATACTAACAAAAAATTTAAATTCGCTTGTGTCCCTTTTGTCAGGGATCCAGAAATAAGTAAAAGTTACTGTGCATAATATATGATATATCGCATTTTAAAAATATTTAAATAACTATTCCAAAAAATAAAACTACAGTGTCTCAAATCTAACTATTAATTACCTAAAACTTGTATTCTTGCATAAAATAAGTAGTCATCATTTCCTGACTCTTTATTTTTTTTAGATTTATATTTTTTAGGAATAAGTTTTAATAACAATGGTGTATAATTATCATTTTTTTAAATTTATTTTTTAATTTTTTTTTTAGTTATTTCCCTTGCATATACAACTACATAAGAACGATATTGCAATCGGTGTTACGCCGGGCCTTTTTTTTTCAAAATTAAACTATACATAATATGCCCTACTCAGAGGCGTCGCGAGGCGGGGCGGGGAGTGCGGACCGCATCGAGTGACACCATTTAGGGGGGGGGGGGGGGATGACACCAAGACAGAAAATTAAAAAATATGTTGAAGAAACATTCTTTTTGCGATTTAAATAATGGTTAAATCGAGTTAAAATAGAGTTAAATAAGGCGGACGAGCTGAAAGCTAAATCTACCTCCATATATTTTCATGATGTAACATGATATGTAACTCTCTATACTTGGCAGATACACGCGCTTACCGTATTCTTATTTTCAAATTTTTGAAAGTTTTTGACGAACAAAATAGAGGAAGTTTTTTTTTTCTCTATTTTATTAGAGAGAAAGAAATAATTACAATGTTTAATTTGACATTCGGTTAAACGTGTGAATTTATTTTTAGTATAATACATTTTGAAATGAGACTAGCGTTATTTATTATTTAGTGTAATCTTTATACATGTTTATATGCAAGTTGAATAGTCGAGTTGATCTTTCAGTATAATTCGTCGAGTTTATCGTAGTTCGATGGTGTCGTGACGGAACATCCTTCCTAAGATTACTCCTAGGTAGGCGTCGTCTAGCTGAAAAATTAAAATAGATGATTAGCCACTCGTACATTGAAACCACCAAAGTACTAGTACTTGGTGGCTCTTCTCGAGAGCTTAGAGCGTTAGAGGGAACTGAGGACGCAACCCCACAGCGGTCTTGGTTTACAACGCACGACTTTTCATCTCCCAACTAACTAAAAGCATTACCCAAATAAACAATCCTACCAACGCTACTATTTTACACTCAACTTGCGATTTCCAACACACAATTACGCCATATACCAACAAGCAACGAATCAACTCTCGAACACTCCAAACAATATACTTTCAACATACGATATTCTCGAAGAACTAGACTCAACGATCAAATCGACATTTCAAACTCGTGACATCACTTTATGACTTCAAAACGACTTTAGAACTACCAACAAAAATCAACCACTATCCACTAAAGATTGCTTAAACGCAAGAATCGGTCCAAGAACTTTATAGGAATTGTTAAAAAAACTACAAGAGAAAAGTCAAAAAATGAAAACTATGTTCCTTTTGAATATAAAATGTATGCAATACTATGTATTTCATGTATTTTAATGTATTAACATACAACCTATCCACACAGCAAGCTCTTGTGGAGTGAACTGTGTGGAAGGAAATCTATTAAACTTTAATTAAAAAAGAGACAAAAGCAACTTTAATTTAGGTTAGTGTATGTTATGTACATTATGTATGTAGTTGGGATCCCACGTGTCGAGCGTCCTTCAGTTAGCATTTAGCACAATGGATGTGTACATATAACTATTTTTAAAATTATTTTTATCAAACAAGTATAACAAAAAAATATATAAGCCTATAATTGACGTGTAAAGGGTATCGATGGCTTGTGTCTCTAGAAACCATGATTGTATTCGTGTACACCTAAACCTTTCCCTAAACGACAATACGCTACTGTCGTGTTTTCTCAGAGGAATTACTACGATAATAAACGACTTGTTTTTAAGTACGATATGTGCTGTAAAAACTAGCGAAATAGATTTTAAAATAAATCTACTACTGCTGCCAAACAAAAAGTTGTACATGTAGTGTGTTAGAACTTCTTTTTTACTAACATAGTGCTTTGCTTCTTTTGTATAACAGTGTTATAAACACACAAGGGAATCAACTCAATAATTTTGCAAAATAAAACAAACTTTGAAAAAAAGTAAAAACCACATTTTGCAGGCATACTCTTTTCTCATATATCACATAACAATAAAACCGTTTGCCGCAATATACGGTGGAATATTTTATTCAAATATTCTATTTACTTTAATCTTATTTTCACTTTTATTAAATTACCTATTTTGTCAAAATGAAATGTATGTGTCTGTTTATCAATCATATACATTATTTCTATTTAGTATTGTTCAATATTCTATATTTTTTTGTCAAAATGAAATGTATGTCTGTTTATAAATCATATACATTATTTCTATTTAGTATTGTTCTATATTTCAGGATCCCTCGCGAAGGGACACAATAGAATATATGTTATTGTTTGGTATTTATTGTCGTGTGTAGGTTTATCAAAAAGTTTCGTAATGTAACTCTTTACTTGTGAGATATTGTGTCGTGAGTCCTCTTTTTAGCCTTTTTTTTCCAAAGCCATAATGTTGGGGTCGTCCTCTCGTAGCCTCTATCTAGTCAGACTTGTGGAGCCCTTATCAGATGGCTGGGGTAGAGTTATGTTATATGATACTATATGGTGGTTGGTGTAGATTGTTGTTATCTGATAGGTGATTTGTTTGAAATAATAATTACTGCAGCGAAAACTATTTTTGCTATGTGATTGCTATTTAGCTACAAAAACAAATTTTGGGTGTACTTAACTGATCCATAATCAGCTTCATAAGAGGCATATTTTTAAAATATATATATATATATACAACAGTGGCACAGCTAACAATTATATATATTTTTAAATGGTAGCGTTTGGTTTTTGTAACTTTTACGTTTTTCTATTGTTTTGTTATTGTAACAATTTTTGCAGAGTTTTGTATTTGTAGAGTTTTGTATTTGTAGCATTTTGTTTTCGTAGCGCTTTGCATTTGTAGGTTTTCGTGATTTGCACACACTTTCCCCAGTAACAAGTAATTAGTTAGGTAGCTATTATAATAACATCGCTTTTTGTTTTCTTGTAATCTTGTCGTCTGTTAAACTGACTCTTTAACTTGTCAGATAGAATCCACGGTCAGGGGGAATAACAGTGAGGACTACAGTCACTTCCCCTGACTTTATGTTGCTATTGCTTAAAATGGGACGAACTGTTTTATATAGCTACACAAGTGTTTTGATTTAGAAAAAAAATATTATTACAATTAGTCTTTAGCTAAGGAAAGTTATTTTTTTCAAGACGCAACCACTTCGTGGTGTTAGCTGAAATAACATTTTCTTTGCTCATTAAACAAAAACCTACTTCAGACTTTCAGTTAAAGGGAAACAACACATAACTCGAGAAATTAGTGTTTGTTTCCCCTACTCTTGCAAGCCAGAATAATTCATCTCTTAAATCAACTAATAGCTATAAATATAGTTTCGCCAACAGTAAAATGTATCGTATCTATACATGGGACAATGAACTGATGAAGAAATACATGAATGAGCCGCCGTGTAAAGTTCAATCAAAACTACAACAACCTCCACAAACCTTTGTCAGGAGCCACCTCATCGTGGCCCATAGGTTGAGAGCTGCGGTGCTGTAGGCTACCCATGCAGTGGCCCAATGTGTTTTGGCCATCTTGTCGAGTCAGGCATGTCAAGTGGCCAGGGACGCTGGCATACGGCTTGGCAGGTAGGATGATTCAACTATATCATGCGAATGGCTGAAATTATTTTCTCCCACACAGTATTTTGAGCAGGGTGTCAATTAACGCTATATTCGTAAGTTGTATAATATTAAATTGGGGTATGATGAGGGTATAAATTGTTGCAATATACTGTGTGTATGTTTCTATTAAATGTCAATGTTGTTTTTTTTATCAATTAGGCTGTTATGGTTATAGAATGCTGCTGTATAATAAATATATAAACCGCAATTTGACTCATACAAATGTAAAGTAAACTAGATTATCAATTAGCCTACTTAGTTAAGTAAACCTTATATAAGAAAACGCTTACATACTGATATTTAAGTTGGAAATATAATTTATAAAAAATAAATACATAATTATCTTTACACCTAGCTATACTGGACAGATGAAGTAGAGTTCATATGTTTCTTGCTCTTTATTTCCATAACATGATTTAGGTACACATCATGGTTCTATTGACTTGGACCCGGATTCGATCTCGATAATTTCAGGTTAGCAGTCTTGCTCTCTATCGCTACGCCACCCCTGCCCCTTATACATATGCCAAAGCACATACTTTTGTTTTGAAAAAAATAAATTAAAAATAAATAAAAATAAGGATGTAAAGGTATTGACAGTCTTATATGTTTTGCACACCAAACACTCACATATAACATTCTCATATGTTGGGCCCACCAACACTTACATATAACAGTCTCATATGTTGGGCCCACCAACACTTACATATAACAGTCTCATATGTTGGGCCCACCAACACTTACATATAACAGTCTCATATGTTGGGTAAACCAACACTCACATATAACATTCTCATATGTTCAACACTTGCGACTTCCTTACCAACGCTTTTAAGCGATATTTATGTCGCCAACAGAGGGAGAAAAAACAATGACGTTAGGCTGATAAAGTTTATTATTTACTCATTCACCCTGAAGTGATCGATCACGTTTTACATCTGTTCAACAGGTGGTTTTTTTTCAATGTTTTATTTTATTCATATCGTAAGTTTGTGTGGTGCTAAAACACGGGTTCTTGAGGGTTTCCATTGCAGTAAAAATGCAACAAATATCTCTGTTTAATAATACTATTCAGCGGCTCATAGCAGACATGTCGTCTGTAAATGTCAAAGGATACATTTTGAATGAAATCAAGCTTTCACCATTGTTTACTTTTCAAGTTGATGAATCAACAGACGTGAGTACGTGTTCGCAGTTGCTTGTGAAATAAATTCATTCAGATGAGAGCAACGAAGAGTTGATATTATGTGAAGATAGCATGAAGAAAATAAACACGTTTTTTGAAACCAGATGATTAAAAAGGATTGAAACGGCTCTGGGCCTTGTACTGATGGTGCGCCATCTATGTTTCGGTCAAAATCGGGCTTTCATAAAAACGTAAAATATTTAGCTCCATAACCAAGGGGAATCCATTGCATGATTCACCGGTATGCCATCGCCATCAAGACTCCATTGCTAGTAATAGTCGTAAATTATATTAAATCTGGAGCCCTTAAAGAACTGCGCAAAGACCTGAATAAAAATGACGAGGTTCTGCTTTTCTACACTACAGTACGCTGACTGTCAAATGAAATGTTGTGAATCGTGTGTCAGAATTGAAAACTGAAATCAAGATGTTCTTGTAAGTGCAAAGGAAATAAGTCCTTTTGATATACTTTAACGACAAAGAGTGGTTAGAGATAGCATCCTACCTAGCAGATAAATTCGAACATCAACATAAGCTTAACCCGAAGCTTCAGGGAAAATGAACGAATATTATCTCTTTTTAAAGAAAAATAAATCTTGGAAAGATTGAAATTTTAGATGAACTGCAGCGGTTTTTTTCCCCTGAGCTGAAAGAAGAGGAATCTGCATTTAAAAGTTACCCAGTCTCTGCTTCCCTCGATGTTACCCACATTCCCGATGAATTACAACATGAGTTATTTTATTTGCGGAATGATTCCGCGTCAGATGAAAAACTACACACACAATTTTGGTGTAGTATGCACCATTCATACCCAATAGTGACATTAATTGTCTTTCAAGTTTTAGTTCCTTTTGTGGCTGTCTTTGTGAGAATAGATTTTCAACACTACTCCAATTAAAAACAAAATAAAAAAATAAATTAAATGTTTAGTTTATAGCATGCGCGTTTACTCATCGTTTTTAAACAGTTATCAAGAATAATTTATATTGAAAGTCTACTAGAAAGTTTTATTTTAGTGCTTATTACGTTTCTTACTAATTTTTTTTTTAATTATATGGGGGGTCGCGGGTCACTTAATTTTTTATTAAAAAAAGAAGGTCGCCACTCGAAAAAGTTTGGGAACCACTGCTCTAAAAGTTGACAGCTAACGCTTCATCATCAACTCTTTCTCTTTTTAGACGTTTTGCAGTAGCCGTCCATCTGAACATTTTTGTCAACGATTGTAAAAAAAGGTAAAAAAAAAAATCGGTATCGCTAGGTTTGTTGTGAGGCGATTTGTAGTCATTTTATTGTAGGGAGCCACTTTATCATCTAGTGTATACTAAGTCATTTTATGTGGAAAACACATGAATGTCATTAGTTAAGAGCTACCAGCTATATAATAGTTATTTTATTAAGCATGATCAAATATTTTTAAAATCTACAAATGTTGTATACATGTATAGTATGGTAGGTAGCGCGGTTTAAGATAACAAGAATTGGGTTCATAGAGTACACTTGTGTATTTTGGGTATTTAGGTCGACTTCAGCATTTTTCTGTCATTATCTTATAGAAACGGTATTTGCTCTTGTCTTCCCTCTTTATGAATTTTACAACAACCTTTTTGCGGTAATGAAAAAGAAACTAAGTTTGACGATATACTTTAATGAGTCAAAAGGGCCCAGTTTTGCATTCTTGCCCCATGTGTGTGTGTGTGTGTAGGCCTATGTATGTGCGTGTGTCTGTAGGTATGTGTGTTTAAACATGATGACTTACGTACGTTTCAATTAAGTGGACACAGTGATATGTCTGGATCACATTGTCATTAGAACAATACATCAAAAATATTTGGTTTTCAAATCCAGCGATTGCATTTGAAGCGAACCAACATCAATTCCAAATGGTTCAATGCTTATCTCTTTTTGTGTTGAGAGGATTTGCTATGCACGCCATCTGTTTTCAAATGGTCAAATCTCTCAGTGAAAAAGGCGAACACTGTTAAAAGTATATATTTTCTATATTAATTATATAAATTTCATTTCGTTCGAGATGCCTGGAAGAAACTCTGCTTTGGTTTCTTCACGATAATAGTTTTCAAATTTTGTCCGTGTGTTCAACAAAAACAAGTATTTTTTTTTCGAAACAATCTACGTTTTCCAGCAAATGATAGCCACCATGATGTTGAATTTTTTTTTCGATTTTGGATGGACACTTTAATAGTAAGTACATTGAAATAAGGAGTAACTAAATGTTCTAAAGGAATAGCGTGTATTTATTGTTTATATTTATTATTATATCGTTCGTTATTATATGGTTGCAGAATAATATTTTATATGAGTTTAGTAAATAAAATAATATTTTCTATAAATATAATTCTCTTCTGGGAGACGCTAGAAAACAAGCTGTAAACGCGCTCCCTACCACTCCCACCCCTACATGGTCTAAGTGAGCTGTGGTTCACGCTATGTTTACCTTCGTGGAGTCGGGTTTAGTGACGGCTATTAGGGGCAGATAATTTAGTTTGAAACGATTTTAAACGTTGCGGGGGGGGGGGGGGAAAGGAAGGGTGGGGGGGGGGGGGCGGTTATGGTCCTTAACGAGCTACTTATAGTGTTTTAAAGAAATATTTTCAGTGTCAGCGTTGGTACTGTCGAATTCACAAATTATGAATTACTGAAAAGTAGAAAAAAAACAGCAACTAAATAGCGGCGTATGTTATGTCGCGGGCCGGCTCGTTATTAATATTTGCGTATATGAACTCAAGAGCCAAATCTTGGCATCAAAAGAGCCGTATGTTGCCGACCCCTAACATACACTCATTAAAATTACTTTTGTCCCTTTTTAAGGGATCCAGAAATAAAAAACTGTAAGTAGAACAAGACTGCGGTTAATCAAATTTTAATACTTCTTAAATTACAATTCTTAAAATAAAGCTAATGTGTCTTAATTTCTAAGTGAAAGTATGGTATAAGTTGTATTTTCTTTTTGTCTACAACTAGCACACAATTATTATCTTGCTGAATAATTAAATACACGGTATTATTAAATGAGTAATAGAAATGATGTATTTGGTAAGAGTTGTTAGATTTATTTTTAGTTTTAGTTATTATGTAAAGTTATTCCCCTTGCATTTAAAAATTGTGCCCCTTCTGTAAAGGATACAGAATTAAATTTAAAAAAAAAGATATTGTCGTTTTGTCATGTATCGTTTTTTTTTCTTAATTAAAGAACTTTTTTTTAAAATAAAGTAAATGTTTATAAAATAGTATTAAAGACAAAGGTTGAAAAAAATCGATATTACTGTATGATATTGTGATCTATATATAATTATGCAAATTAAAATTGTTAAACATAAAAAACCCACATTGTATTAAATTACTACTTTACCAATGATGTCTATACTGTGTTATAATTAGTATCCCCCATTTTGAATATAAACAGTTTTTATAAAATAAAAAATAAATAATAAAAAAAATCACGCACAATTTACTTTTACCAAATTTTTCTTGCAATTATGAAACCTTTTAAAATTCACAAACAAATATCTTATTGTCTTAAAGAGTGTGGGTTTTAAATTAAAGTTTACCATACATGGTAGCATTACATGTTTAAAAGGGGGGGTGGGGGTGGATCGCATTAAAGCAAGCACAAAAATACAAAAAACATATACACACATATCAGTAGCGTACGCAGGGGGGGGGAGCAGGGGGAGCGGCCGCTCCCCCTCTGGCCATTTTCAGCAAAGTGGCGCCTTTTTGGAAACTTTTTAAACTCAAAGTTTTAAACAATGATATTTGTTAAAAAATGTTTTGGTCGGCACATCTATGTAAATCACAAGATTTCTTTTCATGCAGCAATTAAGCATTATTGTACTAGTTTAGTAGTGTCTACGTTTACAACACGTATTAACAGCTGAATCAGTTTGGAATTCTAAAAATAACCGTTACGATGCATTGCAACGTTTAAAAAACCTCTACGGTAGTACCACTTGGCAAGAGGGGTGTTAAGTTTAAGGCAACTGTATAATGTATTTGCTTACGAATAATTGAATTAGAAAATGTTATACATAAAACTTCACACATAATTACTGTATATATACAGTTTGAATCGTGTGATAAATTAAAAAAAAATTACAATACAGAAACAATACAACTGATGTGGCACCTCTATTTAAATTTACTTATGAGCAAACTGCGTAGTGGTGGGGAAATTTTGACGTCATCACGATGAAGTAGGAGTAGTCTTACAGTTTGGGCGATAGTGATTACCATTACAAATTATATGTTATTCCGAATGATTTTCTAGTATATCAAAAAGCGTGGTTATATACCAACTCTGATTTTAAAAACTTTCATTATGCTGTAATACTTTAGCATTTATGATGACGATATATTAAATTCTGATTATAGACAAAAACATTTTGTAAACACAAATAGTGTTAAACAATTTCATTATAATCTAAAGTAATTATTTATTTGTTTTGACATTTATAATTAAATGTGTAGATATATACATATTTATATTACGAGAGTGATAATTTCCCCTATTTCACTTGTCTTAAATAATTTCCCAGGAATTATTATGTAAGAAATTTGTTTTACAAGAATTACAAAACAGATTGTGTTACGTTCATTGTTTTTGGTTGTAGTGTGTGTATTTTTATTTTGTTTAGATTGATACAATTTTTATTTTGTCGGCCTACACTGTGTGTTTTTTTCTTATTTTTCCAGAGAGCTACATTCAATTTAATTTACACCATAGCGAAGTAATGACATACAGCTAGCAATTATATATATATATATATATATATATATATATATATATATATATATAATATATATATATATATATATATATATATATATATATATATATATATATATATATATAATACACGTATATAGAACGTGTTAAAAATTTGGCGCCTTTTTTGCTCTTTTCGCTCCCCCTACAACGAAAACCTGGATACGCCTCTGACACATATCCATTTTAGTTGAAGTTAAAAAAATAATTTACACTAAAATTTAAAACACAACGGGCGCTAGGTTAATAGTTTTTATCTCTAAACCAAAGCCAAAACCAAAATCACAACTTTAATTGCAAATTTAACCGTGGGTCTGCTATTTAGTGGTTTTATTTACTACTTTTCAGTAATTCATAATTTGTGAATTCGACACTACCAATGCGACCCCTTTTTTTTTTATTTTTTTGCTTTCAAACACTATTAGTAGCTGATAATAAAAAAATAATTTATATTTATATTATATATATATATATATATATATATATATATATATATATATATATATATATATATATATATATACATCTTTGCCATCCACCATATATTATCAGATAATATAACTACACCAGGCAACGCTTCACGTCTCCATGGGTGTGGGTCTACGACAAACTCCGGAAAGATACTTACCCGAATGCCGTTTGCCCGAAGGCCGATTTCCCAAATGGACACTGGCCCGAATATTGGCCGAGTGGACACTTGCCCTAATGCAACAAATGCCCATCCTCCTTTTTTATGTCTCAGACTTGTAATCTTTATCAGCGAGCCTCGAAGTTGTACCAGAGGCGTCCGCTGTTACATTACTTTGTTCATCATTTGGCATAGGAGGACTGGTGTAGGTTTACAATTTAGAGTAGGGGTCATATTGTCTTTAGTACATAAATATACACATAAAAACATAGCATTATGGATGTTGAGGAGTTTTTAATTACGTTTACTGAAGCAAGTTGTTCTACCTGAAAGAAAACGAAAACACGGTGAAATCGGGTTTAGATGGTAGAGTATGGGCGGTACGGAGTAGGTAGTACACAGAAAGGCTGTCTGTGTAAAATATTGGTCGGGTTCAGGTAGGGGTTGGGATTTTCCTGAAATAGAGCATGTATTTTAGCAGGGTGGGGCAATAATGATAATGTACAATAATAATGTACAGTTTTATTATATTAAAAAGAAGAAATATCATTCACCATTTACACCTCTACCTACCACAGTCCTCTGTTTTAATTTTTTTTTAATTTGAAAATCAACATAAATACTTACAAATCTTTAAGTTAAGCATCACAATGGAATTTTTATTTTAACAGTAACCACATACCATGTACCCCTTTCGATTACAGGAAAAAGTATATCTCGAATATGTTAACCTTTTTTTTAGGAACATTATTGAAACATAAAATTTTTAATTTAAGTTTTGCTATCTATTTACCTTTTTTGCATAATTGTTTTGAATAATGATAATAGTAAATAACAAGAAACACTAGATGTATTTCAAAATGTATTATATAAAAATTATTGTTCTTGTTAATGTAATTTAATCACTCAACGTCCAAAGTCTTTCTAGCCCCGTTTTAAAAGGGAAAATAACTAGTGATTTAAATTTTCTGAGCCTAAAACTACAAGAGAGTGAAATCCAGTTTCAGATCTATACATCCACCTATAGGTCCTCAGATCTAAACTTTACATGTTTTTGGAACAAGTACAGGCCAACAACTTGACGCACTCTCAGCAGTGCAAGGTCTTTATGACTGAAGCAACCACTGAGTTTCACAGGTCATTTGCATGCGAGATCATCAAAGACCTTCAGCTGCAGTTTCAGTAGCGCTTCTCTGGGCTGGATTCAAAGGCAGAAGAAATGGGACTGTTTAAAAACCCATTTGAAGCAAATGTGGCCAGTTACAAAGATGAACTGCAACTGGAGGTGATACTTGTGTGAACAAACATTTTCAAGATTAAAACGTTAAGAATAATTTGAGAGCAATCTTGGATCTCAACTGTGTTGTTGGCCTCTGACAGTGTGTCTTTCAGACTTTTTTCTTCGTGGGGGAGGGGCACTTGAATATTGTATATATTTCTATATACATTCTATTTCGTGGATGTGGGGGGGGGGGGGGGGGTTATACGATCTTCGGGTGTAATCGTAAGTTGAGAGTATCAAGTTGATCGTATATCTTAGATGTCATGCATTTTATTTTAGTAATCGAGATATGAGTAATCGTGAGATGATTGTATCGGGTACATTGTATACATTACTTGAATAGTGTTTTTGAGTAACGTTTATTTGTGAATATCGAGTAGTCGAGTTAATCGTTGAGTGTAGTTAATCGACGTTATTGTAAGGAGTGTCTGACGAACATCCTCACTAAGATAACTCTTAAGTAGGTTTAGACTTAATAAAATTAGTTAAGTAGGTATTAACCGCACGCACATTGCATCCACTGATGAACAAATAAGCAAACGCATTTCATTTTTTTTTAATTTTTTTTTAAATTTCAAAGCATAAAACTTTAATACTTGACAGCATCTATCTATCTATATATATAAATCTCTTCTGGGAGACGCTAGAAAACAAGCTGTAAACGCTCTCCCTACCTCCCCACCCCTACATGGTCTTAGTGAGCTGTGTTCACTCTAAATGTTTATAAGCAGAGCCGGTTTATGTGACGACTATTAGGGACAGATAATTTAGTTTGAAACTATTTTAAACGTAGGCGAGGGGGGGGGGGGGAGAAGGAAGGGGAGGGGGGAGAAGGAAGGGGGGGGGTTATGGTCCTTAACGAGCTACTTACAGTGTTTTAAAGAAATATTTTCAGTGGCAGCGTTGGTACTGTCGAATTCACAGATTATGAATTACTGAAAAGTAGAAAAAACAACTAAATAGCGGCGTATGTTATGCCGCGGGCCGGCTCGTATATATAATTCTCTTCTGGGAGCCGTAAGAAAACAAGCTGCAAGCACCTCCTTGCAGTCCCCTCTCTTTCTCTCTATCACTACCACCCCCACCCCATCCCCACATTGTCTGGTGAGCTGTGGTCACGCTGTTTACATTTTACAATCATAGAGACGGGTTTGGTGACGGCTATTAGGGGCAGATAATTTAGTTTGAAACGATTTTAAACTTAGAGGAGGTAACTAAGAGGAGGCTGCTTTCACGTGGGGGGGGGGGGTAGTGTTTTTAAGCAAATATTTTCAGTGGCAGCATTGGTACTGTCGAATTCAAAAATTATAAATTACTGAAAAGTAGTAAAAAAAAACAACTAAATAGCGGCGTATGATACGCAGCGGGTCGGCTCGTATATATAATTCTCTTCTAGGAGCCGTTAGAAAACAAGCTGCAAGCGCCTCCTTGCAGTCCCCTCCCTTTCTCTCTATCACTATCACTACCACCCCCACCCCACCCCCACATTATCTGGTGAGCGGTGTTCACTCTAAATGTTTACAAAGCTAAATGTTTACAAATCGTAGAGCCCTAGAGCCGGGTTTCTATTAGGGGCAGATAATTTAGTTCGATTTTAAACTTACAGGAGGTAACTAAGAAATAACCAAGAGGAGGCTGCTTTCACGGGGGGGGGGATGTAGGGTCGGGGTTAGGGGAAAGGGGGGGGTTAGTGTTTTAAATCAAATATTTTCAGTGGCAGCATTGGTACTGTCGAATTCACAAATTATGAATTACTGAAAAGTAGAAAATAAAACAACTAAATAGCGGCGTATGATAAGCTGCGGGTCGGCTCGTACTTTCTAATTGGATAAAGACGCTGTTTTCCTTTTTACTCTTGCAGGTGAGTTCATAAGTTGTGAGTGCACGTCTCATTGCCCTGGTCTTCTTTTGTCTCAGGTCATTGGGTTTGTGAGCCTTCTTACGGTAGAATTTACCTAGGTTATCCTTCTGGTAGAATTTACCTAGGTTATCCTTCTGATAGAATTTACCTAGGTTATCCTTCTGGTAGAATTTACCTAGGTTATCCTTCTGTGTCTGATGACAGTGAGGACACGAGCAACTGATTTGCGCACAGTGTAGATCTTAGCTGATTTGGCTGCAGCTCAACCAGTTACTTTGGCAACACGAGGAGTCTGTAGTTCATTTCTTAGCTCATTGAGCTGTTTCAGAAGTTCTTCCTTCTTTTTGCCACGAAATTCCTCAGCCTGGACTTTGGCCATCGTGAATGAGTTAATGCTACATGTCAGGGGTCGGCAACCTGCGGCTCGCGAGCCGCATGCGGCTCTTTTGATATCAAGATGCGGCTCTCCAGCTCGTTGCACAAATACTAATAATCTTAATAAAAAAATAAAATATTTGAAATAAAAAAAAATGTTAGTGGCTCTTTAAAACCAGGGACATTTTGAAAATTGTAACTTTTGGCTCTTCCACTTCAAAAGGTTGCCGACCCCTGTTGTATGTCGTTTTGTTAAGTGTCCCCATTGAATGGGGATCCAAAATTTTCAATAAATGTTTATTGATTTAGCTAGAATTGTTACCATGAAAAATTCAAATTTATTCTAAAATTTAATTCAAAAAATTAAGGGTTTTGAAGTTCTACAAATAAAAATATTTAAACACAAAGTTAAAACGATAAGCGAAATTGATTTTTTAAGATTTATATACATTTTTAAATTAAGAATTTTTGATACAATTGAAACCTGGTTACAATTATTTAAAAATAATTACAATCAAGAATTTAAAAAACAAGTTATAATTACATTATTTTCCCTGCAAAAAAAAAAAAACCAAGAAAAAAATCTACATGGGAGGTAATTTCTTTTTGTCACCGCCTCCGAGAAGTAACTCGCTTGTATCATCCCATTTTTCTAAAACGTTTCGTTGGAAAGGAGACCACAGTTTTTAAAAAAAAATGTTTGTAAGCAGTAGTTAATTAAAATGTATTTTAAAATGACACATCCGTTTTGTATTAGGGCTTAACCTTCATATTTGAATGGCATAAAAGTATAAATGTAATTACAAAATATAGCTTAAATTGTAATATACCATCAAAGTATATATGGATAAATATATATATATATATATATATATATATATATATATATATATATATATATATATATATATATATATATATACGGCAACTCTAGGCTATGCCAAAGAGAAGGAAATGAACACCCTGTTGTAAGGACTAGTTGCAATGACTTCAACTTATTTAACTCTTTTTGTATTATTGTATTTATTTTGCCAACTTATGATTATTATATTTATGTCTGTATTAAATACAGTGTATTTATGATAGAACAAAAACTTATTTGATAAATTGTATTAGACTATTAAATATGTATTACTGTAAACTCTTATGACAAATAAAAGGCAATCTAAACCCGTTTGCAATGGCTAATAGAACCTTCCTAACTCCTTATCTCCCTTTCCTCATTTCGTGTTGGACGTGTAATCTTTCCCTTTTACAATATAATACATCCACGTATCAAACACCCCCATCACCACGCTGATATAAATAATCGCTTACACAGCTACCATTATGGAGGGGGAAAAAACATTGTGAACAATAGAAGGGAAATAACTGCTTAAATATTCAACAGTCCCATCATTTCATCGGTTTTAGCCCTTTATCAAACGAACATCTAAAATTTCGAATCACTTTCTGTCAACAAAAAGGTACAAACCTGGAAAAAGATCGACCCCTGCTCCAACCTACTTTAACTAGATTTCTTGTCTGATGGTTACTAACATTGTACTTATAATATCAACAAAACATATTTCAACACATTGTATTCAACTGACAAATTATGCATTACTGAAACCCTTTTTACAAAGAGGAAAATAAACCCCGTTGTAATATCTAGCTTTAAAGACTGCAATCTTTATAAATATACTTGTGTTCAACCTTTTACTCCTTTCATAATTTTGATGTTTATTCCTCTTTCATTATTAATACCTTACTTTTTGCCCAACACATTGTTAAACTAGTTTCTTTTCCTTGTGTGTAAATAGAATACTAGTTGGTAAACATGTGGATGGTCTATGCTGTGGTGGCCATAGGTGCAACTAAGAGACGGCGTGTTTGATTGGGGATTGAGTCCAGCACTCGCAGAGAACAGTCGGTGTTTCTTCCAGACTTTTTTTTCCGGGGAGGGGGGGGGGGGGCCTTGAAATTTTCGGGGGGGGGCGGACACTGTTAAAATTATATATTTTCCATATAAATTATATAAATTTCATTTCGAAGAGATGCCTGGAAGAAACTCTGGATACAGTGTGTGGACTAGTGACATTGGAGGTTTATTGATTTTCATGTTATTTTTGGAACAGGGATTATTCATCAAGAAATAAAGTGTTGTAATCTCGAACCTGCAGTCAGAGTGTGATTCTTTAGACAAATCGGATGTGTCAGTGCCGAATAAGGTGTCCAAAGCCTAGCGTCAGAATTCCTAAGTCGTGGACAAATACCTACACGACAGGTGGTAAGACACCTCTGTCGCATCTAGGTGCTGCGATAAGGAGTACTACGCAACCTATCAAGGTACGTCACACGTCTGTCACATTTGGCGTCGTCGGCAGGATGGAAACGAGAAACACACACAAACAACCAAGAATCATAAATCAATCACAACAGCACACAATCGGTTACACATGTAAACACATTGGTATAAGGAAGGCGCCGTGATACAATATATATATATATATATATATATATATATATATATATATATATATATATATATATATATATATATATATAATTCTCTTCTTGGAGACGATAGAAAACACCAAGCTGTAAACGCGCTCCCTACCACCCCCACCCCTAACTGTGGTTCACGCTAAATGTTTACAATCGAAGAGCTGGGTTTAGTGACGGCTATTAGGGGCAGATAAAGTAGTTTGAAACGATTTTAAACTTAGGGGAGGTAACTAAGAAGAGTTTGCTTTCGGGGGTGGGGTGGGGTCGTAGGGGTCGGCTCGTATTCAATATTTTACCTCCCTTTAATATTTTGTTTGCTATTACAGGGGAGACTATCAGGTTACAATTTGCTATTTTTACAAAATAAACTTGTAAAAAAAAGTAAATTACAAAGTATACCATTTGTCGCTCTCTTCACACAAAACATTATTTTTATCAAGTTTGTTTTAATCGATATTATGTGTAATTTATTTATTTTCAAATAGTTATTAATTTTATCTCAATTTAGTTCCAATGATAAAAACTTTAATATTATTTTTTAATTGGTAATATATATTTCAATAGCTTCTCAAAGTGGTGTGTGTAAATTAAAATTAATTATCAAAATTTTGGATCCCTTAACGGGACAAATTTTAATTAAAAAAAAAGAGAGGTGTGGGACAGGGGTCGGCAACCTTTTGAAGCGGAAGAGCCAAAAGTTACAATTTTCAAAATTTCCCTGGTTTTAAAGAGCCACTAACATTTTTTTAATTCAATTATTTTTTTTTATTAAGATTATTAGTATTTGTTCAAGGAGGTGGAGAGCCGCATCTTGATATCAAAAGAGCCGCATGCGGCTCGCGAGCCGCAGGTTGCCGACCCCTGGTGTGGGAGGACTCAACAGATACAGATATACATACAGATGTTTAAAAAGGAATATTGATTGATCTGTTGTGTCTCATTGTACTCTACATAACATACCAGCTGCTTATAAAAATTAAAACATTTATTTCAGCTCTACTTAAAAGCTCAAACCCCCTCAACCCACCACGACTATGAAAAAAAAATCCATTAAATCACCTTTTAATTACACATTTGCAATTTTAGGTTAAAAAATAAGATTTTAATTAGACGTTTTGTATTAGTTCTTTTATAAGCAAACCATCTTAAATGAATTTAAGTAGGCTACAAGTAAGAAAGAAATATTACTATTGTAAATCTGTATCACTCCTCACAAAACGATGATGAAAACTGTAATACTAAAGCGAACATGGCAAGGCAAACTGACGCTGTAAAATACATGTCTGAGGCTAAAAAGAAATTGAAAAGGGACAACATTCACTATACCTTTCAAATATATTACACTTAACTAAAGGGATAAGGTTACCTTAATTAACTTATGTTGAACTTTGTAGCAATTACCAATCGCTCAAATTTTTCGAGTAACGCCACAACCGCTAGTCTGGTGCAGAGGCGTTGCACCCTTACCGTCGCCCGGGGAAAAAAAAATTATTTGCACCCCCCCCCCCTCAAACTTTCAACTTGCACCCCCCCCCCCTCCCCATATATTTTTTATATTTGTAATTCAAAACTGCTGCTAGAATCAGATTTTAATTTGTTTTTCCAACCCATTTTGGCGCCCCCTAAGGTCGGCGCCCGGAAACATATGCAACCCCCCCCCCCCCCCCCCTCGCTACAACTCTGGTCTGGTGCTGCTAACGAAAATAAACCATTACGTATAATCCCTTTATTTATCTACTTCTACAAAAAAAGTTTTTATAGTTTACCACTCCTCGTGTTACCAGACTGGAAATAAACAATAAGAAAAGTTACCCTTGTACGAGCATGCAGGCTATTCTTAGAAACAAGAGACACAACACAAACAAAGCCTTGTCTAAAAATAGAAAATTATCCAGAAACTAGAGTTTCTTCCAGGGTCGCCAGGATCAGTGCTGTGTAAAGCGCATAATATAACGTCGATTCTAGCCGGGAAAAAAATATGCAATCGCAATGGAGATAAACCACCGCCTTCTTTCACGGCGATGTTTTCGATGGTACTGCGCATGCGTGTGTTTACAAACAAACCGCAGAACCCTAACCCTGTCCCTAACCCTAACCCGAACCCTCGCGCGGCTATTAAGGCCACTGCGCATGCGCAGAACTATTGTGTTTCGTATCTTCTGTCGAAAAATCTTTTTCCGAGTAGTCACTTCGTATTAATTAATTAATTGTATTCACCCCACTTTTATCAATATTTATCCTTTTTTTCTATCAGTCTATCATTAAAATGTAATACATCATTTGATATTGAGCCCTTTATTGTGTTTTAATAATGTACAATATTTTATGTATGTTCTTTCGTTGATTAACTGGCGATTGCGAAAGAAAAGAAAGTTCGCCATTAATGAAAAAAATTATAAAAATAGACCTATATAATAGAACCCAATTTATTACCTATACGATGCATGCAACGCATAGATTTTTTTTTTAATTTGTATTAAACGCGCTATCTATTAGGTATTGTTAAATTGTACTTTAGCGAGAGCCTAATTATCAGATTCGTGTGAGAAGAAAAAAGAAAACCAAAATACAGCCCCCAATGAGTATTGAACTCACGACCCCTGGTTTACAAGACCAGTGCTCTAGCCACTGAGGTATGGAGGCTTATAATCGGTTTGTTATCTGTATTCTTAAATTTCGCCCCCCCCCCCCCGAACGGAATGAAATGTATATAATTTATATAGAAAATATATACTTTTAAACAGTGTCCGCCCCCCCCCCCCGAAGAAAGTTTACCCCCCCCCCCCCCGAAAATTTCAAGTGCCCCCCCCCCCCGGAGAAAAAAGTCTGGAAGAAACACTGGTTGAAAATTTGCCGAAAAAAATGTAGATTTAAAACCTGAACTTTAATTGCATTCGTTGTTGAATATTTAGAGTAAAATTTAAGGATAATCCTCTATATTGCTTTTTTTGAAACTCAGATTTTGTTTAATGTAGATGTTATATGATAAAGTAAAACTAAAACCTTAACATTCCCCACATACGTTTAGTATGAGCTATGTGTTTAGTAAACAGAAACAGCTGGTTATCATTGATTCATCCGCTAATCTCATTCAAACAATTTTATCGTTTTTAAACTTGTAACTAGAATAGTAAATTTTTTCAGTACTACTTTGGTTTACTTTTGGATTGCTATATTTTTTAAAATAGTTTTTTTCACCAAGTTATTTATAGTTATTTAATATCATTAAAAAATCTGAATATAGTTACGCTTAAATAATTTCGTTTATGATTTGTTTAGTTATTTATATTTTGTGAGTTAAATAACAAATGATTTAAGCAAAAATAAGACTAAATTGTATTAGCAGCCTACAAGTTACAACACAAATGTATTATTTTATTCTTGAATCTGTAACGAACAGCTCATATCCTTTTGTTCTTTATTTCATGAACGAGAAAGGCGTAGAGACAAATGGATAATAGGTTAAAAGGGCAACACCAAACGCTGTAACAATTGTCAGATAAAAGGGAAATAACCAAAGAAAATATTCAGATTTGGTTAAAATCTGTTATTTCCGCAGATTCGATAACAGCGCTACAGTTTATAGAACGTCAATAGCTTTGAATAGTTTGTGTGGTGTACATTAGTCTAACATAATGTCTATATTTTATCATTTATGTTTTTAATTAAATTAAAGAAAAGCTAATAGTATTTTATCAACCCCTTATAATAAACATGTAAATTTTCTATTTAAAGTAAAATGTAGCGTTCTCAATTACTTTTTTTCAACGAATATCCAGTACCTAAATTTACTAGATCACTTTATTTTTCTTTCGCTTTGAGAGTTGGAAGACCATTTCTTACCCCCCCCCCCTT